>NC_092237.1:48250721-48850721 GCF_036320965.1 Panulirus ornatus
TTGGTTCTCAGTGAATGTCGGTTTGCGGCAGGGATGCATGATGCCTCCGTGGTTGTTTTGTTTATGGATGGGGTTGTTAGGGAGGTGAATGCAAGAGTTTTGGAGAGAGTGGCAAGTATGCCGTCTGTTGTGAATGAGAGGGCTTGGGAAGTGAGTCAGCTGTTGTTCGTTGATGATACAGTGCTGGTGGCTGATTCGGTTGGGAAGCTGGTGACTGAATTTGGTAAAGTGTGTGAAAGAAGAAAGCTGAGAGTAAATGTGAGCAAGAGCAAGGTAATTAGGTACAGTAGGGTTGAGGGACAAGTCAAATGGTAGGTAAATTTGAATGGAGAAAAACTGGAGGAAGTGAAGTGTTTTAGATATCTGGGAGTGGATTTAGGAACGGATGGAACCACGGAAGCGGAAGTGAGTCACAGGGTGGGGAAGGGGGTGAAGTTCTGGGAGCATTGAAGAATGTGTGGAAGGCGAGAACGTTTTCTCGGAGAGCAAAAATGGGTATGTTTGAAGGAATAGTGGTTCCAACAATGTTAAATTGTTGCAAGGCATGAGGTATAGATTGATTTGTGCGGAGGAGGGTGGATATGTTGGAAATGAGATGTTTGAGGACAATATATGGTGTGAGATGGTTTGATCGAGTAAGTAATGAAAGGTTAAGAGAGATGTGTGGTAATAAAAAGAGTGTGGTTGAGAGAGCAGAAGAGGGTGTTTTGAAGTGGTTTAGTCACATGGAGAGAATGAGTGAGGAAAGATTGACAAAGAGGATATATGTGTTAGAGATGGAGGGAACGAGGAGAAGTGGGAGATGAAATTGGAGATGGAAGAATGGAGTGAAAAAGATTTTGAGCGATTGGGGCCTGAACATACAGGAGGGTGAAAGGCATGCAAGGAATAGAGTGAATTGGAACGATGTGTTATACCGGGGTTGATGTGTTGGTAATGGATTGAACCAGGGCATGTGAAGTGTATGGGGTAAACCATGGAAAGTTGTGTGGGGCCTGGATGTGGAAAGGGAGCTGTGGTTTTGGTGCATTACATATGACAGCTAGAGAGTGAGTGTGAACGAATGTGGCCTTTGTTGTCTTTCCTGGTGATGCCTCATATGTGATGGGGAAGGGGATGCCATTTCATGTGTGGTGGTGTGGCAACGGGAATGGATGAATGAGTACATGTGTATATATGTATATGTCTGTGTATGTATACGTTGAAATGTATAGGTATGTATATTTGCATGTGTGGGTATGTATGTATATGCATGTGTATGTGGGTGGGTTGGGCCATTCTTTCGTCTGTTTCCTTGCGCTACCTCGCTAACGCGGGAGACATCAGAAGTGGTAGAGGATGTGTGGATCAGGTGTTTGCTTTGAAGAATGTATGTGAGAAATACTTAGAAAAGCAAATGGATTTGTATGTAGCATTTATGGATCTGGAGAAGGCATATGATAGAGTTGATAGAGATGCTCTGTGGAAGGTACTAAAAATATATGGTGTGGGAGGCAAGTTGTTAGAAGCAGTGAAAAGTTTTTATGGAGGATGTAAGGCATTTGTACGTGTAGGAAGAGAGGAAAGTGATTGGTTCTCAGTGAATGTAGGTTTGCGGCAGGGGTGTGTGATGTCTCCATGGTTGTTTAATTTGTTTATGGATGGGGTTGTTAGGGAGGTAAATGCAAGAGTTTTGGAAAGAGGGGCAAGTATGCAGTCTGTTGGGGATGAGAGAGCTTGGGAAGTGAGTCAGTTGTTGTTCGCTGATGATATAGCATTGGTGGCTGATTCATGTGAGAAACTGCAGAAGCTGGTGACTTAGTTTGGTAAAGTGTGTGAAAGAAGAAAGTTAAGAGTAAATGTGAATAAGAGCAAGGTTATTAGGTACAGAAGGGTTGAGGGACAAGTCAATTGGGAGGTAAGTTTGAATGGAGAAAAACTTGAGGAAGTAAAGTGTTTTAGATATCTGGGAGTGGATCTGGTAGCGGATGGCACCATGGAAGCGGAAGTGAATCATAGGGTGGGGGAGGGGGTGAAAATCCTGGGAGCCTTGAAGAATGTGTGGAAGTCGAGGACATTATCTCGGAAAGCAAAAATGGGTATGTTTGAAGGAATAGTGGTTCCAACAATGTTGTATGGTTGCGAGGCGTGGGCTATGGATACAGTAGTGCGCAGGAGGGTGGATGTGCTTGAAATGTGAGGTGGTTTGATCGAGTAAGTAATGTAAGGGTAAGAGAGATGTATGGAAATAAGAAGAGCGTGGTTGAGAGAGCAGAAGAGGGTGTTTTGGAATGGTTTGGGCACATGGAGAGAATGAGTGAGGAAAGATTGACCAAGAGGATATATGTGTCGAAGGTGGAGGGAACGAGAAGAAGTGGGAGACCAAATTGGAGGTGGAAAGATGGAGTGAAAAAGATATTGAGTGATGGGGGTCTGAACATGCAGGAGGGTGAAAGGCGGGCAAGGAATAGAGTGAATTGGATCGATGTGGTATACTGGGGTCGATGTGCTGTCAATGGATTGAATCAGGGCATGTGAAGTGTCTGGGGTAAACCATGGAAAGTTGTGTGGAGCCTGGATGTGGAAAGGGAGCTGTGGTTTCGGGCATCATTGCATGACGGCTGGAGACTGAGTGTGAACGAATTGGGCCTTTGTTGTCTTTTCCTAGCGCTACCTCGCACACCTGAGGGGGAGGGGGATGTTATTCCATGTGTGGCGAGGTGGTGATGGGAATGAATAAAGGCAGACAGTGTGAATTGTGTGCATGTGTATATATGTATATGTCTGTGTGTGTATATATATATATATGTGTACATTGAGATGTATATGTATGTATATTTGCGTGTGGGGACGTGTATGTGTATACATGTGTATGGGGGTGAGTTGGGCCATTTCTTTCGTCTGTTTCCTTGCGCTACCTCGCAAACGCGGGAGACAGCGACAAAGCAAAATAGATATATATGATTTATACATATTACATGACAGCTAGATTCTGAGTGTAAATGAATGTGGCCTTTGTTCTCTTTTCCTAGCGCTACCTCGCACACATGAGGGGGGGAGGGGGTTGTTATTTCATGTGTGGCGAGGTGGCGATGGGAATGAATAAAGGCAGACTATGAATTATGTACATATGTATATATGTATATGTACGTTGAGATGTGTAGGTATGTATATTTGCGTGTGTGGACGTGTATGTATATACATGTGTATGTGGGTGGGTTGGGCCATTCTTTTGTCTGTTTCCTTGCACCACCTCGCCTCGCTAACGCAGGAGACCGGCAAAAAAAAAGTATATATATGTGTTATATGGTTGCGAGGCATGTGCGGAAGAGGGTGGATGTGTTGGAAATGAAATGTTTGAGGAAGTATGTGGTGTTAGGTGGTTTGATTGAGTAAGCAATGAAAGGGTAAGAGAGATGTGCATTGATAGAAAGAGTGTGGTTGAGAGAGCAGAAGAGATTGTTGAAATGGTTAGGACACATAGAGAGAATGAGTAAGGAAAGATTGACAAAGAGGATATATGTGTCAGAGGTGGAGGGAACAAGGAGAAGAGGGAGACCAGATTGGAGATTGAAGGATGATGTGAAAAAGATTTTGAGCGATTGGGGCCTGAACAAAGAGGAGGGTGGAAGACCAGCAAGAAATAGAGTGAATTGAAACGATGTGGTATACCGGGCTCTACGTGCTGTCAATGAATTAAACCAGGGCATATGAAGTGTCTGGGGTAAACCATGGAAAGGTCTGTGGGGCTTGGATGTGGAAAGGGTGCTGTGGTTTCAGTGCATTACACATGACAGCTAGAGACTGAGTGTAACGAATGTGGCTTTTGTTGTCTTTTCCTGGCACTACCTTGCTGGAAGAGGGGGTATGTCATTTCGTGTGTCTGTGTGGTGATGGGAAGGGATGAAGGCAGCAAGTTTGAATATGTACATGTGTATTTATGATCCATACTATTCGCCATTTCCCGCATTAGCGAGGTAGCGTTAAGAACAGAGGACTGGGCCTTTGAGGGAATATCCTCACCTGGCCCACTTCTCTGTTCCTTCTTTTGGAAAATTAAAAAAAAAATGAGAGGGGAGGATTTCCAGCCCCCCGGTCCCTTCCCTTTTAGTCGCCTTCTATGACACGCAGGGAATATGTGGGAAGTATTCTTTCTCCCCTATCCCCAGGGATTTATGTATATGTATATATACATTGAAATGTATATGTGCTTGTAATGGCGTTTATGTATATATTCTTGTATGTGGGTGGTAGGGCCATTCTTCGTCTGTTTCCTTGTGCTACCTCGCTGATGCGGGAAACCTGTAAAGTATAATAATGTAAATGAATACATATATACACATATTCACAAATATGTACATAAACGCCCACATATGCACATGTGCATACATATACATATCAACATATACATACATATACATATGCAGACATTACGTACATACATATGCACATATTCATACTTGCTTGCCTTTATCCATTCTTGGCGCTACCCTGCCCAACAGGAAAACAGCATCACTATCCCTTGCTTCAGCGAGGTAGTACCAGGAATACAGACAAAAAGGCCTCATTCGTTCACACTCAGTCTCTAGCTGTTATGGTTAATGCACTGAAACCACAGCTCCCTGTAATGCACTGAGACCACACCTCCTTATCCACATGGAGGCCCCACAGACCTTTCCATTGTTTATCCCAGATGCTTCACATTCCCTGGTTCAGTCCATTGACGCCTCTCTCTCCAAAACACTTGTATTTACCTCCCTAACTACCTCATCCATAAACAAATTAAACAACCATGGGGATATCACACACCCCTGCTGCAAACCGACATTCACTGGGAACCTATCACTCCTTTCTTCCTTCTCGTACACATGCCATACATCCTTGGTAAAAACTTTTCACTGCTTCTAGCGACTTACTTCCCATACCATATACTCTTAAAACCTTCCACAAAGCATCTCTGTCAACCTTATCATATGGCTTCTCCAGATCCATAAATGCTACATACAAATCCATCTGTGTTTCTTAGTATTTCCCACATACATTCTTCAAAGTAAACACCTGATCCACACATCCTTTACCACTTCTGAAACCACACTGCTCTTCCCCAATCTGATGCTCTGTCCATGCCTTTACCCTCTCAATCAGTACCCTCCCATACAGTTTCTTAGCAGTAATCAACAACTTAGGCCCCTGTAGTTTGAACACTCATCTTTATCCCCTTTGCCTTTGTACAATTGCACTATGCATGCATTCCACCAATCCTGAGGCTCTTCACCATGGTCCATACATTTGTTGAAAATCCTCACCAACCAATCTACAACACAGTCATCTCCTTTTTTAATAAGTTTGAATTAATTCTCTCCTTATCACAACATTCTCCCTGACCCTCTCACTTCCCAAAAACCTACAAAATACTCACTCCATCTCCTTACTTCATCACTTTCTGTTATTACCTCCCCGCTTGCCCCCTTCACCAGTGTTCCCATATGTTCTCTTGTATTACACACGTTATTTACCTCCTTCCAAAACATCTTTTTATTCTCCCAAAAATTTACTGATGCTCTTTCACCCCACTTGTCATTTGCCCTCCTTTTCAACCCTTGCCTTTCTCTTGACCTGCCGCATTCTTTTATACATCTCTCAGTCATTTGCACTACTTCCCAGCATGTATCGTCCAAACACCTCGCTTTTCTCTGTCACTAACAACCTTACTTCTTCATCCCACCACTCATACCCTTTCTAATCTGCCCATCTCCCACCTTTCTCATGCCACATGCATCTTTTGCGCATGCCATCACTGCTGCCTGAAATACCTCCCATTCCTCACCCACTCCTCTCACGTCATTTGATCTCACCTTTTGCCATTCTACTCTCAATCTCTCCTGGTACTTCCTCTCACAAGTATCCTTTCCTAGCTCACTTACTCTTCTCGCTCTCTTCTCCCCAACATTCTCTTTTCTTTTCTGAAAACCTCTACAAATCTTCCCCTTCACCTCTCTAAGATAATGATCAGACATCCCTCCAACTGCCCCTCTCAGCATGTTAACATCCAAAAGTCTTTCCTTTACATACCTATTAATGAACGCTTAATTCAATAATGCCCTTTGACCATCTCTCCTTCTTACATACGTATGCTTATGCATATCTGTTTTTAAACCAGGTATTCCCCATCACCAGTCTGTTGGGGACGAGAGGGCCTGGGAAGTGAGTCAGTTGTTGTTCGCCAATGATACAGCTCTAGTGGCTGATTCGTGCGAGAAACTGCTGTAGTTGGTGACTGAGTTTGGAAAAGTGTGTGAAAGGAGAAAGTTGAGGGTAAATGTGAATAAGAGCAAGGTTATTAGGTTCAGTAGGGTTGAGAGATCAGTTAATTGGGATGTAAGTTTGAATAGAGAAAAATTGGAGGAAGTGAAATGTTTTCGAAATCTGGGAGTGGACTTAGCAGCGGATGGAACCATAGAAGCAGAAGTGAGTCATAGAGTGGGGGAGAGCGCAAAGGTTCTGGGAGTGATGAAGAATGTGTGGAAGGAGAAAACGTTATGTTGGAGAGCAAAAACAGGTATTCTTGAAGGAATAGTAGTTCCGACAATGTTACATGGTTGTGAGGCATGGGCTGTAGATAGGGTTGTGCGGAGGAGGGTGGATGTGTTAGAAATGAAAGTTTTAGGGCAATATGTGGTGTGAGATGGCTTGATCGAGTAAGTAATGAAAGGGCAAGAGAGATGTGTCGAAATAAAAAGAGTGTAGTTGAGAGAGCTGAAGAGGGTGTGTTGAAATGGTTTGGATATATGGAAAGAATGATTGAGGGAAGATTGACAAAGAGGATAAATGTGTCAAAGGTGGAGGGAACAAGAAGCGAGAGACCAAATTGTAAGTGGAAGGATGGAGTGAAAAAGTTTTGAGCGATCGTGTGCCTTAACATACAGGGGTTTGAGAGGCATGCAAGGAATAGAGTGAATTGGAATAATGTAGTATACTGGGGTCAACGTGCTGTCAGTGGACTGAACTAGGGTATGTGAAGTGTCTGGCGCTAACCATGGAAAGGTCTGTGGAGCCTGGATGTGGATTAGCAATCTGTGATTTCACTGCATTATACATGACAGCGAGAGACTGAGTGTGAATGAACTGTTGATGTTAATTGCTGCCCTTATGCATTCTATGAGTGAAGTGCTCCAAAAGAAGTATCTTCTGATTCTCATTTTTTGAATATGCACATGGGTATATTCACAGATTGTTTTATAACAAGTGTAATCATTTTCTTAAAATACGGTCATGTTTTCCTTACTGTTTAAACAAATGCTTAGCTAGATTATGCTTGGTATGGTACATGAAGGAGTTGCATAATTTATCAGTTTGAGTATTTTCTCTTCAAAAAGGATGATTATATTAGCATAAGAATGCTGTGAATTAGATGAATATATTTTTTCAATGAAATTAGCTTGCATATCTAGACAGTAATGTTATTAAGCCATCAGAATCCTTTGAAATATTCACTATCTATACTCCATGAACCACATTACTTCAGCAATACTTGGTCCCAGCCATTTTCAACTGAAGACTTTTCACTGTATATTGAAAACAAACTTCCTCCACAACACTTATCAGTTGCCCTTGGTATCGTATGATGAGCATATACATGTGTCATCACCCCACATCAATGCATTCACATCTACTGCATAATGATCAAGGGGTAAGTAAGGCATGTGAAAAGTTTTCCAACTATGGTGGGAGAATAATAGAGACATCTGTGGATAAGTGGTGGAATCACTTGGAATTCAGATGAGGACAGGAACTATTTCATCATCATTTGCCAATGATAGCAATTAACTATGCATTATCACCTGATAACAATTGCAAGTTAAGCAGAAGCAGGGAAAGTTAAAATGTTATGTAAAGATGGCTGTTGTCCTTGGTCATGTCTTCAGCTAACAGTGATTGTATAAGGCTTAAGGAAAGCATCGCAAATTGTATGGCAGAATCTGGAAGACTACAGAGAAATTCAAGACCTTGACTGCAACACTGATATGTTTCATATGGAGCCTCAAAGCATAGTAATTTTTCAGGATGCAGAGTGAATAATTCCTTGCGTAGCAAATTTCATTTCAGACTCCTTGGTTATTTGTATATCTCCAAAAGTATGTATCAAGCATCCCAACAAAGAAAGCTAGGCCTGTCTGTGGCTGTTAGGGTAGATCCCTAAGACTGCACCAGGTATTCACCAGCTTCATAGTACAATAAAACCTTCATCATACATCTCTGCACTCCACAGTTATGATACCGTTTTCCACTTTACTTTTCTCAATCCAAACCCTTCCTTTTGCCAAAATGAAAAAAACAATAAGATAAGAATATACCTCTATGTAGTAATTTTAGCAGTTTAGGATGTTTACCTAAATTTACAATAATCCCCAGGTTATCCATGAATTCACTGCATACCTTTGAATTTGGATGTTTACCTGATGTTTGGATGTTTACCTGAAATGTTTCTTTTTTGCATTTCAGGACTGAACCAGGAGCTGCAGAAGGAGAAATGGAAGGATTAGAGACAAAGATTGAAGAGGTGTGAAAAATTTTGTATTATTATACAACCCCAAGACCCCTTTTATTAGGCTCCTGCAACTATGAGGCTGCATTCCATGCAGTAATGGGGAAGGCATTCATGAGGTTCCACTGTGAGTGGAAAGTCACATCTGGTGAGGCAGTATCACAGGGAGTGCAGTCTCATCAAAGAACCTACTCCCTGGGGTCCACATATCCCAGGTGCAGGAAGTAGCACAGCATTGGGTTGCAGGAGTCTCTGGAAAGAGGTCTTGGGTAATGCCATGACTCTTTTTTTCTTAGAAATAACTCCTAGGGTTATTATACATTTTTTTTTTTTTTTCATACTATTCGCCATTTCCCGCGATAGCGAGGTAGCGTTAAGAACAGAGGACTAGGCCTTTAAGGGAATACCCTCACCTGGCCCCCTTCTCTGTTCCTTCTTTTGGAAAATTAAAATAAAAAAATGAGAGGGGAGGATTTCCAGCCCCCCGCTCCCTTCCCTTTTAGTCACCTACGACACGCAGGGAATACGTGGGAAGTATTCTTTCTCCCCTATATATATATATATATATATTTTTTTTTATTATACTTTGTCGCTGTCTTCCGCACTAGTGAGGTAGCGCAAGGAAACAGACGAAAGAATGGCCCAACCCACCCACATACACATGAATATACATACACGTCCACACATGCACATACATATACATTTCAACGTTTACATATATATATATATATATATATATATATGCACACACAGACATATACATACATACACATGTACATAATTCGTACTTGCTGCCTTTATTCATTCCCGTCGCCACCCTGCCACACATGAAATGACAACCCCCTGCCCCCGCATGTGTGCGAGGTAGCACTTGGAAAAGGCAACAAAGGCTGGGGCTTTTAACTTTCTAAAAGGGAAACAGAAGAAGGAGTCATGCGGGGAGTGCTCATCCTCCTTGAAGGCTCAGATTGGGGTGTCTAAGTGTGTGTGGATGTAACCAAGATGAGAAAAAAGGAGAGATAGGTAGTATGTTTGAGGAAAGGAACCTGGATGTTTTGGCTCTGAGTGAAATGAAGCTCAAGGGTAAAGGGGAAGAGTGGTTTGGGAATGTCTTGGGAGTAAAGTCAGGGGTTAGTGAGAGGACAAGAACAAGGGAAGGAGTAGCACTACTCCTGAAACAGGAGTTGTGGGAGTATGTGATAGAGTGTAAGAAAGTAAACTCTAGATTGATATGGGTAAAACTGAAAGTTGATGGAGCGAGATGGGTGATTATTGGTGCATATGCACCTGGGCATGAGAAGAAAGATCATGAGAGGCAAGTGTTTTGGGAACAGCTGAATGAGTGTGTTAGTAGTTTTGATGCATGAGACCGGGTTCTAGTGATTGGTGATTTGAATGCAAAGGTGAGTAATGTGGCAGTTGAGGGAATAATTGGTGTACATAGGGTGTTCAGTGTTGTAAATGGAAATGATGAAGAGCTTGTAGATTTATGTTCTGAAAAAGGACTGGTGATTGGGAATACCTGGTTTAAAAAGAGAGATATACATAAGTATACCTATGTAAGTAGGAGAGATGGCCAGAGAGCATTATTGGATTACGTGTTAATTGATAGGCGCACGAAAGAGAGACTTTTGGATGTTAATGTGCTGAGAGGTGCAACTGGAGGGATGTCTGATCATTATCTTGTGGATGCAAAGGTGAAGATTTGTAGAGGTTTTCAGAAAAGAAAAGAGAATGTTGGGGTGAAGAGAGTGGTGAGAGTAAGTGAGCTTGGGAAGGAGATTTGTGTGAGGAAGTACCAGGAGAGACTGAGTACAGAATGGAAAAAGGTGAGAACAAAGGACATAAGAGGAGTGGGGGAGGAATGGAATGTATTTAAGGAAGCAGTGATGGCTTGCGCAAAAGATGCTTGTGGCATGAGAAGTGTAGGAGGTGGGCAGATTAGAAAGGGTAGTGAGTGGTGGGATCAGAAGTAAGATTATTAGTGAAGAGAAGAGAGAGGCATTTGGATGATTTTTGCAGGGAAATAATGCAGATGACTGGGAGATGTATAAAAGAAAGAGGCAGGATGTCGAGAGAAAGGTGCAAGAGGCGAAAAAGAGGGCAAATGAGAGTTGGGGTGAGAGAGCATCATTGAATTTTAGATAGAATAAAAAGATGTTTTGGAAGGAGGTAAATAAAGTGCGTAAGATAAGGGGACAAATGGGAACATCAGTGAAGGGGGCTAATGGGGAGGTGATAACAAGCAGTGGTGATGTGAGAAGGAGATGGAATGAGTATTCTGAGGGTTTGTTGAATGTGTTTGACGAGAGATTGGCAGATATAGGATGTTTGGTCGAGGTGGTGTGCAAAGTGAGAGGGTTAGGGAGAAGGATTTGGTAAACAGAGAAGAGGTAGTAAAAGCTTTGCGGAAGATGAAAGCCGGCAAGGCAGCGGGTTTGGGTGGTATTGCAGTGGAATTTATTAAAAAAGGGGGTGATTGTATTGTTGACTGGTTGGTAAGGTTATTTCATGTATGTATGATTCATGGTGAGGTGCCTGAGGACTGGCGGAATGCTTGCATAGTGCCATTGTACAAAGGCAAAGAGGATAAAAGTGAGTGCTCAAATTACAAAGGTATAAGTTTGTTGAGTATTCCTGGTAAATTATATGGGAGGGTATTGATTGAGAGGGTGAAGGCCAGAGCATCAGATTGGGGAAGAGCAGTGTGGTTTCAGAAGTGGTAGAGGATGTGTGGATCTGGTGTTTGCTTTGAAAAATGTATGTGAGACATACTTAGAAAAGCAAATGGATTTGTTTGTAGCATTTATGGATCTGGAGAAGGCATATGATAGAGTTGATAGAGGTGCTCTGTTGAAGGTATTAAGAATATATGGTGTGGGAGGTAAGTTGTTGGAAGCAGTGAAAAGTTTTTATCGAGGATGTAAGGCATGTGTATGTGTAGGAAGAGAGGAAAGTGATTGGTTCTCAGTGAATGTAGGTTTGTGGCAGGGGTGCATGATGTCTCCATGGTTGTTGAATTTGTTTATGGATGAGGTTGTTAGGGAGGTGAATGCAAAAGTTTTGGAAAAGAGGGGCAAGTATGCAGTCTGTTGTGGATGAGAGAGCTTGGGAAGTGAGTCAGTTGTTGTTCGCTGATGATGCAGTGCTGGTGGCTGATTCATGTGAGAAACTGCAGAAGCTGGTGACTGCGTGTGGTGAAGTGTGTGAAAGAAGAAAGTTGAGAGTAAATGTGGATAATAGCAAGGTTATTAGGTACAGTAGGGTTGAGGGACAAGTCAATTGGGAGGTAAGTTTGAATGGAGAAAAACTGGAGGAAGTGAAGTCTTTAGATATCTGGGAGTGGATTTAGCAACAGGTGGAAGTGGAAGTGAGTCACAGGGTGGGGTAGGGGGCGAAGGTTCTGAGAGGGAAAGGATCACAATTTTGTGTGAGATCAAGTGCATTCCTATGAGTCCATGGGGAAGATGAAACACGATAAGTTCCCAAGTGCACTTATATGTAATAATCACATCATTAAGAGAGAAACAAGAAAGAAATATGTCAGCTTTTTGTTGTATATCAGCTGACTTATATTTCTTTCTTGTATCTCCCCTGATGATGTGATTATTACACGAAAGTGCACTTGGGGACATCGAGTTTCATTTTCCCCATGGACTCATAGGAATGTATATAACTTTTATGATGGGCAGACTGTTCTTCTAAGTATTTCTCACATACATTCTTCAAAGCAAACACCTGTTTCACACATCCTCTACCACTTTTGAAACCACATTGGTTTTCCCTTATCTGATACTTTGTACATGCCTTTACCCTCTCAGTCAATACTTTCCCATATAATTTCCCAGGAATACTCAACAATCTTATGCCTCTGTAATTTGAACACTCACCTTTATCCCCAATGGCACTATGCATGCATTCCGCCAATCCTCAGGTACTTCATCATGAACCATACATACATTGAATATCCTTACCAACCAATCAGTAACACAATCACCCCCTTTTTTAATAGATTCCACTGCAGTACCAGCCAAACCCACCGCCTTGCCATCTTTCATTTTTCGCAAAGCTTTCACTACCTCTTCTCTGTTTATGAAACCATTCTCCCTTACCCTCTCACTTCGCACACTACCCCGACCAAAACACCTTACATCTGCCACTCTATCATCAAACATTCAGCAAACCTTCAAAATACTCAGTCTATCTGCTTCTCACTTCATCACTACTTGTTATTACCTCCCCATTTGCCCCCTTCACGGATGTTCTCATTTGTTCTCGTCTTATGCACGTTATTTACCTCCTTCCAAAACATCTTTTTATTTTCCCAAAAATTTGATGATACTCTCTCACCCCAAATCTGTTTTGCTCTCTTTTTCACTTTTGCACCTTTCTCTTGACCTCTTGCTGCTTTCTTTTATACATCTCCCAGTCATTTGCACTACTTCCCTGCAAAAATCTCCCAAGCGCCTCTCTCTTCTCTTTCACTAACAATCTTACTTCTTCATCCCACCGCTCACTACCCTTTCTAATCTGCCCACCTTCCACCTTTCTCATGCCACATGCATCTTTTGCGCACGCCATCACTGCTTCTCTAAATACATCCCATTCCTCCCCCACTCCCCTTACGTAATTTGCTCTCATCTTTTGCCATTCTATGCTCAATCTTTCCTGGTACTCCCTCACACAAGTCTCCTTTCCAAGCTCACTTACTCTCACCACTTTCTTCTCCCAACATTCTCTCTTCTTTTCTGAAAACCAACAAATCTTCACCTTCGCCTCCACAAGATAGTGATGAGATATTCCTCTAGCTGCCCTTATCAGCACATTAACATCTAAAAGCCTTTCCTTTATACGCTTACCAATTAACATGTACTCCAATAATGCCTTATGACAATCTCTTCTACTCAAATATATGTATATCTCTCTTTTTAAACCAGGTATTTCCAGTCACCAGTCCTTTTTCAGCATGCAAATCCACAAGCTCTTCACCATTTCCTTTTTTACAACACTGCACGTCCCATGTACCCCAATTATACCCTCAACTGCCGCATTGCTCACCTTTGCATCCAAATCACCTATCACTATAACCCGGTCTTGTGCATCAAAGCTGCTAACACACTCACTCAGCTGCTCCCAAAACTTGCCTCTCATGATCTTTCTTCTCATGACCAGGTGCATATTCACCAGTAATCACCCATCTCTCCATCAACTTTCAGTTTTACCCACATCAATCTAGAATTTACCTTCTTACACTCTATCACATACTCCAACAACTCCTGCTTCAGTAGTGCTACTCCTTCCTTTGCTCTTGTCCTCTCACCAACCCCTGACTTTACTCCCAAGACATTCCCAAACCAGGTGTTTGCTTTGAAGAATGTTTGTGAGAAATACTTAGAAAAACAGGTGGATTTGAATGTAGCATTTATGGATCTGGAGGAGGCATATAATAGGGTTGATAGAGATGCTTTGTAAAAGGTTTTAAGAGTACATTGTGTGGGAGGTAAGTTGCTAGAAGCAGTGAAAAGTTTTCCCAAGGATGTAAGACATGTACGAGTAGGAAGAGAGGAAAGTGATTGGTTCCCAGTGAATGTCGATTTGCGGCAGGGGTTTGTGATGTCTCCAGGGGTGTTTAATTTGTTTATTGATTGGGTGGTTAGGGAGGTGAATGCAAGAATTTTGGAGAGAGGTGCAAGAATGCAGTCTGTTGTGGATGAGAGGACTTGGAAAGTGAGTTAGTTAATGTTTGCTGTTGATACAGGTTCTAGGAGCGTTGAAGAATGTGTGGAAGGCGAGAAAGTTATGTCAGAGAGCAAAAATGGGTATGTTTGAAGCAATAGTGTCTCCAACAATGTTATATGGTTGTGAGACATGGGCTATAGATAGGGATGTGCAGAGGAGGATGGATGTGTTGGAAATGAAATGTTTGAGGACAACATGTGGTGTGAGGTGGTTTGATCGAGTAAGTAATGAAAGGGTAAGCGAGATGTGTGGAAATAAAAATAGTGTGGTTGAGAGAGCAGAAGAGGGTGTGTTGAAATGCTTTGGAGTCATGGAGAGTGATTGAGGGAAGATTGACAAAGAGGATATATGTGTCAGAGGTGGAGGGAAGAAGGAGAAGCAGGAGACCAAATTGGAGGTGGAAAGATGGAGTGAAAAAGATTTTGAGCAATTGGGTGCCTTAACATACAGGAGGGTGAAAGGCATGCAAGGAATAGAATGAATTGGAACTGATGTGGTATACCGGGGTCGACGTGCTGTCACTGGATTGAACCAGGGCATGTGAAGCATCTGGGGTAAATCATGGAAAGTGCTGTCACTGGATTGAACCAGGGCATGTGAAGCATCTGGAGTAAATCATGGAAAGGTCTGTGGGGCCTGGATGTGGTAAGGGAGCCATGGTTTCGTTGCGTTACACATGACAGCTAAAGACTGAGTGTGAATGAATGTGGCCTTTTTGTCTGTATTCCTGGCGCTACCTCTCTGAAGCAGGGGATAGCGAAGCTGTTTTCCTGGGTGGCAGGGTAGCAACAGGAATGGATGAAGGCAAGCAAGTATGAATATGTACATGCGTATGTATGTAATGTATGTATATGTATGTATGTGTTGATATGTATGTTTGCAAATGTGGGCATTTATGTATATAGACATGTGCATATGAGTGGATGGGCCATTCTTTGTCTGTTTCCTGGCACTACCTCACTGACGTGGGAAACAGCGATTATGTATGATAATAAAAAAGAAATAATTATAATATTATTATTATTTTTATATTAAACATAATTGCTGTTTCCTGCATCAGCGAAGTAGTGCCAGGAAACATGAAGAATGGCCCATCCACTCATATAGATATATTATTTTATTAATAATTTTTATTGTACTTAGTCGCTGTCTCCTGCGTTAGCGAGGTAGCATAAGGTAACAGACGAAAGAATGGCCCAACCCACCCACTTACACATGTATATACATAAACGCCCACATGCACACATATATATACTTGTACATATTCATATTTGCTGCCTTCATCCATTCCTGTCGCCGCACTGCCACACATGAAATGGCAAATGGTTGATGAGTGGACAAGATCTAAGGAAGGAGGAGCACTACTTCTGAAGCAGGAGTTGTAGGAGTGCATGATAGAGTGTAAGAAAGTAAATTGTAGATTGATTTAGGTAAAGCTGAAAGAGGATGGTGTGAAATGGGTGATTGGTGCTTATGAGAGGCAAGTGTTTTGGGAGCAGCTGATTGAATGTGTCAGCAGTTTTGGTGCTTGAGACCCGGGACTGGTGATAAGTGATTTAAATGCGAAGGTGAGTAATGTGGCAGTTGAGGTTATAATTGGTGTGCATGGGGTATTCAGTATTGTGAATGGAAATGGTAAAGAGCTTGTGGATGTGTGTACTGGCAAAAAGGCTGGTGATTGGGCATATCTGGTTTAAAAAGAGCTATAAACAAGAAAGGCTGGTGATTGGGCATATCTGATTTAAAAAGAGCTATAAACAAGTGTACATATGTGAGTAGGAGAGATGGTCAAAGGGCATTATTAGATTATGTATTGATTGATAGGCTTGTAAGAGAGAGACTTTTGGATGTAAATGTGTTGATCACTATCTTGTGGAGGCAAAGGTGAAGATTTGTAGAGGTTTTCAAAAAAAAAAGAGGAGAGAATTTAGGGGAGAAGGTAGCGGTAAGAGTAGGTGTGCTTGGACAGTAGATTCGTGTGAAGAAGCGCTAGGAAAGATTGAGTGTAGAATGGTAAAAGGTGAGAGCAAATGAAGTGAGGGAAGTGGCTGAGGAATGGAATGTGTTTAGAGAAGCAGTGATGTCATGTGCTAGAGGTGGATGTGGCATGCTAAAGTTGATAGGTGGGCAGATTAGAAAGGGTAGTGAAGGAGAAAAGAGAGGTGTTTGGATGGTACTTACAAGGAAGGACTGCAAATGACTAGGACATGTAAAAGAAAGTGCCAGGAGGTCATGAGGAATTGCAAGGGTTGAAAAAGAGGGCAAAGGAAAGTTTGGGTAAGAGAATATTGTTAAGATTTTTGGAGAATGAAAAGATGTTTTGGAAGAAGGTAAATAATGTATGAACAAATGGGAACATCAATGAAGGGGACAAGGGGGAAAATGATAACAGGTAGTGATGGAGTGAGTATTTTGAAGGATTGTTGAATGTGTTTGATGATAGAGTGGAAGATGCAGAGCGTTTTGGTTGGGATGGTGTGCGAAATGAGAGAGTCAGGGAAAGTGGTTTGGTGAAGAGAGAAGAGATGGTGAAAGCCTCGTGGAAGATGAAAGCCGGCAAGGTGGTGGGAGTGGATGGTGTTGCAGTTGAATTTATTAAGAAATGGAGTGACTGTGATTGGTGGTAAGGATATTCAGTGTATGTATGGATCATGGTGAAGTGCCTAAGGATTAGCAGAATTCATGTATACTGCCATTGTACAAATGCAAAGGGGATAAAGACCAGTGTTCAAACTATAGAGGCATAAGTTTGTTGAGTATGCCTGGAATATTGTATGAGAGGGTATTGATTGAGAGGGTGAAGGCATGTTCAAAGCATCAGATTAGAGAGGAGCAGTGTGGTTTTAGAGGTATTAGAGGTTATATGAATCAGGTGTTTACTTTGAAGAATGTATGTGAGAAATACCTAGAAAAACAGATGGATTTGTATGTGGCATTTATGGGTGTGAAGAAGGTATATGATACGGTTTATAGAGATGCTTTGTGGAAGGTCTTAAAAATATATGGTGTGGGAGGTATGCTGCTAGAAGCAGAGAAGTTTATATCAAGGGTGTAATGTCATGTGTGTGAATAGGAAGAGAGGAAAGTGATTGGTTCCCGGTGAAGGTCTTTGCAGCAGAGATGTGTGATGTCACTGTGGTTTTTAATTTTTTCTTGGATGGGATGTTTAAGGAGGTAAATGCAAGTTTTGGAAAGAGGGGCGAGTATGCTTTCTGGGTATGAGAGGGCCTAGGAAGTGAATCAATTGTTGTTCACTGATGATACAACACTGGTGGCTGATTCATGTGAGAAACTGCAGTTGTTGCTGAGTTTGGAAAAGTGTGTGAAAGGAGAAAGTTAGGAGAAAACATGAACAAGAGCAGGGTTGAGGGACATATTAGTTGGGATGTAAATTTGAATAGAGAAAAATTGGAAGTGAAGTGTTTTAGATATCTGGGAATGAGTCATAGGATGGGGGAGGTGGGGAAGGTTCTGGGAGCAATGTGTGGAAGGAGAGAATGTTATCTCAGAGAACAAAAATGGGTATGTTTGAAGGAATAGTAGTTCAAACAATAATGTTAATTGAGGTTGTATGGAGGATGTTTTGGAAATGAAATGCTTTAGGACAATATGTGTGTGAGTTGGTTTGATAAAGTGATGAAAGGGTGAGAGAGAGATGTGTGGTAATAAAAAGAGTGTGGTTGTGAGAGCAGAAGAGGGTGTGTTGAAATGGTTTAGACATGGAGAAAATAAGTGAGGAAAGGTTGACAAAGAGGATATATGTGAGGAGAGGTTGACATACAGGATATAAATGTCTGAGGTGGAGGGAATAAGGAGAGCTGAGAGACCAACTTGGAGATGGAAGAATGGGGTGAAAGAGATACTGAGCAATGAGGGCTTAAACATGCCGGTGGATGAAAGGCGTGCATGGAATATAGTTAATTGGAATGATGTAGTATACTGGGGTCAACTTTCTGTCAATGAACTGAACCAGGGCATTTGAAGCATATGGGGAAAACCATGGAAAGGTCTTTGGAGCTTGTATGTGGACAGGGGGATGTGGTCTCAATGCATTATGTATGATGACTAGAGAATGAATGTGAGTGGATGTAGCCTTTTACGCCTGTTTTTCAGGCGCTTCCTTGCTCACACAGGAAATGGTGATCATGGGGTTGGCCAAGGCAAAAGTTTCTCTACTTAAACTTTTGATTATATGCCTCCCTCACATAAACTATTCCTCTTATTTTTCTACCATTTCTCTCCTTTCAATACTCATCCACTTTATTTCCCCAAGTCACAGGTGGGCTTCCTCACACACCAATCCCATTAATCACACTGCCATATGCTCTCCTTGTGACCTCCCCATCTTGCATTCTTTCTTTATGCCTAATCCACCTAAAACGTATTACATTTCTACCTCTCTGTCACTCCACAATTCATTCCTTTTGCATTCCCTGCCATAGCAAATCTCTCATACATCCACTCATTTTTCTTCATTCCATTTAGTCACACCACGTGCTTCTCTCCCATAGCTCATTTTCACAACCAGGATTCTTGACTTCCGTGATTCATTCCATGTCCAGGTATTGACTGCATAGGTCAAGGCTGGTAGGACTATGCTGTCCCTAAATCTTTTCTTCTCTTCCATACTTACACCTCTACCCTTCATTATTATGTTAGGGGTCTCCCTTACCTTTCCTTCTATATTACCAAACTTACCCAGGATAGCTCCTAATACAGTAAAACCTCTGATATGCATGATTAAAGACATCAGAATGTTCAAAATGATGTAGTCTTTCAGCATCACTCACTGACATGATTTTCATACTTATTCTTTTCATAACTGCATTTGGAATGTGATTGAATATGTATTTATGGTAGAATTAAAAGTGAGCATTCTAAAAAGCTGGAATTTCATAAAAGTGGAAAAGTAAAGATTTTGATGGAAACAAGAAACAAACATGCAATAGATTCCACTTGGTTAATAATGCGTGTACTGGTGATGCAGTGAGCCATAAATGACTAAAGATTTGCATGAAGAGATTGTCACTGAAATGACTGAAAGTGATGAACAAAACATATTTAGGTACATGTCTTATTCAGTAACTCTATATCTGCCAGCCTTGGAGGGGAGATAATGGATGGAGAGTGACAAATGACTCTGAATGTGATAAACAAAACATATTGAAGTATATGTCTTATTCAGTACTTTATATGTTCCAGCCTTGGAGAGGAGTTAAAATGGATGGAGAGTAAAGATCTTTCAGTGGGTTTAATATTATGAAGAGTTCAGCTAAGAACAACATGTGCAGTTGAATATTTAAGGCAAAGAATTTCATGGATAGTACCAGGTTAAGTGTTGATAGTGTTTGATTTGCATGAGAATGGAAGGGTGAATGGAGGCTTAAATCTTACCATGACTTATTTTCATATTCGATTTCTGTTTCCTGTTTTAGCAAGGTAGTGCCAGGAACAGTCAGAGAAAAGTAGCATTAGCCCATGACCATTCTCTTGCTGTATGTGTAATGGACCAAAACCGCAGACATCTATCCACACCCATGCCCCACAAACCCTTCCTAAGTTTCCCCTGGCTGCTTGACATTCCCTGGTTCAGTCCATTGACAGCACCTTGACTCCTGTATACTACATTGTTTCAGTTCACTCTGTCCTTTGCATGCCTTTCACCCCTCTGGATTTTCAGACCTTGATCACTCAAAAGCTTTTCACTCCATCCTTCCATCTTTAGTTTGATGTCCCCGTTCTCTTTGTTCCCTCCACCTCTAACACATATATCGTCTTTATCAACCTTTCCTTACTCAGTCTCTCAGTCACACTCTCTTTATTACCACATCTCTCTTTGTGTGTAGTGAGTGATTAAGAACTATTAAGTAGTGTGGAAGACCTTGTTTTATTGCCATAGACAGGAATTGAAAATATATGTTAATAACTGTTAAGTATTTATGCATTTGGTGTAACCCATGTAAAAGAATTGAAGCTCAGAATCTTAGGCAGTGTTTTATACCTGATACACTTTGATAGGACCTTCAAAAATTATATTTGCCTGACAATTTCCTAAGGCTGTTGATGTGTTGCATTTTGTAATGAAAAGAGGAAATTTTGCATACTGTGCTCCATGATTATCACTTCTTTTTCTTTACAGGAAGGTAAAATGGAGACACAGGAAGATAAGATGCCAGTTGTAGAAAATGGAAATGAAGCAAATGTAGACCCGGATGAAGACATGGTAGAAGCCGCTAAACCTTGTATAGAGAAAGAGGAAGTAAGTCAAGATGAAAAAACAAAAGATAAAAAAGAAGCAACAGAAGAAAAGAAGAATGACTTGATACATAAAAATACAGATGATCCAGAAAGGAAAGAAGAGGAAGATGAACATACAGATAATACTAGAAAGAAGAAAACAGAAACTCAACAGTCAGGGGGTATTAAAGATGAACCAGAAAACAAAGGAGAGGAAAGTAAACAGACTTCAGAAAATACAGAGTTCAAAGAAAATGATAAAGAAGTGGTAGGTATTAAACAAGAAACTGACAATGATGAGAATAAAGAAATAGAAGCAGTAAAAATCCAAGCACCTAAAGTTCCTGTTGGCAAGAAAAGAGGACCAAAGAAGAAATCTTTAGACACACCAACCAGAGGCCCTAGAAAACCAGCCAATGGTGAGTCTTGCTCTTTTACTTCCTGCCTTTTCTTTCCCTCCCTCCCCACTTCATAGTGCCTCCTTTCAACTGCCCTTTCCTTCTGCATTTCCTTTATTTCATCAACCCTCTCCTACCCTTCCTTCTTTCTCTCTCTTTGTGGATTTTAGCCATGCACTAACCCTGCCATTCCGGCAGAATATCATCATAAGTTTTCTTAGGTAAGTAGTTAGTCTGTCCCTTTGGAAGATAAAATAATTCAGCAGTCTGTTCAAAACATTGCCTAGAGGAAAATAAAAATGAAAATAAAACAAAATGGCACACCTGTGAAAAGGAATATAATTCAAAACTACAGACGTGAGAAAGAAAAGTGTTACAGTAGGAGGAATGTACAGAAAGTCAACTTGGAAATATTAGTATTACAAATATTGATGCATTAGTGATTTAGTAGTTTATAATTAAGATTTTGAAGTTTCTAACTGATACAGTATTATGGATATGGTTGTAGATTCAAAAGTGAAGTGTTGTTTGATGTTACACGGTGAGTAAAAAGTCACCTTTGATAAGGCTGTATCATTGAGAGTACACTTTCATCACAGAAATTTTAACTCCAAAGAATTCTCTATTTCCCTGCAACTGGAAGTAGCTCAGCCTTAGGCCATAAGATTCTTTAGAAAGGTCCTGGGGAATACAAGGACTTGTTCCTGGGGTAGTTATAGATAAAGATCAGGGCCTGAATATTCAGGAGGGTGAGAGGCCTGCAAGGAATAGAGTGAATTGGAATGATGTGGTGTACTGGGGTTGATGTGCAGTCAGTGGATTGAACCAGGGCATGTGAAATGTCTGGGGTAATCCATAGAAAGGTATGTGGGGCCTGGATATGAATATGGAATAGTGGTTTCAGTGCATATTGCATGACAGCTAGAGCTGTGTGTGAATGCATGTGGCCTTTCTTGTCTTATACGACAGGTTGAATGAGTACGCAAAGTTTAAAAACCTGCAGAGGACAAATAAAAAGAATGGTGAATCCTTTGGAAGACAGTATAAATATATGAATAAAGTCTGACAATTAGGAAAACTTCACCATCAAAATACATCAATGAATGCATTAGGGGCAATAACTTTTTCTTCATTGCGGGAGAAATGTGGCTTAGTGTTAAAGTGAGAGATGAAGCAAACCTTGCTCAGTTTGAAATATGTAGAGCATATAGAATCAAACTCAAACAAGTTAATAGAGCCAGTAAAAAAAAAACCTTGTTGCCACTCTTTGCACTAATAAAGCAACCCCAGATCATCACAATATCTGGGTGTTTCACCTTTGCTGTGAAATAAAAGTCATGCTGGATGGAACCCTCAGGCCTCCTCATCATCTAGTTCATTGGAAAACATTACCATGCTCCATTGTTGCCCACTCCAGTCATTGTATTTCTGTGCAAATGCAAGTTGTTTGCCTTTTAATTTCTTCATAAGCAGGGTTTTGGCAGCTGGCTTGTGGGAGGGAATGTGAAGGTTCTTTTGGAGGCAATGTTGAATGCTTAGTTAAGAGATGCTCCCTACAATTTTTGAATGGCTTTTCTTGAGTTCACCAGCTGAAATGCAGGGTTGTGTAATTACTTCATGTCTTAGGAGGTTATTTGTAGATCTGAAAGTCTTTCTTAGGTGACCAGGGATAGGTTATGGTGGTGGAATGATGTTAGGGAGAAAACAAGTGTTGTCTGATTCTGTATTCCGAGTGCCCAGTGCACCAAGAGTGAATCTCATTTGTTTTCTTGCCTTCTGGAAAGAATTTGGACTTTCTTTTCATTAAAAAGGTAAGAGCAAAATTTCCAAAATGAAGTGGTAGCCAGGAGTAAAGAAAGAAAATCCTTCCCTAAAGATAGCCTGAGGCACACTTATCCTAATTGGTGGTGCTCACGCCATTAGAAATACTAGTCTCAATAACTAGATGTACATTAATTTCACCTTAAGAGCGCTATATACTTGTATCCTCAATAAACGCTAGCCATGTATTTCCTTTGAAAACATATGGGAGTGGGCGAGGTATTTTTGTGTGTACTGTATGTACGGTAAGCGATAAGGAAAGCAGCCGATGAAGATTTAGCCACTATCAATGCCAATTAATGGTAATGAGCATCCTATCCTTAGATATAATGAATCTAATGCAATACATACCACTGAAAACACAGCAAAGCAGAAATACTGAAAAAACCAGATCAGATAATTACATCTGACAGATGACTATAACTTTCATTTTATTGATTGAGAGGAAAGAGTAGATAATTATAGATTTACATACAAATGCAAGGAAAGGACGAGTGAATCAGCATATGAGAGTGAATCAATCAGCCTTGAACAAGTAAACAATAGACCAAGGAGAGGGAACAGTTCAATAGATTTTATCTTTACAAATAACACTACATTATTTTCAGATAGAGAAGTGAATAATATATACCTGTCATATCACAATATCTTAGAAATCACTACATCATACAGTGTAGAAATAGATGTATGTGAACAGGATTCAGCGACAGAGGACAATAGAAAATTGTTGGACTTGAATTTTTGCCGTGATGAATCAGTCTTTGAAAGGATTTAAGTGCAAATTAAGACAATCTTCAAAGGCAGTAACACCAGAACTGAAATTAGACTTTAGGAAAATAAGATAGGTAATCTTCTGGCTTAAACCAAACATGAAGAAAGATAGTGCAAATTGAAGGTACCAGGAGACAGAAGACATAATGAAGAACACAGGTAAGTAAATAATAAGATCCCATAGAAAGAAAAAGAAAATTAAGAAAGATTTATATACGAAATATTGAAAGAATCCAAAATTACCATTTGAATATAAGAACAAAGCAAATAATAAGAAATGAGAGATGGGATCCTTTATAGCAGAAGAGAAATATGAAATTACCTCAATGAATTATGTAGGATGTAAACTGACCAATACAAATCAGTTCGGAGTTCAAAATGCAAAGAGAAATTGATTCATGAACTGTTTAACCAGAATGATAACAGTACACGTATAGATTATGAGAGGGTGTTAAGGAGAAAATTGAGAATGAACATGAATGAAAGCAAGGTCATGTGTAGCATTGAAGAGATACAGGTTCTTGGAGTGCTTGAATGGAAAGAACTGGAGGAAAGTGAGTATTTTAGGTACCTGGAATTGGATATGGTGGCAAATGGAACCATAGGAGTTGAATTGAGTCATAGAATGGGTGAGTAGGCATAGAGCTTGGGCATATTGTGGATATATTTGACAGAATAGTCGTCCTATTGGTGCTGTGTGGATGTGAGGCATGGGTCTTATACAAAAATGGAAAGTATAAGATGAATTTGTTACAAATTTAATGTTCTAGGGCAGTTTGTGGTGTGGGGAGGGTCCAATGAATAAGAATGACAGGATAAGTGAGAGGTGTGGTAGTTAGAGGAGTTTTTATGAGGAAGCTAAAGAGTGAATTGGTTTGGATATTTGGATAGGATGAGTAAGAGGGTATACTTGTCAGAAGTGGAAGGAACAAGGAAATGAGGGAAACCAAGAAGGAGGTGGAAGAATGTAATGAAGAATGCTTTGAAGGCTCAGGCCTGAACATGCAGCAGGATGCAATGGGTAGAATGAATTGGTGCAATGTGGTATATATAGAACAGTATGCTGTCAGTGGACTGAACCATGGCATATGAAATCAGGAAAACATGGGAAGGTTTGTGAGTCCTGGTCATGGAAAAGGGGATCTGGTTTTGGTGTATTATACATTACACCAAGAGAGTGGATGTAAGTGAATGAAGCCATTTCTTTGTCAGTTCCTAGTGCTGCCTTGGTAATGAGTGAAATGGTGAACATGTATGGAAGATAGAAAGATACTGAGATATCAAAAGATATGACCAGAGCTATCGATTACCTCTGAGAGAATTCACCTCCAAGATCAGATGGAATCTCAGTCATCTTCAAGAAGGGAAAGACAGCAATAGCAAAACCAGTAATGTTATATATGAAGCAGAGTGAGTGAAAGCAAAATTGCACAGTCACTGACTTAATAACATATGTACCACTAATACACACAGAGGATCCAAGCTAATACCAGAGCAGTACAAGCAAGTTAGCGTGACTTCACATGTAACAAATGTCTTTGAAAGTATGATTAAAAAAAAATGCTATTTTCTCTGATTTATAAAATACCGTAAAGAGTTTAAGTTGCCATAACTGAAATAATCCTCTAGTACAGGACGTATGCTTGTGATTCGAATTGGTTACAGAACTAAGGAGTATACGTGTCAACTGCAGTGGGTCCTACAGCTTTAGTAAATTATTGAAAGTCAGTAAGGTGATACAGAAAGTCTTCTGTGCAGTTTTTTCATTTATTATATTCCCTTGCAGCATGACCATTAGTATTTTCCAACCTAAGTGGCTTTTTGTAGTTTTATATTGTATTTTTGTCTGTTTGCTTTGCAGTTGTGAGTGATCTAGGTTGTGAAATACCAGTACCAGAAGGCTGGTCGAGAGTGGTAACTCAGCGTACCAATGGAGCCTCAGCTGGCAAGTTCGATGTCTATTATTTCAGGTAAATATTTCTGATATTGGTTTTTTATTCTATTTCATGAATGTGGTTGAAGTGTTTAACATGAACTGATTCCAAACATTCTGTTTGGAGATGGGATCAGTTTTCCTGTATTATTCAAGAGATTCCAGCTTTTTTTTTTCCATACATTCAGCTTTTTTTCTGTTGCAGAAATTTTCATTTTCTTTATATAGATTTAAAAGCCATTGCCCAGCTTAACTACATCTCTTCCTATTTGCCTTTTATACTTGATTGCTATTTCCTGTGTTCACAAGGTAACGCCAAGAACAGACTAAGAAGGCCATATTTGTTCACGTCCACTTTCTAGCAGTGATGTGTTTTGCATTGAAACCATAGCTCCCTATCCAAAACCAAGCCCCACAGACTTTTCCATGGTTTACCCTGGATGCTACACATACTCAGTTCAGTTATTGACAGCAGATCAATCCCTGTGTACCACACTGTTCCCATTCACCTTATCCCTTGCACACCTTTCACCTTCCTGCATGTTCAGGCCCCGATTGCTCAAAATCTTCCTTCCATCTCCAATTTTGCCTCTCTTTTCCTTTTTCCTTGCACTTCTGACATGTAATCCTCTTTGTCAACCTATTCTTGCTCATGTTATCTATGTCTAATTATATCTCTCTGAAACCCATTTCCTCTGGGAACTCCCTGAAAAGAATGGCCACAGTAAGAGTTTCCAGAACTGTTGAATTCTGTACTGTTTACTGGTTTACATATTCCAACCGTAGATACGCATATTTTGTGTAGCAGCGATGTGCTCCTTAATTTTATTGTATAGAAAATATTTTTGTGACAGTTGATAATGTGACTTGTGGGTATGATTGGTAGGCATGGTGTACCCAGTCTTTTCAATAAAGATGATGAACAGCTTGTGGAGTTGCGCACAGAAAGAGGACTGGTGATTGGAAATACCTGGTTCAAGAAGAGGGACTTGCATGAGTATGTGTGGGGAGTAGATGTGAAGAAAAGCAGGCATCATTGGATTAAGTACTATTAGATAGTTATTCTTCAAAGAGACTCTTGGATGTTAATGTGCTGAGAAGGGCCACTGGTAAGATGTTCAGTTATTACTTAGTGGAGGCAAGGGTGAGGGTTTGTGGAGGATTTAAGAAAAGAGTGAATGACGTGTGTAGGAACGGGGGTGGTGAAAGGCAGTAAGCTTGGAAAAGTAGCTTGTGTAAAGAGATTCTTGGAGAGATTGAGGGTTGAGTGGTAACAGGTGAGAGTGAATGAAGCTGGGGAAGTGGGTGAGGAATGGGAGGTGTTAGGGAAGCACTGCCTATGTGTGTGAGAGAAGCGTGTGGCATGCAGAAGGTGAGAGGTAGACAGGTAAGAAAGGGTAGCAGGTGGCAGGATGAGAAAGTTAATTTGTTAGTGAAAGAAAATGTAGAGGTGAAAGGGCATTACTTACAGGGAAGAAGAGATCAGATGTATAAGAGAAAGTGGCAGGAGGTAGAGAAGAGAGAGGGGCTGAAAAAGGGGGCAAATGAATATTCAGGTGATCAAGTATCAGCAGACTTCAGGAACAATCAGAAAATGTTTTGGGAGGAGAGTAATAATTTGTGAGAAATGAAAACAAATGGGACATTGGTGAAAATGGGGAAATGTTAACAGGTAGAAATGAGGTGAAGAGGATATGGAGTGAGTATTTTGAAGGATTGTTAAATATGTTTGATGATAGAGTGCCCGATATGTAATATTTTGGACATAGAGGTATGTAAAGTGAGAGGGTCATGGTAAGTGTTTTAGTGAAAAGAGAAGATGTGGTGAAAGCCTTGCATAAGAACAAGAGCTGAAAAGTAATTAAAGTGGATGGGATAGCAGTTGAATTTCTTGTTGCTGAGGATTAGTGGAATAGAGTAAACCCTCGATTTAACAGACTGATAGGGGGAAGGGGTGTCTTAATGCTGAAAGTCCATTAAACCCAATGTAATCTGTTTTTGTGCCACATTTAAGTTCACATGCTTTCTTTTAACTCCTCTATCACTGGAGGGTTTAGTGTGTGGTATGATAGTTAGGTGGTGGGCACCGGCAGCATGGGAATGCTTACCAGGCAGTTGTAGGCAGGAGATAGAGGTGATGCCACCCCTCTCATGTGAAAGGATACTTCTTTATAATAAAGTAAGGATGGACTACCTGCTTTCCTTGCACCTCTTACATGGTGCAGTGGGTAGCATTCAAACCTACGCATTAAAATCATAAGTTATTGCAAGCTTGCTCACCTTCTTTGGGAGATGGGGCACACTCAAGGAAATGCCTCAGAAGGGGTAACCAATCTAGGTAGCAAGGAGATGGAAACTTTCTACTAAAGATGGGGAATCATGGCCAGCACCTCCTCAGCCCACTTCCTGCAGTCCAGTGGATGCTCTGAAGCAACAGCAAAAGCAGCCAAATGGGTGTTCAGGGGCAACGCAGGTGTTGAAGGTAACCTGCACAACAGCAAATATCTCAACACCCCCCTGAGACGGGGATAAGTCACCTGCACAGCTGGCAGCAAGAAGACAGTTGCAAGATAGTGTCCCAGCACCCTGGCAACATTATGGGATATATTGGCCATGGAGAACTGCTTTATGAAACAGGGAGTGGGCCATAGCAGAGAGCCAAGCATATGATCTCATGCAGGGCGGCTGAGAAGGTGATGCCATTACGCTGCCCCAGCTGTCCTTGGGCACCCCCAGTCTACATACAGGATGTCACTTATAAGGTGTGGTACAGGTCAGGCGTGGTAGTGGAGGTTTACCTGCATAGACAATACTTAGTGAAGCTGGATGGCAGTGGCCGCCTACCTTTGCGAAACTGACATTGCCTACACCCCCGGGTTTCACCGAACCCCATGACACCTGTGGGTCAAGGGGAGTACCTACCAGTGGCGGCTTCACCCACAGTTGTGATGACACCCAGCCTCAGGCAGCGACACCCTCATCGTATGAGACACTGCCCCGCAAACTTGCATGATTTTGTTTGTGGTGGCTCCTATGAAGAGTGAACACACTACTTTGTTATGTCATTTTTGTTCTGCTCACATGTAAAGGAAATGTATTGTTACTGAGTGGTGATTTGTTTGTATATTTTCCTTATGTCTTGTCAAATTTTAATTTTATTCTTTTTTATTGTTCTTGTTTTCAGTTTTTTGGTTTTGTTGAAACCAGATGTCTCATTTACTTACCAAAATCTCATGAGGGGTGATAGGGTTTAGTGTGTGGTAGGATAATTGGACGGCGGGCATCTGGCAGTGTGGGAATGCTTGCTAGGCAGTTTGAGGCAGGAGTTAGACTGAGATGAAGGTGATGCCACCCCTCTCCTGATACTTCTTTATGATAAAGTGAGGATGGACTACTTGCTTTCATTGCACCTCTCACACTCACTTGATGCCATTTTGAAATATAAGGATTGCAAAATTATTATTATTATTAGTAGTAGTATTTATTTATATTTATTTATTTATTTATTATACTTTGTTGCTGTCTCCCGCATTAGCGAAGTAGTGCAAGGAAACAGAAGAAAGAACAGCCCAACCCACCCACATACACATGTATATACATACACGTCCACACACACACATATACATATCTAAACATCTAACGTATTTATTTGCTTTGTCGCTGTCTCCCGCATTTGCGAGGTAGCACAAGGAAACAGATGAAAGAAATGGCCCAACTCACCCCCATACACATGTATATACATACTCGTCCACACATGCAAATATACATACCCATACATCTCAATGTACACATATATATATATACACACACAGACACCTACATATATACACATGCACACAATTCACACTGTCTGCCTTTATTCATTCCCATCGCCACCTCGCCACACATGAATAACATCCGCCTCCCCCCTCATGTGTGCAAGGTAACGCCAGGAAAAGATAACAAAGGCCCCATTCGTTCACACTCAGTCTCTAGCTGTCGTGCAATAATGCCCGAAACCACAGCTCCCTTTCCACATCCAGGCCCCACAGAACTTTCCATGGTTTACCCCAGATGCTTCACATGCCCTGGTTCAATCCATTGACAACACGTCGACCCCAGTATACCACATCGATCCAATTCACTCTATTCCTTGCCCGCCTTTCACCCTCCTGCATGTTCAGGCCCCAATCACTCAAAATCTTTTTCACTCCATCTTTCCACCTCCAATTTGGTCTCCCACTTCTCCTCGTTCCCTCCACCTCCGACACGTATATCCTCTTGGTCAGTCTTTCCTTACTCATTCTCTCCATGTGCCCAAACCATTTCAAAACACCCTCTTCTGCTCTCTCAACCACGCTCTTTTTATTTCCACACATCTCTCTTACCCTTACATTACTTACTCGATCAAACCACCTCACACCACATATTGTCCTCAAACATCTCATTTCCAGCACATCCACCCTCCTGCGCACAACTCTATCCATAGCCCACGCCTCGCAACCATACAACATTGTTGGAACCACTATTCCTTCAAACATAGCCATTTTTGCTTTCTGAGATAATGTTCTTGACTTCCACACATTCTTCAAGGCTCCCAGGATTTTCACCCCCTCCCCCACCCTATGATTCACTTCCACTTCCATGGTTCCATCCACTGCCAGACCCACTCCCAGATATGTAAAACACTTTACTTCCTCCAGTCTTTCTCCATTCAAACTTACCTCCCAATTGACTTGACCCTCAACCCTACTGTACCTAATAACCTTGCTCTTATTCACATTTACTCTTAACTTTCTTCTTTCACACACTTTACCAAACTCAGTCACCAGCTTCTGCAGTTTCTCACATGAATCAGCCACCAGTGCTGTATCATCAGTGATCAACAACTGACTCACTTCCCAAGCTCTCTTATCCCCAACAGACTTCATACTTGCCCCTCTTTCCAAAACTCTTGCATTCACCTCCCTAATAACCCCATCCATAAACAAATTAAACAACCATGGAGACATCACACACCCCTGCTGCAAACCTACATTCACTCATTCACTACATTCATCTCAACGTATACATATATATACACACACTCAGACATATACAGATATACACATATACATAATTCATACTGTCTGCCCTTATTCATTCCCGTCGCCACCCCGCCACACATGAAATATCAGCCCCCTCCCCCACATGTTTGCGAGGTAGTGCTAGGAAAAGACAACCGAGGCCACATTCGTTCACACTCACTCTTTAGCTGTCATGTATAATGCACCGAAACCACAGCTCCCTTTCCACATCCAGGCCCCACAAACTTTCCATGGTTTACCCAAGGCGCTTCACGTGCCCTGGTTCAATCCATTGACAGCACGTTGACCCCGGTATACCACATCGTTCCAGTTCACTCCATTCCTTGCACGCCTTTCACCCTCCTGCATGTTCAGACCCCAATCACTCAAAATCTTTTTCACTCCATCTTTCCACCTCCAATTTGGTCTCCCCCTTCTCCTCATTCCCTCCACCTCTGACACATATATCTTCTTTGTCAATTTTGCTCACTCATTCTCCCCATGTGACCAAACCATTTCAAAACACCCTCTTCTGCTCCCTCAACCACACTCTTTTTACCACCAAGCATCTCTCTTACCCTTTCATTACTTACTAGATCAAACCACCTCACACCACATATTGTCCTCAAACATCTCATTTCCAACACATCCACCCTCCTCCGCACTACCACAACTCTATCTATAGCCCACGTCTCGCAACCATATAATATTGTTGGAACTACTATTCCTTCAAACATACCCATTTTTGCTTTCCAATATAACATTCTTGACTTCCACACATTTTTCAACACTCCCAGAACTTTCGCCCCCTCCCCCACCCTATGATTCACTTCTGCTTCCATGGTTCAATCTCCTGCTAAATCCACTCCCAGATATCTAAAACACTCCACTTCTTCCAGTTTTTCTCCATTCAAACTTACCTCCCAATTAACTTGTCCCTCACCCCTTCTGTACCTAATAACCTTGCTCTTATTCATATTTACTCTTAACTTTCTTCTTTTACACGCTTTACCAAACTCAGTCACCAGCTTGTGCAGTTTCTCTCCTGAATCAGCCACCAGCACTGTATCATTAGTGAACAACAACTGACTCACTTCCCAAGCTCTCTCATCCACAACAGACCGCATACTTGCCCCTCTTTCCAAAACTCTTGTGTTCACCTCCCTAGCAACCCCATCCATAAACAAATTAAACAACCATGGAGACATCACACACCCCTGCCACAAACCTACATTCACTGAGAACCAATCACTTTCCTCTCTTCCTACACGTACACATGCCTTATATCCTTGGTAAAAACTTTTCACTGCTAAAAACTTGCCTCCCACACCATATATTCTTAATACTTTCTACAGAGCATCTCTATCAACTCTATCATATTCCTTCTCCAGATCTATATTTTTTTTTTTTTTTTTTTTTGTCGCTGTCTCCCGCGTTTGCGAGGTAGCGCAAGGAAACAGACACATATACGCATGTATATACATACGTCCACACACGCAAATATACATACCTACACGGCTTTCCATGGTTTACCCCAGACGCTTCACATGCCTTGATTCAATCCACTGACAGCACGTCAACCCCGGTATACCACATCGCTCCAATTCACTCTATTCCTTGCCCTCCTTTCACCCTCCTGCATGTTCAGGCCCTGATCACACAAAATCTTTTTCACTCCATCTTTCCACCTCCAATTTGGTCTCCCTCTTCTCCTCGTTCCCTCCACCTCCGACACATATATCCTCTTGGTCAATCTTTCCTCACTCATTCTCTCCATGTGACCAAACCATTTCAAAACACCCTCTTCTGCTCTCTCAACCACGCTCTTTTTATTTCCACACATCTCCAGCACATCCATCCTCCTGCGCACAACTCTATCCATAGTCCACGCCTCACAACCATACAACATTGTTGGAACCACTATTCCTTCAAACATACCCATTTTTGCTTTCCGAGATAATGTTCTCTACTTCCACACATTCTTCAAGGCTCCCAGAATTTTCGCCCCCTCCCCCACCCTATGATCCACTTCCGCTTCCATGTTTCCATCTGCTGCCAGATCCACTCCCAGATATCTAAAACACTTCACTTCCTCCAGTTTTTCTCCATTCAAACTCACCTCCCAATTGGCTTGACCCTCAACCCTACTGTACCTAATAATCTTACTCTTATTCACATTTACTCTTAACTTTCTTCTTTCACACACTTTACCAAACTCATTCACCAGCTTCTGCAGTTTCTCACATGAATCAGCCACCAGCGCTGTGTCATCAGCGAACAACAACTGACTCACTTCCCAAGCTCTCTCATCCCCAACAGACTTCATACTTGCCCCTCTTTCCAAAACTCTTGCATTCACCTCCCTAACAACCCCATCCATAAACAAATTAAACAACCATGGAGACATCACACACCCCTGCCGCAAACCTACATTCACTGAGAACCAATCACTTTCCTCTCTTCCTACACGTACACATGCCTTACATCCTCGATAAAAACTTTTCACTGCTTCTAACAACTTGCCTCCCACACCATATATTCTTAATACCTTCCACAGAGCATCTCTATCAGCTCTATCATATGCCTTCTCCAGATCCATAAATGCTACATACAAATCCATTTGCTTTTCTAAGTATTTCTCACATACATTCTTCAAAGCAAACACCTGATCCACACATCCTCTACCACTTCTGAAACCACACTGCTCTTCCCCAATCTGATGCTCTGTACATGCCTTCACCCTCTCAATCAATACCCTCCCATATAATTTGCCAGGAATACTCAACAAACTTATACCTCTGTAATTTGAGCACTCACTCTTATCCCCTTTGCCTTTGTACAATGGCACTATGCACGCATTCCGCCAATCCTCAGGCACCTCACCATGAGTCATACATACATTAAATAACCTTATCAACCAGTCAACAATACAGTCACCCCCTTTTTTAATAAATTCCACTGCAATACCATCCAAACCTGCTGCCTTGCCGGCTTTCATCTTCCGCAAAGCTTTTACTACCTCTTCTCTGTTTACCAAATAATTTTCCCTAACCCTCGCACTTTGCACACCACCTCGACCAAAACACCCTATATCTGCCACTCTATCATCAAACACATTCAACAAACCTTCAAAATACTCACTCCGTCTCCTTCTCACATCACCACTACTTGTTATCACCTCCCCATTTGCGCCCTTCACTGAAGTTCCCATTTGCTCCTTTGTCTTACGCACTTTATTTACCTCCTTCCAGAACATCTTTTTATTCTCCCTAAAATTTAATGATACTCTCTCACCCCAACTCTCATTTGCCTTTTTTTTCACCTCTTGCACCTTTCTCTTGACCTCCTGTCTCTTTCTTTTATACGTCTCCCACTCAGTTTCATTTTTTCCCTGCAAAAATCGTCCAAATGCCTCTCACTTCTCTTTCACTAATACTCTTACTTTTTCATCCCACCACTCACTACCCTTTCTAATCAACCCACCTCCCACTCTTCTCATGCCACAAGCATCTTTTGCGCAATCCATCACTGATTCCCTAAATACATACAAATCCCTTTGCTTTTCTAAGTATTTCTCACACACATTCTTCAAAGTTGATAGAGATGCTCTGTGGAAGGTATTAAGAATATATGGTGTGGGAGGCAAGTTGTTAGAAGCAGTGAAAAGTTTTTATCGAGGATGTAAGGCATGTGTACGTGTAGGAAGAGAGGAAAGTGATTGGTTCTCAGTGAATGTAGGTTTGCGGCAGGGGTGTGTGATGTCTCCATGGTTGTTTAATTTGTTTATGGATGGGGTTGTTAGGGAGGTGAATGCAAGAGTTTTGGAAAGAGGGGCAAGTATGAAGTCTGTTGGGGATGAGAGAGCTTGGGAAGTGAGTCAGTTGTTGTTCGCTGATGATACAGCGCTGGTGGCTGATTCATGTGAGAAACTGCAGAAGCTGGTGACTGAGTTTGGTAAAGTGTGTGAAAGAAGAAAGTTAAGAGTAAATGTGAATAAGAGCAAGGTTATTAGGTACAGTAGGGTTGAGGGTCAAGTCAATTGGGAGGTGAGTTTGAATGGAGAAAAACTGGAGGAAGTGAAGTGTTTTAGATATCTGGGAGTGGATCTGGCAGCGGATGGAACCATGGAAGCGGAAGTGGATCATAGGGTGGGGGAGGGGGCGAAAATTCTGGGAGCCTTGAAGAATGTGTGGAAGTCGAGAACATTATCTCGGAAAGCAAAAATGGGTATGTTTGAAGGAATAGTGGTTCCAACAATGTTGTATGGTTGCGAGGCGTGGACTATGGATAGAGTTGTGCGCAGGAGGATGGATGTGCTGGAAATGAGATGTTTGAGGACAATGTGTGGTGTGAGGTGGTTTGATCGAGTAAGTAACGTAAGGGTAAGAGAGATGTGTGGAAATAAAAAGAGTGTGATTGAGAGAGCAGAAGAGGGTGTTTTGAAATGGTTTGGGCACATGGAGAGAATGAGTGAGGAAAGATTGACCAAGAGGATATATGTGTCGGAGGTGGAGGGAACGAGGAGAAGAGGGAGAGCAAATTGGAGGTGGAAAGATGGAGTGAAAAAGATTTTGTGTGATCGGGGCCTGAACATGCAGGAGGGTGAAAGGAGGGCAAGGAATAGAGTGAATTGGAGCGATGTGGTATACCGGGGTTGACGTGCTGTCAGTGGATTGAATCGGGGCATGTGAAGCGTCTGGGGTAAACCATGGAAAGCCGTGTAGGTATGTATATTTGCGTGTGTGGACGTATGTATATACATGTGTATGGGGGTGGGTTGGGCCATTTCTTTCGTCTGTTTCCTTGCGCTACCTCGCAAACGTGGGAGACAGCGACAAAGCAAAAAAAAAAAAAAAAAAAAAAAAAAAAAAAAAATCAGAGTAAACACCTGATCCACACATCCTCAACCACTTCTGATTTCACACTGCTCTTCCCCAATCTGATGCTCTGTACATGCCTTCACCCTCTCAATCAACACCCTCCGATATAATTTCCCAGGAATACTCAACAAACTAATTTGAGCACTCACTTTTATCCCCTTTGTAGTATTTATATTTTTTATTATACTTTGTTGCTGTCTCCCGCATTAGCAAGGTAGCGCAAGGAAACAGATAAAAGAATGCCCAACCCACCCACATACACATGTATATGCATACAAGTCCACACACGCACATATACATACCTGTACATTTCAACATATACATATATATGCATACACAGACATGTGAATATATGCACTTGTACATAATTCATACTAGCTGCCTTTATTCATTCCCGTCGCTACACTGCCATGCATGAAATGATACCCCCTCCCCCGCACATGTGCAAGGTAGTGCTAGGAAAAGACAACAAAGGCCACATTCGTTCACACTTAGTCTCTAGCTGTCATGTGTAATGCACTGAAATCACAGCTCCCTTTCCACATCCAAGCCCCACAAAACTTTCCATGGTTTACCCCAGATGCTTCACATTCCTAGGTTCAATCCATTGACAGCACGTTAATCCCGATATACCACATCGTTCCAATTCACTCTATTCCTTGCACACCTTTCACCCTCCTGCATGTTCAAGCCCCGATCACTCAAAATCTTTTTCACTCCATCCTTCCACCTCCAATTTGGTCTCCCACTTCTCATTCCCTCCACCTCTGACACATGTATCCTCTTTGTCAATCTTTCCTCAATCATTCTCTCCTTGTGACCAAACCATTTCAACACACCCTCTTCTGCTCTCTCAACCACACTCTTTTTATTACCACACATCTCTCTTACCCTTTCATTACTTACTTGATCAAACCACCTCACACCACATATTGTCCTCAAACATCTCATTTCCAACACATCCACCCTCCTCTGAACAACTCTATCTATAGCCCATGCCTCACAACCATATAACATTGTTGGAACCACTATTCCTTCAAACATACCCATTTTTGCTTTCCGAGATAATGTTCTCGCCTTCCACACATTTTTCAACACTCCCAAAACTTTCGCCCCCTCCCCCACCCTGTGGTTCACTTCTGCTTCCATGGTTCCATCTGCTGCTAAATCCACTCCCGGATATCTAAAACACTTCACTTCTTCCAGTTTTTCTCCATTCAAACTTACCTCCCAATTAACTTGTCCCTCACCCCTTCTGTACCTAATAACCTTGCTCTTATTCATATTTACTCTCAGCTTTCTTCTTTCACAAACTTTACCAAACTCAGCCACCAGCTTGTGCAGTTTCTCACCCGAATCAGCCACCAGCGCTGTATCATTAGCGAACAAACTGACTCACTTTCCAAGCTCTCTCATCCACAACAGACCGCATACTTGCCCCTCTTTCCAAAACTCTTGCGTTCACCTCACTAGCAACCCCAACCATAAACAAATTGAACAACCATGGAGACATCACACACCCCTGCCGCAAACCTACATTCACTGAGAACCAATCACTTTCCTCTCTTCCTACTCCTACACATGCTTTACATCCTCGATAAAAACTTTTCACTGCTTCTAGCAACTTGCCTTTCACACAATATACTCTTAATACCTTCCACAGAGCATCTCTATCAACTCTATCATATTCCTTCTCCAGATCCATAAATGCTACATACAAATCCATTTGTTTTCCTAAGTATTTCTCACATTCTCCATATAAAATACCTGATCTACACATCCTCTTCCACTTCTGAAACCACACTGCTCTTGCCCAGTCTGATGCTCTGTACATGCCTTCACCCTCTCAGTCAATACCCTACCGTACAATTTCCCAGGAATACTCAACAAACTTATATCTCTGTAATTTGAACACTCACCTTTATCCCCTTTGCCTTTGTACAGTGGCACCATACATGCTTTCTGCCAATCCTCAGGCACTTCACCATGACCCATATGTACTTTGAATAACATTACCAACCAGTCAACTACACAGTCACCCCTTTTTTAATAAATTCCATTTCAATAATATCCAATCCCGCCGCCTTGCCGGCTTTCATATTCCGCAAAGCTTTCACTACCTCTTCTCTGTTTACCAAACCATTCTCGCTTACCCTCTCACTTTGCACACTACCTTGACCAAAACACCCTATATCTGTCACTCTATCATCTAAGACATTCAACAAACCTTCAAAATACTCCCTCCATCTCCTTCTCACTTCACCACTACTTGTTATTACCTCCCCATTAGCCCCCTTCACCGATGTTCCCATTTATTCTCTTGTCTTACGATCTTTATTTACCTCCTTCCAAAACATCTTTCTATTCTCCCTAAAATTTAATGATACTCTCTCACCCCAACTTTCATTTGCCCTCTTTTTCTTCTATTGCACCTTTCTGTTGACCTCCTGCCTCTTTCTTTTATACATCTCCCATCTAGCTGGGGGCTAGAAACCTTCCCATCCTTGTATTTTAACTTTCTAAAAGGGGAAACAGAAGTTATGCAGGGAGTGCTAATCCTTCTCAAAGGCTCAGATTGGAGTATGTTTGAGGAAAGGAACCTGGATGTTTTGGCTCTGAGTGAAAAGAAGCTCAAGGGTAAAGGGCAAGAGTGGTTTGGGAATGTTTTGGGAGTACAGTCAGGGGTTGGTGAGAGGACAAGAGCAAAGAAAGGAGTAGCACTACTCCTGAAACAGGAGTTGTGGGAGTATGTGATAGAGTGTAAGAAAGGAAACTTTAGATTGATATGGGTAAAACTGAAAGTGGATGGAGAGAGGTGGGTGATTATTGGTGCCTATGCACCTGATCATGAGAAGAAAGATCATGAGAGGCAAGTGTTTTGGGAGCAGCTGAGTGAGTGTGCTAGCAGTTTTGATGCATGAGACCGGGTTATAGTGATGGGTGATTTGAATGAAAAGATGAGTAATGTGGCAGTTGAGGGAATAATTGGTATACATTGGGTGTTCAATGTTGTAAATGGAAATGATGAAGAGCTTGCAGGTTTGTGTGCTGAAAAAGGACTGGTGATTGGGAATACCTGGTTTAAAAAGAATGATATACTTAAGTATACCTATGTAAGTAGGAGAGATGGCCAGAGAGCATCATTGGATTATGTGTTAATTGATAAGCACGTAAAGAGACTTTTGGATGTTAATGTGCTGAGAGGTGCAACTGGAGGGATGTCTGATCATTATCTTGTGGAGACGAAGGTGAAGATTTGTAGAGGTTTTCAGAAAAGAAGAGAGAATGTTGGGGTGAAGAGAGTGGTGAGAGTAAGTGAGCTTGGGAAGGAAACTTGTGTGAGGAAGTACCAGGAGAGACTGAGTGCAGAATGGAAAAAGTTGAGGGCAAATTACACAAGGGGAGTGGGGGAGGAATGGGATGTATTTAGGGAAGCAGTGATAGCTTGAGCAAAAGTTATGCTTGTGGCATGAGAAGCATGGGAGGTGGGCAGATTAGAAAGGGGTGAAGAAGTAAGATTATTAGTGAAAGAGAAGAGAGAGGCATTTGGATGATTTTACTCGGGAATAGTGCAAATTATTAGTAGTATTATCATTATTATTCTTGACCACTGTTTCCCGCATTAGCGAGGTGGCACCAGGAAACAGACAGAGAACAACTCATCCCTCATATACACACACACACACACACACACATATATATATATCTATTATACTTAACTACCATTCCTGCATTAGCAAGGTAGCGCAAGGAAACTGATGAGGAATGGCCCAACCCACCCATATACACATGTACGTAAACGCCCACACACACACATATGCATTTCACCGTATACATATATACATATATATTTTTTTTATACTATTTGCCATTTTCCGCATTAGCGAGGTAGCACTAAGAACAGAGGACAGAGCCTTTGAGGGAATATCCTCACTTGGCTTCCTTCTCTGCACCCCTTTTGGAAAATTAAAAAAGAACAAGAGGGAAGGATTTCCAGCCCCCCCCGCTCCCTCCTCTTTTAGTTGCCTTCTACAACATGCAGGGAAAACGTGGGAAGTATTCTTTTCTTCCCTATCCCCAGGATGATACATATACATACACAGACATATCCATATAAATACATGTACATATTCATGCTTGCTGCCTTCATCCATTCCCGTCACCTCCTAGCCACACATGAAATAGCACTTCACTTCCTCCAATTTTTCTCCTTTCAAACTTACATCCCAACTCTCTAGTCCCTAAACCTTGCTGAACCTAATAACCTTGCTCTTATTCACATTTACACTTTTCCAGTCTCAGTCACCAACTTCTGCAGTTTCGCACTCAAATCAGCCACCAGTGCTATATCATCAGTGAACAACAAATGAGTCACTTCCCATGCCCTCTCATCACCAACAGATTGCATACTCACCCCTCTCTCAAAAACTCTTGCATTTACCTCCCTAACCACCCCATCCATATACATATTAAACAACCAAGGTGACATTACACACCCCTGCCACAGATCAACATTCACTAGGAACCAGTCTTCCTACTAGCACTTATGCATTACATCCTTGATAAAAACTTTTCACTGCTTCTTGCAGCTTACCTCCCACACCATATACTCTTAAGACCTTCTATAAAGTATCTTTATCAGCCCTATCTTATGCTTTCTCCAGATCCATAAGTGCCACATACAAATCCATCTGTTTTTCTAAATATTTCTCACACATTCTTCAAAGCAAACACCTGATTCCCACATCCTCTAACACCTCTGAAACCACACTGCTCCCCAATCTGATGCTCTGTACATTGGAAAATTATTTGATAAAGTCACAATTCTGAAATAACAGAAATATTTTGTATACAACCTGACCACACGATAGCTTGAGGCAGACTCAGACCGAAAAAAAGCAAGCTTACCCCACACTACCAAAAGCAAGTGCGATATGAAATGCACATGTTGCAGCATTTGAGATTTTTTAATTTTTTGAATTATTATTTTTGAATTTTTTGAATTATTATCCCCTATCCCTGGGGATAGGGGATTAAGAATACTTCCCATGCATTCCTCATGTGTCATAGAAGGCGACTAAAGGGGACGGGAGCGGGGGGCCAGAAACCCTCCCCTCCTTGTATTTTAACTTTCTAAAAGGGGAAACAGAAGAAGGAGTCACGCTAGGAGTGCTCATCCTCCTCGAAGGCTCAGATTGGGGTGTCTAAATGTGTGTGGATGTAACCAAGATGAGAAAAAAGGAGAGATAGGTAGTATGTTTGAGGAAAGGAACCTGGATGTTTTGGCTCTGAGTGAAACGAAGCTAAAGGGTAAAGGGGAAGAGTGGTTTGGGAATGTCGTGGGAGTAAAGTCAGGGGTTAGTGAGAGGACAAGAGCAAGGGAAGGAGTAGCACTACTCCCGAATCAGGAGTTGTGGGAGTATGTGATAGAGTGTAAGAAAGTAAATTCTAGATTGATATGGGTAAAACTGAAAGGAGAGAGATGGGTGATTATTGGTGCATATGCACCTGGGCATGAGAAGAAAGATCATGAGAGGCAAGTGTTTTGGGAGCAGCTGAATGAGTGTGTTAGTGGTTTTGATGCACAAGACCGGGTTATAGTGATGGGTGTTTTGAATGCAAAGGTGAGTAATGTGGCAGTTGAGGGAATGATTGGTATACATGGAGTGTTCAGTGTTGTAAATGGAAATGGTGAAGAGCTTGTAGATTTATGTGCTGAAAAAGGACTGGTGATTGGGAATGCCTGGTTTAAAAAGCGAGATATACATAAGTATACGTATGTAAGTAGGAGAGATGGCCAGAGAGTGTTATTGGATTACGTGTTAATTGATAGGCGCACAAAAGAGAGACTTTTGGATGTTAATGTGCTGAGAGGTGCAACTGGAGGGATGTCTGATCATTATCTTGTGGAAGCAAAGGTGAAGGTTTGTGGGGGTTTTCAGAAAAGAAGAGAGAATGTTAGGGTGAAGAGAGTGGTGAGAGTAAGTGAGCTTGGGAAGGAGACTTGTGTGAGGAAGTACCAGGAGAGACTGAGTACAGAATGGAAAAAGGTGAGAACAAAGGAGGTAAGGGGAGTGGGGGAGGAATGGGATGTATTTAGGGAAGCAGTGATGGATTGCGCAAAAGATGCTTGTGGCATGAGAAGCGTGGGAGGTGGGTTGATTAGAAAAGGTAGTGAGTGGTGGGATGAAGAAGTAAGATTATTAGTGAAAGAGAAGAGAGAGGCATTTGAATGATTTTTGCAGGGGAAAAATGCAGATGAGTGGGAGAGTTATAAAAGAAAGAGGCAGGAGGCCAAGAGAAAGGTGCAAGAGGTGAAAAAGAGGGCGAATGAGAGTTGCGGTGAGAGAGTATCATTAAATTTCAGGGAGAATAAAAAGATGTTTTGGAAGGAGGTAAATAAAGTGCGTAAGACAAGGGAGCAAATGGGAACTTCAGTGAAGGGCGCAAATGGGGAGGTGATAACAAGTAGTGGTGATGTGAGAAGGAGATGGAGTGAGTATTTTGAAGGTTTGTTGAATGTGTTTGATGATAGAGTGGCAGATGTGGGGTGTCTTGGTCGAGGTGGTGTGCAAAGTGAGAGGGTTAGGGAAAATGTTTTGGTAAAGAGAGAAGAGGTAGTAAAACTTTACGGAAGATGAAAGCCGGCAAAGCAGCAGGTTTGGATGGCATTGCAGTGGAATTTATTAAAAAATGGGGTGACTGTATTGTTGACTGGTTGGTAAGGTTATTTAACGTATGTATGATTCATGGTGAGGTGCCTGAGGATTGGCAGAATGCTTGCATAGTGCCATTGTACAAAGGCAAAGGGGATAAGAGTGAGTGCTCAAATTACAGAGGTATAAGTTTGTTGAGTATTCCTGGTAAATTATATGGGAGGGTATTGATTGAGAGGGTGAAGGCTTGTACAGAGTATCAGATTGGGGAAGAGCAGTGTGGTTTCAGAAGTGGTAGAGGATGTGTGGATCAGGTGTTTGCTTTGAAGATTGTATGCGAGAAATACTTAGAAAAACAAATGGATTTGTATGTAGCATTTATGGATCTGGAGAAGGCATATGATAGAGTTGATAGAGATGCTCTGTGGACGGTATTAAGAATATATGGTGTGGGAGGCAAGTTGTTAGAAGCAGTGAAAAGTTTTTATCGAGGATGTAAGGCTTGTGTACATGTAGGAAGAGAGGAAAGTGATTGGTTCTCAGTGAATGTAGGTTTGCGGCAAGGGTGTGTGATGTCTCCATGGTTGTTTAATTTGTTTATGGATGGGGTTAGGGAGGTGAATGCAAGAGTTTTGGAAAGAGGGGCAAGTATGAAGTCTGTTGGGGATGAGAGAGCTTGGGAAGTGAGTCAGTTGTTGTTCGCTGATGATACAGCACTGGTGGCTGATTCACGTGAGAAACTGCAGAAGCTGGTGACTGAGTTTGGTAAAGTGTGTGAAAGATGAAAGTTGAGAGTAAATGTGAATAAGAGCAAGGTTATTAGGTACAGTAGGGTTGAGGGTCAAGTCAATTGGGAGGTAAGTTTGAATGGAGAAAAGCTGGAGGAAATGAAGTGTTTTCGATATCTGGGAGTGGATCTGGCAGTGTATGGAACCATGGAAGCGGAAGTGAATCATAGGGTGGGGGAGAGGGTGAAAATTGTGGAAGCCTTGAAGAATGTTTTGAAGTCGAGAACATTATCTCGGAAAGCAAAAATGGGTATGTTTGAAGGAATAGTGGTTCCAACAATGTTGTATGGTTGCGAGGCGTGGGCTATGGATAGAGTTGTGCGCAGGAGGATGGATGTGCTGGAAATGAGATGTTTGAGGACAATATGTGGTGTGAGGTGGTTTGATCGAGTAAGTAATGTAAGGGTGAGAGAGATGTGTGGAAATAAAAAGAGTGTGGTTGAGAGAGCAGAAGAGGGTGCTTTGAAATGGTTTGGTCACATGAAGAGAATGAGTGAGGAAAGATTGACCAAGAGGATATATGTGTCTGAGGTGGAGGGAACGAGGAGAAGTGGGAGACCAAATTGGAGGTGGAAAGATGGAGTGAAAAAGATTTTGAGTGATCGGGGCCCGAACATGCAGGAGGGTGAAAGGCGTGCAGAGAATAGAGTGAATTGGAATGATGTGGTATACCGGGGTCGACGTGCTGTCAATGGATTGAACCAGGGCATGTGAAGCGTCTGGGGTAAACCGTGCAAAGCATGTGGGGCCTGGATGTGGAAAGGGAGCTGTGGTTTCGGTGCATTATTACATGACATCTAGAGACTGATTGTGAACGAATGGGGCCTTTTGGTGTTTTTCCTAGCGCTACCTCGCACACATGAGGGGGGAGTGGGTTGTTATTCCATGTGTGGCGAGGTGGCGATGGGAACAAATAAAGGCAGACAGTATGAATTATGTACATGTGTATATATGTATATGTCTGTGTGTGTATATATATGTATACATTGAGATGTATAGGTATGTATATTGTGCGTGTGTGGACATGTATGTATATACATGTGTATGTGGGGGGGTTGGGCCATTCTTTCGTCTGTTTCCTTGCGCTACCTCGCTAACGTGGGAGACAGCGACAAAGCAAAATAATAATAGAAATGAAAATAAATTATTAATGTACTGTATTATTATTTGTCCATTAAATCTGAAATCTGTTATATTGGGGTCCATTAAATCGAGGGTTTACTGTACTTATGTTATCACATATTGGCAAGAGGGACGAAAATGAAGGTTCAGACTGCGGAGAGATAAGTTTTTTAAGTGTATGTAGTGAATTGTATGGGAAAGTGGTGATTGAGAGGGTTATGGAACACACATAATTTCAGAATGGGGAGGAACAATGTGGCTTCAGGAGTGGTTCAGGATATGTGGATCAGGTGTTTGCTCTGAAGAATGTGTTTAATGAATACTTAGAGAAGCTGGTCTTTGTAGTGTTTTTGGATCTGGGGAAAGCATGTGATAGTGTTAATAGATGTATGTTGTGGAAAGTGGGAAGTAAGTTACAATCAGCAGTGAAGAGTTTTTATCAGAAGAGTTTGGTTTGTTTAACAGTTGAAGGAGTGGAGGGTCAGTGGTTCCAGATGAAGATTGGTCTGCAGTTGGGAAATGTAAAGCAGCTGATCAGGTTTGGTTGATTCTGGGTCAAGGCTTAAAAGAAACTTTCATTGAGGGGATACATAATATTATTTAATATGCATTAATATATTGCAAGCATGTATTTTGCTTGAGATAGATGTCAACATGAATCTTATAAGATATATACATTGTCTTGTGATAGCGTGTTGTAGGCAAATAAGGGTGCTGTGACATTGTGCATCAAGGTTAAATCTAACTCTTGCTGTTGGAAACCTTCCTGGTCAAGATCAGATGATTGTCATTTTCCTGGAATTTGTTTATCATAGCCATAACTATTGTTCTACTAAGGATAACAAGTGATCAGCATAAAAATTGGATCTTTTATGCACCATCTTGTAAGGTTTTTTTTTTTTTTTTTTTTTTTTTTTCTCTCTCGCTGTCTCCCGCGTTTGCGAGGTAGTGCAAGGAAACAGACGAAAGAAATGGCCCAACCCACCCCCATACACATGCCTTGATTCAATCCACTGACAGCACGTCAACCCCGGTATACCACATCGATCCAATTCACTCTATTCTTTGCCCTCCTTTCACCCTCCTGCATGTTCAGGCCCCGATCACACAAAATCTTTTTCACTCCATCTTTCCACCTCCAATTTGGTCTCCCTCTTCTCCTCGTTCCCTCCACCTCCGACACATATATCCTCTTGGTCAATCTTTCCTCACTCATTCTCTCCATGTGACCAAACCATTTCAAAACACCCTCTTCTGCTCTCTCAACCATGATCTTTTTATTTCCACACATCTCTCTTACTCTTACGTTACTTACTCGATCAAACCACCTCACACCACACATTGTCCTCAAACATCTCATTTCCAGCACATCCATCCTCCTGCGCACAACTCTATCCATAGTCCACGCCTCGCAACCATACAACATTGTTGGAACCACTATTCCTTCAAACATACCCATTTTTGCTTTCCGAGATAATGTTCTCGACTTCCACACATTCTTCAAGGCTCCCAGAATTTTCGCCCCCTCCCCCACCCTATGATCCACTTCCGCTTCCATGGTTCCATCCGCTGCCAGATCCACTCCCAGATATCTAAAACACTTCACTTCCTCCAGTTTTTCTCCATTCAAACTCACCTCCCAATTGAATTGACCCTCAACCCTACTGTACCTAATAACCTTGCTCTTATTCACATTTACTCTTAACTTTCTTCTTTCACACACTTTACCAAACTCAGTCACCAGCTTCTGCAGTTTCTCACATGAATCAGCCACCAGCGCTGTATCATCAGCGAACAACAACTGACTCACTTCCCAAGCTCTCTCATCCCCAACAGACTTCATACTTGCCCCTCTTTCCAAAACTCTTGCATTCACCTCCCTAACAACCCCATCCATAAACAAATTAAACAACCATGGAGACATCACACACCCCTGCCGCAAACCTACATTCACTGAGAACCAATCACTTTCCTCTCTTCCTACACGTACACATGCCTTACATCCTCGATAAAAACTTTTCACTGCTTCTAACAACTTGCCTCCCACACCATATATTCTTAATACCTTCCACAGAGCATCTCTATCAACTCTATCATATGCCTTCTCCAGATCCATAAATGCTACATACAAATCCATTTGCTTTTCTAAGTATTTCTCACATACATTCTTCAAAGCAAACACCTGATCCACACATCCTCTACCACTTCTGAAACCACACTGCTCTTCCCCAATCTGATGCTCTGTACATGCCTTCACCCTCTCAATCAATACCCTCCCATATAATTTGCCAGGAATACTCAACAAACTTATGCCTCTGTAATTTGAGCACTCACTCTTATCCCCTTTGCCTTTATACAATGGCACTATGCACGCATTTCGCCAATCCTCAGGCACCTCACCATGAGTCATACATACATTAAATAACCTTACCAACCAGTCAACAATACAGTCACCCCCTTTTTTAATAAATTCCACTGCAATACCATCCAAACCTGCTGCCTTGCCGGCTTTCATCTTCCACAAAGCTTTTACTACCTCTTCTCTGTTTACCAACTCATTTTCCCTAACCCTCGCACTTTGCACACCACCTCGACCAAAACACCCTATATCTGCCACTCTATCATCAAACACATTCAACAAACCTTCAAAATACTCACTCCATCTCCTTCTCCCATCACCACTACTTGTTATCACCTCCCCATTTGCGCCCTTCACTGAAGTTCCCATTTGCTCCCTTGTCTTACGCACTTTATTTACCTCCTTCCAGAACATCTTTTTATTCTCCCTAAAATTTAATGATACTCTCTCACCCCAACTCTCATTTGCCCTTTTTTTCACCTCTTGCACCTTTCTCTTGACCTCCTGTCTCTTTCTTTTATACGTCTCCCACTCAATTTCATTTTTTCCCTGCAAAAATCGTCCAAATGCCTCTCTCTTCTCTTTCACTAATACTCTTACTTCTTCATCCCACCACTCACTACCCTTTCTAATCAACCCACCTCCCACTCCTCTCATGCCACAAGCATCTTTTGCGCAATCCATCACTGATTCCCTAAATACATCCCATTCCTCCCCCACTCCCCTTACTTCCATTGTTCTCACCTTTTTCCATTCTGTACTCAGTCTCTGCTGGTACTTCCTCACACAAGTCTCCTTCCCAAGCTCACTTACTCTCACCATCCTCTTCACCCCAACATTCACTCTTCTTTTCTGAAAACCCATACAAATCTTCACCTTAGCCTCCACAAGATAATGATCAGACATCCCTCCAGTTGCACCTCTCAGCACATTAACATCCAAAAGTCTCTCTTTCGCGCGCCTGTCAATTAACACGTAATCCAATAACGCTCTATGGCCATCTCTCCTACTTACATAAGTATACTTATGTATATCTCGCTTTTTAAACCAGGTATTCCCAATCATCAGTCCTTTTTCAGCACTTAAATCTACAAGCTCTTCACCATTTCCATTTACAACACTGAACACCCCATGTATACCAATTATTCCCTCAACTGCCACATTACTCACCTTTGCATTCAAATCACCCAACACTATAACCCGGTCTCGTGCATCAAAACCACTAACACACTCATTCAGCTGCTCCCAAAACACTTGCCTCTCATGATCTTTCTTCTCATGCCCAGGTGCATATGCACCAATAATCACCCATCTCTCTCCATCAACTTTCAGTTGTTGTGTATCATATAAAATAAGTGACCTATGTTGTTAAAGCCAAATGATTGTCAAATTCATAAAATGTCTGTTGGGAGGATGTCTGCTAGCTTCTATCATAAGGGTGTTATTAAAAGTAGCAGTGTGTTGCTCTAAGCACATCTGGAAAGGGAGACTTTTTTTTTTCAAACAATACTTCCTTTCTAGTTTCCCAGTTTTTATTATAATTATAGGATTTATATAGTCATTGTGAAGTTTTTGGAGTGAGTGATACAAGATGTTGGTAGAGGACATATATTGATGATATAAGCTACTAATTACCTGTGTGATTGATGTACTGGAATGATTGACATACTGGAATAGTAACAGATACCTGTTAACTTTGACTTAGATTTTGAATTTTGTGTGTGTGCAGTAACAGTTGGATTTATCTTGATTTCTTTTCAACAATATTGTAACTGATTGACAGTCTTGTAATTATTTGATTGCACTATGATTTCATTTCTATTTTTTATAACTGGTTGTTTCCTTTTTTTCTTTTTTCATACAGTCCCATTGGCAAGAAGCTACGTTCAAAGAATGAAGTGCGAGTACACTGTGAAAAGAATAACTTTGAAGTGGACATGGACATGTTAGTCTTTTCTCAGAGGGCACCAGGGGCTCCTGTTCGTGCAGCCAGATCTGCTCCAGCAACACCAAAGACCCCAAAGATTACGTCTGCCAAAACTCCTAAAACCCCTAAGGTGCCTAAGACTCCAAAAACTCCTAAAATACCAAAAACTCCTAAAAGTGAGCCTACAAAGAAGAGGAAAATAACAGGCAACACTGAGGGTAAGGGTCGAGGAAAGAAGGCTACTCTTAAGGGCAAAGTTGAACCTAAAGGCATGGTTAAGGCCAAGCCTAAAGCCAAGGGCAAGGCTAAGGGGGGGAGTAGAGCATCTTCACAAGCCACGAGAAAGTCATGTATTAGATCTTCAACAAAAGATTCTGGTAAGATGACAGTCAAATTCACATTTAGTGGAAGAAGGGCAGCAAAGGCTTCAGCCATAAGTGGTCCCCCTGCCAAAAGAAGTAGGAGGTAGAGCTGGAGCTGCTACATATATTGTTAGGTTATGAACTTCCCATACTTGTAGTATGTTTCCAGAGGTTGGCAAGATGTGAGACCAGGTTGTTGTGAGTGACAGATTAGAGGCGGAGTGTCAAGCAGATTGTCACCATTACATTTTATGCATGCTGTGACAAGAAACACTGGTAAGGGTAGTGTGTATATTATGTAAAAGTATGCATGAATGTCAGACTAAAAACAGTCACATGTTTCAGGATTTTCAGGTCCAGTTTTAGATGATCTTCCAGCAGAGGAAGATGCTTGCATTCTTTTGGAAACCACAACAGAAAATTGTTCAGGTTGGAGACGAGAACTAGATTTCTCAGTTTGGTAGACTTTCTCTGAAGGATCAGCTACACAGTCACTGCCCCTGTACAAACTATTGATATTTTCTTGAGTATGACTTACCATTAGAATTAAGTGTTGTGCCATTGCATTGGTGTTTTTAATGCTTTATTTTGATTAAATGAAGAGGGAATGGACCTCCTTCATTCTTGTCACAGATACGATTAGTTTTTCATAAATTTTAGTAGTTGATGAACACACTGAATTAGCTTGAAAATTTCGTTAGAAGGAAAAACTATTTTTAAGATTTCAGAGATCTCGTTGGAGAGGTATGTTGTAGCAGTCATTGTACTGTGAGTGTGTAAAAATGTTGAACCAGCTACTGTTTACTGAAAGTATTCCATAGACTTTTTTAAGCTTAGTATTATGGAAAATGGAGGTAAATCAGTATAATTTTTACTTATACGTCCCAGTTCTGTGGGAAGGACAGTTTTCCCCATATGCTACCTTTGTTTTGATTGTAGTGCCCGTGAATAGAAGTTATTTAGTGCTCAATAGCTGAAATTGCCAGTTTTATTTTTTATTATCTTTTTTATTCTTTTTTGCTGTCTCCCACGTTAGCGAGATAGCACAAGGAAACAGACGAAAGAATGGCTCAACCCACCCACATACACATGTATATACATACACGTCTACACTTACATATACATACCTATACATTTCAATGTTTATTATTATTATTATTATTATTATTATTATTATTATTATTATTTTACTTTGTCACTGTCTCCCGCGTTAACGAGATAGTGCAAGGAAACAGACGAAAGAATGGCCCAACCCACCCACATACACATGTATATACATACACGTCCACACTTGCACATATACATACCTATATACATATATATATATATATTTTTTTTTTTATTTATTTTTTTTTTTGCTTTGTCGCTGTCTCCTGTGTTTGCGAGGTAGCGCAAGGAAACAGACGAAAGAAATGGCCCAACCCACCCCCATACACATGTATATACATACGTCCACACACGCAAATATACATACCTACACAGCTTTCCATGGTTTACCCCAGACGCTTCACATGCCCTGATTCAATCCACTGACAGCACGTCAACCCCGGTATACCACATCGATCCAATTCACTCTATTCCTTGCCCTCCTTTCACCCTCCTGCATGTTCAGGCCCCGATCACACAAAATCTTTTTCACTCCATCTTTCCATCTCCAATTTGGTCTCCCACTTCTCCTCGTTCCCTCCACCTCCGACACATATATCCTCTTGGTCAATCTTTCCTCACTCATTCTCTCCATGTGCCCAAACCATTTCAAAACACCCTCTTCTGCTCTCTCAACCACGCTCTTTTTATTTCCACACATCTCTCTTACCCTTTCATTACTTACTCGATCAAACCACCTCACACCACATATTGTCCTCAAACATCTCATTTCCAGCACATCCACCCTCCTGCACACAACTCTGTCTATAGCCCAAGCCTCACAACCACATTTCAACGTATACATATATATACATACACAGACATATACATATATATACACATGTTCACAATTCATACTTGCTGCCTTTATTTATTCCTGTCACCACCTTGCCACACATGAAATGACACCCCTCTCCCCCCGCATGCGCGCAAGGTAGTGCTAGGAAAAGACAACAAAAGCCACATTCGTTCACACTCAGTCTCTAGCTGTCTTGTATAATGCACCAAAACCACAGCTCCCTTTCCACATCCAGGCCCCACAAAACTTTCCGTGGTTTACCCCTAGACGCTTCACATGCCCTGGCTCAATCCATTGACAGCATGTCGAACCCGGTATACCACATCATTCCAATTCACTCTATTCCCTGCACGCCTTTCACCCTCCTGCATGTTCAGGCCCTGATCGCTCAAAGTCTTTTTCACTCCATCCTTCCACCTCCAATTTGGTCTCCCACTTCTCATTCCCTCCACCTCTGACACATATATCCTCTTTGTCAATCTTTCTTTGCTCATTCTCTCCATCTGACCAAACCATTTTAATACACCCTCTTCTGCTCTCTCAACCACACTCTTTTTATTAACACACATCTCTCTTACCCTTTCATTACTTACTCGATCAAACCACCTCACACCACATATTGTCCTCAAACATCTCATTTCCAACACATCCACCCTCCTCCACACAGCTCTATCTATAGCCCACGCCTCACATCCATATAACATTGTTAGAACCACTATTCCTTCAAACATACCCATTTTTGCTCACCGAGATAATGTTCTTGCCTTTCGCACATTCTTCAACGCTCCCAGAACTTTCGCCCCCCTCCCCCACCCTGTGACTCATTTCCGCTTCCATGGTTCCATCTGCTGCCAAATCCACTCCCAGATATCTAAGACTCTTCACTTCCTCCAGTTTTTCTTCGTTCAAACTTACCTCCCAATTAACATGTCCCTCAACCCTACTGTACCTAATAACGTTGCTCTTATTCACATTTACTCTCAGCTTTCTTCTTTCAGACACTTTACCAAACTCAGTCACCAGCTTGTGCAGTTTCTCACCTGAATCAGCCACCAGTGCTTTATCATCAGCAAACAACGATTGACCCACTTCCCAACCCCTCTCATCCTCAACAGACTGCATACTTGCCCCTCTCTCCAAAACTCTCGCATTCACCTCACTAACAACCCCATCCAGAAACAGATTAAACAACCATGGAGACATCACGCACCCCTGCCGCAAGCCGACATTCACTTAGAACCAATCACTTTCCTCTCTTCCTACTCCTGCACATGCTTTACATCCTCGATAAAAACTGTTCGCTGCTTCTAGCAACTTGCCTCCCGCACCATATACTCTTAATACCTTCCACAGAGCATCTCTATCAACTCTATCATATGCCTTCTCCAGATCTATAAATGCTACATACAAATCCATTTTCACTGAGAACCAATCTCTTTCCTCCTTTCCTACTTGTACACATTTTATTTTTTAAGGTTTTCGTATTTTAAACTTCAAAGTACTGCAAGTTTTACAGAATTAGTTGTTGAGTTATTGGAATATATTTTAATTCAAATAGTTTTAGATAAGAAAGGCTTTGATAATTCTTTGCCTAGCAAAGATTGTGGTTTGAATAAGTCTCCGTTTTGTACATATTAATTAGTGTTTCTTTTAACTTTTCATTTTTTGGGGTTTGTAATACTCCCTAGCCTTTTTTCTGCATAATTAGATTCCAAGGGCGTGTTCCCAGAATTTTTAGTTTTCTATATAACCTCAGGGTTTACTTTTATGATGTGAGAAATATTCAAAGCAAAATTGAACTTTAGAAAATGACAATATTTAGCAAATAATGCACGAAGTTTATTGAAAAATAGTCTTCTCATGTCTTTAATTGGGAAGAGATATGAAAGCATGCTTCTCATGTATCACTTGCATTTATAGAAAGTAACTAGGAGATGCACAAACAAAGGGCTGAAAGTCCTCCCTTCCTTAATTATTACTTTCCAAAAGGAGAATCAGAGGAAGGATTTTTCCTGTGGGGATCATCTATTGGTTCCTGGCACTACCTTGCTGAAGTAAGAAATAGCAAATAGGTGTGAAAGAAAAGAAAGAATAAGCTATACAAACTAATGAAAGTGATGCAATATAAAGTATAAGGCATCTCACAAGAATGAATATATTCATTTATTTATTACATATTATACTTAATCGTCATTCCTCACGTCAGAGAGGTAGCATCAGGAAAGAGACGAAGAATTGCCCATCCACTCATACACACATAAATGCACTTATACATACATATACATTTTAGCATATACACATACACATTCACAAACATGAACACATTCACATATTCTTACCTGCTTGCCTTCATCCATTCCTAGCACCACCCTGCTCCCACAGGAAACACCATCACTACCCCTTGCTTCAGCAAGGTATCGCAAGGTAAGCAGATAAAAAAAAAGGCCACATTCGCTCACACTAAGTTTCTAGCTGTCATGTTTAATGCACTAAAACCACAGCTCCCTATCCACATCCAGGCCCCACAGAACTTTCCATGATTTGCCCCATATGTTTTACATGCCCTAGTTCATTCCATTGACAGCATGTTAACCCCAGTATGCTACATCATTTCAATTCACTCTATTCCTTGCATGCCTCTCACCCTCCTGCATGTTCAGACCCTGATCACATGCATATATACACATATACATATTCATACTTGCTTGCCTTCATCCATTCCTGGTGCTACACCACCCCACAGGAAACTGCATTGCTACCCTCTGCTTCAGCGAGGTAGTCCTGTAAAAACACAAAAAAGGCCACATTCATTCACGCTTAGTCACTATCTGTCGTGCAATCCACCATAACCACAGCTCCCTATTCACATCTAGGCCCCTAAGACCATTCCATGGTTTACCCCAGACGTTTCTCATTCCCTGGTTCAGCCCATTGACAGCACATCAACCCCAGTATACCTCATCATTTCAGTTCCTTCTAATCCTTGCACACCTCTCACCCTCCTGTATTTTCAGGCCCCAATTGCTCAAAATCTTTTTCACTCCATCCTGCCCTCTCCAACTTGGTCTCCCTCTAACAGCCAGGACTTGAACCTCAGGGCCTTTGTATGGAAGTAAGGAATGCTAGCTGCTTGGCTATGGTTGCCCCTAATAAGGAAATGACTATTCGATTGTAAGTAACAGGGCTAGAAATCCTCCCCTTCTGTTTTACAGAATGAAGGAACAGAGAAGGGAGCCAAGTGAGGAATTTCCCCTCTCAGGCTTAGTCACTATTCTTGACACTACCTTGCTAATGCAGGAAATGATGAATATGTATGAGATTTCTTTTCTTATATATGAAGAACAATAACTGAAAACTCAGTAGTGCATTTGCAGAGAGGTGTGTTAAAAATTGTCAGTCAATGAAAAACATCTTTTTCTCAGTGGATGAAATAGTAAATTTTATCATTTATCCATTATTTTTCTGATAATTCTTTTAATAGTGTCATACCTAATGCATCAGCTAATAATTTGCTTCATATTAAAAAATTGTAGGAAAAAATCTTTTTCTAAAGTTCCCTGTAGTCTTGTAGTTCTTTGCTACAAAATGTTCATTTTAACAAGGTTTATGATCCAGTAGATCATATTTTTTTTTTTTTTTTTTTTTTTTTTTTTTATACTTTGTCGCTGTCTCCCGCGTTTGCGAGGTAGCGCGAGGAAACAGACGAAAGAAATGGCCCAACCCCCATACACACGTACATACACACGTCCACACACGCAAATATACATACCTACACAGCTTTCCATGGTTTACCCCAGACGCTTCACATGCCTTGATTCAATCCACTGACAGCACGTCAACCCCTGTATACCACATCGCTCCAATTCACTCTATTCCTTGCCCTCCTTTCACCCTCCTGCATGTTCAGGCCCCGATCACACAAAATCTTTTTCACTCCATCTTTCCACCTCCAATTTGGTCTCCCTCTTCTCCTCGTTCCCTCCACCTCCGACACATATATCCTCTTGGTCAATCTTTCCTCACTCATTCTCTCCATGTGCCCAAACCATTTCAAAACACCCTCTTCTGCTCTCTCAACCACGCTCTTTTTATTTCCACACATCTCTCTTACCCTTACGTTACTTACTCGATCAAACCACCTCACACCACACATTGTCCTCAAACATCTCATTTCCAGCACATCCATCCTCCTGCGCACAACTCTATCCATAGCCCACGCCTCGCAACCATACAACATTGTTGGAACCACTATTCCTTCAAACATACCCATTTTTGCTTTCCGAGATAATGTTCTCGACTTCCACACATTTTTCAAGGCTCCCAAAATTTTCGCCCCCTCCCCCACCCTATGATCCACTTCCGCTTCCATGGTTCCATCCGCTGACAGATCCACTCCCAGATATCTAAAACACTTCACTTCCTCCAGTTTTTCTCCATTCAAACTCACCTCCCAATTGACTTGACCCTCAACCCTACTGTACCTAATAACCTTGCTCTTATTCACATTTACTCTTAACTTTCTTCTTCCACACACTTTACCAAACTCAGTCACCAGCTTCTGCAGTTTCTCACATGAATCAGCCACCAGCGCTGTATCATCAGCGAACAACAACTGACTCACTTCCCAAGCTCTCTCATCCCCAACAGACTTCATACTTGCCCCTCTTTCCAGGACTCTTGCATTTACCTCCCTAACAACCCCATCCATAAACAAATTAAACAACCATGGAGACATCACACACCCCTGCCGCAAACCTACATTCACTGAGAAACAATCACTTTCCTCTCTTCCTACACGTACACATGCCTTACATCCTCGATAAAAACTTTTCACTGCTTCTAACAACTTGCCTCCCACACCATATATTCTTAATACCTTCCACAGAGCATCTCTATCAACTCTATCATATGCCTTCTCCAGATCCATAAATGCTACATACAAATCCATTTGCTTTTCTAAGTATTTCTCACATACATTCTTCAAAGCAAACACCTGATCCACACATCCTCTACCACTTCTGAAACCGCACTGCTCTTCCCCAATCTGATGCTCTGTACATGCCTTCACCCTCTCAATCAATACCCTCCCATATAGTTTACCAGGAATACTCAACAAACTTATACCTCTGTAATTTGAGCACTCACTCTTATCCCCTTTGCCTTTGTACAATGGCACTATGCACGCATTCCGCCAATCCTCAGGCACCTCACCATGAGTCATACATACATTAAATAACCTTACCAACCAGTCAACAATACAGTCACCCCCTTTTTTAATAAATTCCACTGCAATACCATCCAAACCTGCTGCCTTGCCGGCTTTCATCTTCCGCAAAGCTTTTACTACCTCTTCTCTGTTTACCAAATCATTTTCCCTAACCCTCTCACTTTGCACACCACCACGACCAAAACACCCTATATCTGCCACTCTGTCATCAGACACATTCAACAAACCTTCAAAATACTCATTCCATCTCCTTCTCACATCACCACTACTTGTTATCACCTCCCCATTTACGCCCTTCACTGAAGTTCCCATTTGCTCCCTTGTCTTACGCACCCTATTTACCTCCTTCCAGAACATCTTTTTATTCTCCCTAAAATTTACTGATAGTCTCTCACCCCAACTCTCATTTGCCCTTTTTTTCACCTCTTGCACCTTTCTCTTGACCTCCTGTCTCTTTCTTTTATACTTCTCCCACTCAATTGCATTTTTTCCCTGCAAAAATCGTCCAAATGCCTCTCTCTTCTCTTTCACTAATACTCTTACTTCTTCATCCCACCACTCACTACCCTTTCTAAACAGCCCACCTCCCATATTCATATTCATATGTTTTTCAACACAGTTCACTTTAGTAGGTTATTGACTGATTCATGCACTAGAAATGAATTTACATATTAAGATATATGACAGGGAAATCGGTGGTGCATTGCAGAGAGGCGAGTGATTGATTGTCTTTTTTGTTCAAAACACATCTTTTACTTAGTGGTTGATAGAGTAAATTGAATTTTTGTATATATTTTTATGCACAGTACTCTTTAGTAGGTTCTTACCTAATGTAAGAACAAATAATTATTTACATATTTAGAGAAATATAGGGAAAAACCTCACTTAGTTCTGGGCTTCCTGATGGCTCTTCTGTTCAAAATCTCTTACTCTTAGTGATAAGGTGGACTGTATTTTTTTCATTTATTTTTCTATACAGTTCTGTTTAGTAGGTTTTAACCTAATGCATGAACTGATGATAGCTAAAGAAAATAGGATTATCTTGTTTATAATTTCCATTGTTTACATAGTTTCTTAAGTATAATTTTGAGTATTTTTGGTTAATTTTTTAGGTATCATTTTATGTATTTTTGGTTAATTTTTTAAGTATCATTTTGTGTATTTTTGGCTAACAGGCCTTACCCCCCCCCCCCCCATTATTTGCATGCAAACGAATATCACAGTACAGCTGATTTTACTTATCTTGAACTTTCTCTGTACTTATAACTCAGCTTATCTGTGTGACCACAAGACTTCTTTTATTGGGTTCCAACATTTTTGAGGCTGCAGGACAAAAGAATTAGGATAACAATATCCTCCCTTGGATTGAAGAGTTACTTGAGGAAACTCTACTCCCTTTTCATCCATTGACAACAATACAGCCTTTTTGAAGGTAACATTTCACATACAGTGTTTTCTCTTGCAAGCAGAGTCCAATAACACCAAGGGTAATCACCAGTGATTAGCAGAGATGAACATGGATATGTACCAGAGAGAAGTATATAAATGCAGCTTTTATTGTAGTACCAAAGCAGATAGGAAACAGTAATCCGAAGATTGAGATTGGACACTCTCTTGACTTTGCTAAGGCTTTCAACAAGATAAACCACAGGATTTTGTTCAGTAAAGTAGAGACAAAATAAAAGGTAATTTAGGAGATCAGGAGTTTTTAACAACCAGGGAATTCAAAGTAATAGCAAATAGAACCAAGTCTCATGATGAGGATGTAATAAGAAGGAGTATTGACCTTAAACTTGTTCATAATACTTTATTGATACTGCATGTAAACAATGAGATTAAGGAAAGTATTTTTTGTGTTTTGCGGATGACCCCAGAGTAAGAATTGAGTATCAGAAAATACTAGAAGACTTAAGTTTTGGCATAGAACTAGATGTATTTCAGCAGAATTTGAAAAACAGTAATTTTCATGGATAAGGTAGCGAGTGAGGTAAATGTGCAGGTCTTGGAGAAAGGGCCCCATTTACATTATGCAAGAGGCATTGAGTTAATGGGGCTTGAGTATGCAGGAGAGTGAGAAGCATGTGTATCATAGAGTGGATGGGAGTATTTTGGTCTACAGGCAGTTACATGTTGTCACTGGATGAATCAGGGCATGTGAAGTGGTCAGGAAAACCATGAAAAGGTCTGTTGGGCCTGGCTGTAGATAGGGGCCACTGATTTTGGTGTTTTATACACGACAGCTAGAGAGTGGATGTGAATAGATGAGGCCATTCTTATGTTCCTGACACTACGTCACTACAGAAAACAGCAAAGTAGTGTGAAAAAAAGACTTGTAGCTAACTGGTTTAGGAAGAGAAGCAGGTGATGAAGAGATAGTTAAAGAATCAGGAATAAACATAAAGAAAGAAAAAGAATTTAGGAGCAATGGTGAATAAAAAAATCATATCAGCAATTTAAGTAATGAGTGGAGAGATAAAAAGAGCTACCACAAGAGAGAAAACTGTGGGGAAAATGTTCAGTTTGTATTCAGGGACTCAATGAATGGTAAAGAATTCAGGAACATTTTCTAAGCAGAATGGAGGGTATAGATTTTATGAACTGTCAATAATGGTTAAAAGAACTTATACTGCTAATTATGAGCTATACTGCAAGTTATAGGCATACTGCAAGTTATGAGCTATACAGCTTAGAAGGAAGAGAATTACATAGGAACAAATTGCAGGAACTTAAGAAAGTGTTTAGCCTAAAACTTCACAACATGGAAGGAACTGAATTCCTTGGAAGATACTGGAAGATGTGAGCCCAGTTAGAATAGGGAGACATTATAATATCCTGTTTACTGAAATATATCAATAAGGAATAAGCAGAGAAGCCTTTTAAAGAAGATTAGGTACCTGACTTAAATGTTTCCTAAGTAATTTATGTTTTGCATGCTATATGCTAAACGTCACCAGAGTTACTCGAATGAAAGTAGCACAGCAGATGTACATAAAATGGCTTATGTATTACCTGTACACAAAGGAAATTCTAAGGTTTTGCTGAAACAATACAGTGTAAATCAATGACCATAACATCATGTGATGAAGGTCTTTAAAGAGTGAACAAATATATTTTAACTTACTGGCTAATGGTAACTGCATCAACCCAAACTAACACAAATTTGTATATGGCAGAATTGCTCATACTGAGTTATTAAATTACAACAAAAACCTACATGAAATCGATGGAGAGAATGAGAATTGGTTCAGTTTTCTCATGATTTTGCAAAGGTATTCGAAAGAGAAAACAAAAGAATTTTATTAAGAGTAGCAGAACAGAACATGAAAAGTAAAAGAACTAGGAAAATGAATCTTGAAATTTTCATTTTTATATGTAATTACTTTTCCCCTTTAAGTGAGGTAGCATCATGAACATTTGAGCTGTGGCTTCATTTACTGAAACCAGGGACAGCCATTCACATTCTGCCAGAGCTCTCTAATCAAACCTTAAGTGATATTTCAAAACCTTAAGAAAATTTGAAGTTTTCTAACTAATGGAAAACAACTGCTCTCTTCATATAAAGTTTGACATGCTTGGATTATAAAGACTTGAAATAACCCATACATCATTTATTCATGAAGCTACCCTTTTAAGTTTTGGTGCAAGTTGGTTTATTGATATTGTAGGCAAGTTGATATTATTAAGTATTATTTGATTTGTTAAAGTTAACGTGAATATTGGCACAACGTCCCAAAAGCAATTATTTAATGCAGTAATTACATGTATGCTATTCTCTACAAGAAATAATTGTTAGAGAAATGTGAACAGATATTTTGTTTGCAGTGTTTATGTTTTGACACCAGATACAGTAGACACAGTTCTTTAAAAAACACCGGCTGCTGGAAATATTTTTCTTAAGGGTAAGATACCAAGAATTAAGATATAAGTGTATTGTATTATGAAGATATGCATAATTTGCTTTTTAAAGAGTACATTTAATGTTACATTCATTGACAAGTTCACAAAGGTTGACCTGTAGGTGCATGGACTTTGAACCTTTTAGCTTTTAAGTCTGAAGCTTCATAAACAAGGTGCGTTATTTACTGACAGATAAGGCACTTTTCTGACAATGGTTTTGTTTGTTTGTGCACATTTGAACAAGGATATACAAGAGTTGAACATGAAATTTATTGTTGCACATACATACGAACCTTAACGTTTAGATATGTGCATAAAAAGATATTAGATTTATGATATGTTTCTCTAACAATTTAACCAAGTGTAGATAATGAACAGATAATGAAATTTCAACAGTTAGTAAGCGATTGTTGGGATGAACAGTGTGTGTGCAAGTGTGTGTTGCCAGAGGTTATAGGGGTGAGGCGGTGACAACATACTAGGGGTATTATACTCCGTACAGTTCTCCGTCAACAGTTGAACAGTATGAAGGACGAGTTATACAGTTTCCTTATTTTCAGTTTGATTATTTACCTTGTGCTACTCATATACATCTTATTTTTGTGATATACAGATGTATGTCTGAGTGCTAATATCTTGATTATTAGTTATATTTAACTTTTACTGTCCAATAAGTTAAATATAATTGATGGTTAGATACATAAATAATGTGTACCATTTGTGAAATGAAGGAAATGCAATTGAATTTTAAGGTTTTGCAGGAAGCCATGACAGTGCCCAAAGGTGTTTGTTGATCATGGATTAATTATTGGGATGTAGAAACCCACTCTACAAATGAGAAAAATTGCTAACCACAGGGTTCTCCAGGGATTGCAAGTTGGAAAACTGAAGGAAGTCTGGGGACAAGGCTACACAGTGTCAGACCATGTTTAACAATGTGTGAAGATGATCAAAGGGTTACAGAGGCAATACAACAACCACTGACCTCTGCTTTGCAGCTGACATGATACCTGCATCGGCTTTGCCATCCATGAACAAAAAGACATCTTCATAAAATTAACATACACTGTTACAGCTCAGAAAGAAAAGATTGTTCACACAGGCACATAAGGAAACCTGTCTGGGGTTGACCGTGCAGTATCTCTGTATGGTCCTGAGTTTTTGGAGAACTGCGATATTCACAGATGAGAAATATTTCATATAATTGGAGGCTGGGGCATGACAATGCTTGTGAATCCTGAATACATGATCCAGAGAGGAACATGCCCAACAAAGAGACACCACTGGAAGAGTTGGCTCCTCCTTTTGGGGATGGATGGGGTCATATGGGTTGTGGGCTCATTAAATTTGACAGAAGATTTACAGCAACTAAACATGTCAAAGTATTATAGGATGTGATACTGCCAGTTGTGTAAGCATGGTGATCCTACAGCCAAACCCTGTTTGATTTTGATTAGCAATATACTTATGGTCTGGCTCCTCTATCATCCAGAAATAGAGGCAACTTATTGGCCAGTTATAGGGTGTGACTTGAACCCTGTTAAAAATCCATTTTTTGTCACATGTTAGGAGTGGGACATAAAGGAGGCCCAGAGCACCCAAGCCATAGAAAACATAACACAAGAGGTTTGGGATTTAGTAAGATGCCATTCGAATATCTGCCTTGATTTAGTCTGTTTAATACCAACACAACTTTAATAAGTTGTTAATGCACATGGAGGGTGGAAATCAAATGTATTTTAGTAACAGTAGAGCAACGACATGTACTTTCATGACTTTTATGGTATTTAGTGACCAAATGATTTTTTAGATGATGAACCATGGGTGCACAAATAAATCAGAAAATCGATAAACATAGCTTAATAGATATTGATCAGTCTGAAAACAAGGGTGAAATGCCTGAAGATAACTGATGGATATTTTTGATAAGAGTAATACAGATGAATGTTAAAAGAATAAACAGACATCAGATCATCCTCTGAAATAATTTTCAACCATGCAGAATGAGCATGTATAAGCAAAATCTTTGATGACACATGTGTTCAGTACTCATATGATGTGTGTAGTGTCCATATGGTCTACAAGGTTTTATTGGGTTCCACCTGCAAAATACTACATTACATGTGAAAAGTCACCTTTGGTGAGGCTGTATCTTTGGGACTAATGCCTCATTAAAGATCCTCACTCCAGAGGAGTCTACATTTACCTGCTATTGGAAGTACCACTGCCTTTGGACTTCAGAAGCCTTTAGAAAAATGCCCTGGATACACCAGCACTCTTTCCTAGAAAATTGTCTTGTGGGAGTAATTTATAAGATGAAATAGTACACACCAGATTATATTTAGAAATTTATGTGCTATCATTGGACTGAATCAGGGCATGTGAAACATCCAGGGTAGACCATGGAAAGATCTGTAGATGAAGGCTGTGCTTTTGGTGCATTACCCATGACAGCCAGAGAATGGATTTGAACAGTTATGGCCTTTCTTCATCTGTTTCTGGCTCTACCTCGCTAACATTGGAAAATATGAAAACATTAAGTAAAAGTAAAGTAAAACATTAAGTAAAAGTAAGTAAAATATGAAAACATTAAGTAAAAGATGATAATTTAACAAAATGAGTGTAAAGAACATGTAAGAACATTAGGCTGGAGCATTAGATAGTAATTACCAGTAGGAACATTAGGTAGGAGACTTCTGCAAACACTGCATTAGAGTTGCCCTCTGCCAGTGGCAAGTTAAGTTTGAGGTACTAAGCTAAGAAGCAGTACTGGAGTTCACTAGTTATGGAGACGTTATTACCCAGCCATTCCCTTGAGGAAGTTCTCAGTGGGAACAGTCATCAGAGATATAGATAAACAGATAGAACAACATTTCTTCCTATGAATGACATATATTGTAGACTTGTATTGTTTATTCATCCAGTTTTACTGACACTGGTTTAAGGTATAAGCTCCTCTCCACATAGCTACTGACCAAATATGTGTTGTAATGTTGAAATAGAAAACTGATGCTAATTCAAACAACCTTAATCATATGATAATGTATTGCTTTAGTACAACATATAAAAGTTGGTTACTATATTAAATGAAAACACAGTAAATATGGCAATTTCATCAGGTTTTGTGTTACGTGTCAGTTGATAGGTTTTCTGGATCCTGGCAACTATTTACCTTCATATAAACTCATTTTTCCTTACAGGTAATGTTAACTTCCCATGCTTTCTATTGTAAGGGATTATTATATAATGAGCCTTAGGATTTCATATGAGAAGCCTCAGATTATCCTTTATCCACAAATGGTGTCAGTGCTTTTTTAGATAAGCATTCACATTTATGTGAGTCTGGGTAAGCATATGAGTGTGCTGGTCAATGTCAGGACATAGGAGTCGATTAAAGCTTAAGGTTGTTATGATGGGTGACACACATTACCGTCTAGACCTAGAAGGTATAATGCACACCTTATCAATACAGCGGGATGGAATAATGCGTTTTCTTTATTTTTCTAACATCATTTTTTAGTCAAACATTTGTTATACAGTTGACTGCATGAGTTAAGGTAAACATGCTTCTCATTAGTGACATGCAATAAAGTTTGATGAAGTGGCACAGGGTTTTGAATGATACATCAGTAAAGTAATGATATGTACTACAGGAAGTAACATCAGATGAGGATCTGTAACTGGTCAATGAAATTTTTGCACAGCAATCATCTTGATATTAAGAGCTTATTGTTTAATGACACTCAGTGAACCCTTTGGTTCCACTTCTACTCCCCACCAAACCCTCATTTCTCTCTCTTAGGAGAGGGATGGGACTCTTTTGACCTTGGAAGAGAAGAGAATGAGGGATCATCCGATCAAAACCTTATTAAAAGAGATTGATGACGTAGACGGTGAATAGCCCTCCGAAAGATGCAGAGATAGGGATACCATATTACATAGCATGAGATTAAGGAAGAAACCTGTTAAAAAGATATAGAGAAGTTTCTTCATAGTGTAAGAGTGGTGGATGAATGGAACAGAGTGATTGAGAACATAATTAATGAAGACAGCATAGGTGAATTTAATAAGTTCTATGATAGTAGAGAATATTCAAGAGATGGGGCTCTGTGAGTGTAAAACTCCATCCCTGTACAATATAAAAAGGTAATTGAGTACAGGGAAAGGATAAAAGGCTTTAAATTTGCCTACCTTGGAAGAAAGAAGAGTGAGATGTGATAGAATCACAACTTTATAAGTTTTTGAAACAGTAACATGGACAATCATTAGTTCTTCAAAGAGACTGGGGTAGAGCAATCAGAGGGCAAGAAATTTGTTAAATACAAGGAAATACTTTTATAGTATAAGAGTGGCAGATAAATGGAATAGAGTGACTGGGGCTATGGTTAGTGTAGACAGTGTATATGAGCTTATGAAGTTTTACTATAGCTCTTAGAGAATGTTCAAGAGATTGGGCCTATGTGTAAAATTCCCTCCACAGTACAAATGGGTAGTTGCACACATACACAGTTCATCGCAGTTATTTGCTGGTTGTTGGAATTCCACTCATGATTCATTATTCAGAGTTGGTGAAAATGTAACAGAGAACATATCATATACTTAATATTAATGTCTTTTAATGCACATGTGTTGGCATAAAGGATCATATACACATGTAATTATAAATGATATGAACCTCTCTGTTGTATCTCCATTTACACACATGCTTACACACTTAAATGTACATGCACATGCATATACACCAAAACCTATTCACAAGTGCACCATCTCTCAGTAAACAGAGGGGCTTCTCTTTAAAGCTTCAGACCCAAGAGCTCAGAGATTCAAGGTCTATACACCTCCAGGTGTGTCTCTGTGAACTTTGGTTCATGACTATACTGGTACCTTGATATTACCATAACCTTCAGTTGAGTTTTACGTAAGATTGTCTTTTGATGAAATGCTGAAATGAGGGCAACAACAAAAAGTAGTCCTTTTCTTTATTTAGTGTCTTAGTAACAATGAATTTCTGGAATATTGTGTGCAGAAGCATATACAGCCAGACACCTGAATTAAGAACCTAGATAAAGACTACCACACACTTTCTTTGTCAAGTCCATTGGAATTGGTGATTTATTCTAGTTACTAGAGGATCAGTCACTAGTTTTAGAATATTCCGTGAAGTTCATTTCAGGGAAAAGCTGTCCTGGTTTCTCTTCAGTTCAATATATGGGAGCAGCTTACCCATTCAGAGGATTAAGTTGAAGGTCACTCTGCTACCAGTGCTGTAGTGTCACCTTAGAGTCACTGGAAGAGAAATTTATTAAAAATATTGACTTTATGTACTATTTTTCACTCAGGAAGAAGTAGATGGCTTCATTCTTCTGTATGCATATCATACTGCAGGCCATTGTTCTACCATGGTAGTGCTCTTGTAAGGGGGGGTACCTCATCACAACCTTTTAAGTTTTGGAAAAGATCAGTAACGTGGATTGTGGATAAGTCCTTGGAGAGATGTAGGAATGGAGCAACCAGAGGATGCAACATCAGATTAAGCAAGAGACTTGTTAATGAAATATGTAAAGAAGTACTTTTATAGTATGAGTGGTGGATGAATGGAATGATAGAATGACTGAGGACATGGTTGATAGAGGCAACTTACATAGATTTAAGTAGTTTTATGATAGAGAATTTTGAAGTGATGTAATACTCCCTCCCCGTATAGTACAAATACAAATTAACATAAATTCACCCATCTGAGTATCTTCATTCTTCATAAGACCAGATTCTTAGCATTTTCATTGTAATTCCCTGCAAATCTGTGTTTTTGTCTACATTAGGTATACAGTTCTTTGGTGAGTACAGTAATAGCATTTCATTTAAATGTATGGATGGCATCCTTTAAAACATTAACATTACTTTCCCTATCGTTGGAACAAAACATTTTTGCACATTAACACTTCAAAAATTTTCCTGTCTCATTTCTGTGTACTTTATACTATTTAAATTTTGTGTTTTGAGGTAATGGTCATAAGAAACATTCACTTTATTGTATTTTTCTGTATTCGATTAAGCTCATTCTTTTTATCCTATCATTTTTCCTTTTCATTCAAGATGGACTTTATTGGGGCATGTTTTGCCTATGTTATGTCAGTCACAATAGAGAAGAATCTAATTCCTTTAAGTATGCCATGAAACTCAATTGCCTGTTTCCTTCTGGAAATACACTTACCATTATTTGTTTTTGCAATTATTTGCTGATGCTTTGAACATTTGTCCCACATCTGCATCATAGTGGTGTATTATATGATGTACATATACTTACATAACTTGTTCTCACACAGTCACACACATAGATAAATGCTGTACTTTTGCCAGGGCAAATTTATTACTTTCTTAAAGTTTCCTTGCATTCATTAGGGCCCCAGGCTTGAAGAGTGGGCACACTTTAATAAACCTATGTCCATGTTTCCGTCACACTTTTGTCTCTTCCGTATCTTGTGATCCAGTGAGAGAGATAAGAATAATAATTTATGTAAATGCTGCTCACCACCATATGATGTGGCTTGTTTAGCCTTCTGAGTCATACTTTCAAGATCAAGGTTACAACTGGATTCCCAGTTTTTATAATTTCCTCATAACTCTGGAACTGGTTTAGAGATTTGGATTGTACTGTCTACAAGTATCATATACGATAGATAGTGTGTTGTAACCCATCCCATGGGCTGTACCTTTAAGGTCAGTGTTAAAGCTGGAGTTTTAGTGATCATAGCAAAGGTAAAGGTGTGTTTAGTTATTGATCCAAACCTTTGGAGCCGGTGTGGTGATTGAGATGTTACTGTGTACAAGTATTATCAGCCACCAGAAGGTGTGCCTTGAACCTTCCCTATGACCGCCGCGCTGATGTCAGTATCACGGCTGAAATCATAGTGTTCACTAGAGGGGTCGTGGTATTATTCATATCTGTTTCATAACCTTAGAACTAGTGAAGGAATTAAAGTGATATAGTGTACAATAAGGACAGATTCACAGTAGTTGAACTCTCTGTGTTACTGTAACTTTTGAACCAGTGCAAGGATGGAGAGAACTTTTGAATCAGTGCAGGGATGGGGAGAATGTGTTCAAATATTACCCACCACTAGATGATGTCCTGCGATCCCACCCCCATGGCCATAGCTTTAAGGTTATGGTTGTGACAGATGGCATGGTTTATTTTTATGTTCATTTCATTACTTTTGATTCTGTTGAGGAATTACAATGATACTTTATGCATACATGGACCTCTGTGGTGTAGCAGTTAGTGTTCCTGACCATGATGCATTCAGGGGCTGCCCAGGGTCGAGCACAATGGTTCGCATTCTAGTTCCAGTAGTTGGTCTAGAGTAAACCCAGCTGTTCAACCACCCCTTGGGGGTTAGTCAATAAAATGGGTACCAGGCATTGGCAAGGATATATATATTTACATATTGTTATTCTTTTTTTTTATTATGCTTGATCACTGTTTCCCACCTTAGCGAGGTAGTGCCAGGACACGGACAAAGAAAGACCCATCCACGTATACACATATATAAACATACAAGCACATATATGTGTACATATGTATGGGCAGATTAGAAAGGGTAGTGAGTGGTGGGATGAAGAAGTAAGGTTGTTAGAGAAAGAGAAGAGAGAGGTGTTTGACAATACTTGCAGGGAAGTAGTGCAAATGACAGGGCTATGTATAAAAGAAAGCAGCAGGGGGCCAAGAGAAAGGTGCAAAAAGTGAAAAAAGGGCAAATGAGAGTTGGGGTGAGACAGTATCATTGAATTTTAGGGAGAATAAAGGGATGTTTTGGAAGGAGGTAAATAGCATGCCTGGGAAAAGAGAACAAATGGGCACATCAGTGAAGGGGGCAGTTGGGGAGGCAATGGCAAGTAGTGATGAAATGAGGAGGAAGTGAGTATTTTGAAGGTTTGTTGAATGTGTTTGATAATAGAGTGGCAGAAATAAGGTGTTTTGGTCGGAGAATGGTTTGGTAAACGGAAAATAGGTAATGAAAGCTTTGTGGAAGATGAAAGCTGGCAAGGCAGCAGGTTTGGATGGCATTGCAGTAGAATTTATTAAAAAGGAGTGACTATGTTGTTGATTGGTTGGTAAGGATAGTTAGTGAATGTATGGATCATGGTGAAGTGCATGAGGATTGGCAGAATGCATGCATAGTGCCATTGTACATAGGCAAAGGGGATAAAGGTGAGTGTTCAGTTTACAGAGGCATAAGTTTGTTGAGTATTCCTGCGAAATTATATTTGAGGGTATTGATTGAGAGGGTAAAGTCATGTACAAGAGCATCAGATTGGGGAAGATCAGTGTGGTTTCACAAGTGGCACAGGATGTGTGGATCAGGTATTTTATATGAAAAATATATTTATATTATACTTTTTCGCTGTCTCCCACGTTAGCAAGGTAGTGCAAGGAAACAGACGAAAGAATGGCCCAACCCACCCACATACACATGTATATACATGCTCGTCCACACACGCACATATGCATACCTATAGATCTCAATGTATACATATATGTACACACACAGACATGTACATGTATACACATGTACATAATTCATACTGTCTGCCCTTATTCATTCCTGTCGCCACCCCACCACACATGAAATGACAACCCCCTCCCCACGCATGTGTGCAAGGTAGCACTAGGAAAAAGACAACAAAGGCCACATTCATTCACACTCAGTCTCTAGCTGTCATGTATAATGCACCGAAACCGCAACTCCCTTTCCAATCTAGACCCCAAAAAACTTTGCATGGTTTACCCCAGACGCTTCACATTCCCTGGTTCAATCCATTGACAGCACGTCGATCCCGGTATAAGACATCGTTCCAGTTCACTCTATTCCTTGCACGCCTTTCACCCTCCTGCATGTTCAGGCCCTGATCACTCAAAATCTTTTTCACTCCATCTTTCCACCTCCAATTTGGTCTCCCACTTCTCCTTGTTCCATCCACCTCATGGCATATGATAGGGTTGATAGAGATATGTTGTGGAAGGTTTTAAGAGTATATGATGTGGGAGGTAAGTTGCTAGATGCAGTGAAAAGTTTTTACCAAGGATGTTAGGCATATGTACGAGTAGGAAGATAGGAAAGTAATTGGCTCCCAGTGAATGTTGGTTTATGGCAAGGGGTGTGTAATGTCCCCATGGTTATTTAATTTGCTTATGGATGGGCTGGTTAGGGAGGTAAATGCAAGAGTTTTGGAGAGAGGGGCAAGTATGCAATGTGTTTGGGATGAGAAGGCGTAGGAAGTGAGTCAGTTGTTGTTCGCTGATGTTACAGTTCTGGTGGCTGATTCAAGTGAGAAACTGCAGAAGTTTGTGACTGAGTTTGGTAAAGTGTGTGAAAGAAACTTGAGAGTAAATGTGAATAAGATCAAGGTTGTTAGGTTCAGTAGGGTTAAGGGACATGTTAATTGGGATGCAAGTTTGAATGAAGAAAAGTTGCAGGGTCTGAAGTGTTTTAGATATCTGGGTGTGGACTTAGCACTGGATGGAACCATGGAAACGGAAGTGAGTCACATGGTGGGGGAGGGAGCGAAGGTTCTGAGAGCGATGAAGAATGTATGGGAGGAGAGAGCTTTATCTTGGAGAGCAAAAATGGGTATGTTTGAAGGAATAGTAGTTCCAACAATGTTATATGGTTGCGAGGCATGGGCTATAGATAGGGTTGTACGGAGGAGGGTGGATGTGTTGGAAATGAAATGTTTGAGGACAGTATGTGGTGTGAGATGGTTTGATTGAGTAAGTAATGAAAGGGTAAGAGGGATGTGTGGTGGTAAAGAGAGTGTGGTTGAGAGAGCAGGTGTGTTGAAAAAAAGAGTGTGGTTGAGAGAGCAGAAGAGGGTGTGTTGAAATGGTTTGAACGCATGGAGAGAATGAATGAGGAAAGATTGACAAAGAGGATATATGTGTCAGGTAGAGGGAACAAGGAGAAGCGGGAGACCCACATTGAGTGAGAAAGAAATTGAGGGATCAGGGCCTGAACATACAGGAGGGTGGAAGGAGTGCAAGGAATAGAGTGAATTTGAACGATGTGTTATACCAGGGTCGATGTGTGGTGGTAAAGAGAGTGTGGTTGAGAGAGCAGGTGTGTTGAAAAAAAGAGTGTGGTTGAGAGAGCAGAAGAGGGTGTGTTGAAATGGTTTGAACGCATGGAGAGAATGAATGAGGAAAGATTGACAAAGAGGATATATGTGTCAGGTAGAGGGAACAAGGAGAAGCGGGAGACCCACATTGAGTGAGAAAGAAATTGAGGGATCAGGGCCTGAACATACAGGAGGGTGGAAGGAGTGCAAGGAATAGAGTGAATTTGAATGATGTGTTATACCAGGGTCGACGTGCTGTCAATGGACTGAACCAGGGCATGTGAGGTGTCTAGAGTGAACTATGGAAAGGTCTGCGGGGCCTGAATGTGAATATGGAGCTGTGGTTTCAGTGCATTACACATGACAGCTAGAGACTGAGTGTGAATGAATGTGGCCTTTTTTGTCTTTTCCTTGTGATACCTTGCTGAAGGGGGGATGTTATTTCTTGTGTGGTGGGGTAGCAACAGGAATGGATGAAGGCAAGCAAGTATGAATATGTACATATGTATATGTATGTATATATTGATATGTATATGTGCGTGCTCTCTCAACCACACTCTTTTTATTTCCACACATCTCTCTTACCCTTACATTACTTACTCGATCAAACCACCTCACACCACATATTGTCCTCATACATCTCATTTCCAGCACATCCACCCTCTATCCATAGCCCATGCCTTGCAACCATACAACATTGTTGGAACCACTATTCCTTCAAACATACCCATTTTTGCTTTCCGAGATAATGTTCTCGACTTCCAAACATTTTTCAAGGTTCCCAAAATTTTCGCCCCCTCCCCCACCCTATGATTCACTTCCGCTTCCATGGTTCCATCCGCTGCCAAATCCACTCCCAGATATCTAAAACACTTTACTTCCTCCAGTTTTTCTCCATTCAAACTTACCTCCCAGTTGACTTGACCCTCAACCCTACTGTACCTTATAACCTTGCTCTTATTCACATTTACTCTCAACTTTCTTCTTTCACACACTTTACCAAACTCAGTCACCAGCTTCTGCAGTTTCTCACATGAATCAGCCACCAGCGCTGTATCATTAGTGAACAACAACTGACTCACTTCCCAAGCTCTCTCATCCACAACAGACTGCATACTTGCCCCTCTCTCCAAAACTCTTGCATTCACCTCCCTAACAACCCCATCCATAAACAAATTAAACAACCATGGGGACATCACACGCCCCTGTCACAAACCTACATTCATTGAGAACCAATCACTTTCCTCTCTTCCTACACGTACACATGCCTTACATCCTCGATAAAATCTTTTCACTGCTTCTAACAACTTGCCTCCCACACCATATATTCTTAATACCTTCCACAGAGCATCTCTGTCAACTCTATCATATGCCTTCTCCAGATCCTTAAATGCTACATACAAATCCATTTGCTTTTCTAAGTACTTCTCACATACATTCTTCAAAGCAAACACCTGATCCACACATCCTGTACCACTTCTGAAACCACACTGCTCTTCCCCAATCTGAAGCTCTGTACATGCCTTCACCCTCTCAATCAATACCATCCCATATAATTTACCAGGAATACTCAACAAACTTATACCTCTGTGATTTGAGCACTCACTCTTATCCCCTTTGCCTTTGTACAATGGCACTATACTTTGTCGCTGTCTCCCACATTAGCGAGGTAGCGCAAGGAAACAGATGAAAGAATGGCCTAACCCACCCACATACACATGTATATACATACACGTCCTCACACGCACATATACATACCTATACACCTCAACATATACATATGTATACATACGCAGACATATGCATATATACACATGTACATAATTCATACTGTCTGCCCTTATTTATTCCCATCGTCACCCCACCACGCATGAAATAACAACCCCCTACCCCCACATGTGCACGAGGTAGTGCTAGGAAAAGACAACAAAGGCCACATTCGTTCACACTCACTCTCTAGCTGTCATGCAAGAATGCCCGAAACCACAGCTCCCTTTCCACATCCAGGCCCCAAAGAAGTTTGCATGGTTTACCCCAGACGCTGCACATGCCCTGGTTCAATCTATTGACAGCACATTGACCCCGGTATACCACATTGTTCCAGTTCACTCTATTCCTTGGATGCCTTTCACCCTCATGCATGTTCAGGCCCCGATCACTCAAAATCTTTTTCACTCCATCTTTCCACCTCCAATTTGGTCTCCCACTTCTCCTCATTCCCTCCACCTCTGATTCTTATATCCTCATGGTCAATCTTTCCTCACTCATTCTCTCCATGTGACCAAACCATTTCAAAACACCCTCTTCTGCTCTCTTAACCACACTCTTTTTATTACCACACATCTCTCTTACCCTTTCATTACTCGATCAAACCACCTCACACCTTATATTGTCCTCAAACATCTCATTTCCAGCACATCCACCCTCCTGCGCACAACTCTATCTATAGCCCACGCCTTGCATCCATATAACATTGTTGGAACCACAATTCATTCAAACATACCCATTTTTGCTTTCCAAGATAACATTCTTGACTTCCACACTTTTTTTAATGCTCCCAGAACTTGTGCCCCCTCCCCCACCCTGTGATTCACTTCCACTTCCATGGTTCCATCCACTGCCAAATCCACTCCCAGATATCTAAAACACCTCACTTCCTCCAGTTGTTCTCCATTCAAACATATCTCCCAATGGACTTGTCCCTCAACCCTACTGTACCTAATAACCTTGCTTTTATTCACATTTACTCTCAGCTTTCTTCTTTCACACACTTTACCAAACTCAGTCACCAGCTTCTGCAGTTTCTCACTCGAATCAGCCACTAGCGGTGTATCATCAGCGAACAACAACTGACTCACTTCCCAAGCTCTCTCATCCACAACAGACTGCATACTTGCCCCTCTCTCCAAAACTCTTGCATTCACCTCCCTAACAACCCCATCCATAAACAAATTAAACAACCATGGAGAAATCACGCACCCCTGCCGCACACCAACATTCACTGAGAACCAATCACTTTCCTCTCTTCCTACATGTACACATGCCTTACATCCTCGATAAAAGCTTTTCACTGCTTTTAACAACTTGCCTCCCACACCATATATTCTTAATACCTTCCACAGAGCATCTCTATCAACTTTATCATATGCCTTCTCCAGATCCATAAATGCTACATACAAATGCATTTGCTTTTCTAAGTATTTCTCACATACATTTTTCAAAGCAAACACCAGATCCACACATCCTCTACCTCTTCTGAAACACACTGCTCTTCCCCAATCTGATGCTCTGTACATGCCTTCACCCTCAATCAATACCCTCCCATATAATTTCCCAAGAATTCTCAACAAAATATACCTCTGTAATTTGAGCACTCACACTTATCCCCTTTACCTTTGTACAATAGCACTATGCAAGCATTCCACCAGTCCTCAGGCACCTCACCATGAGTCATACATACATTAAATAACCTTACCAACCAGTCAACAATACAGTCACCTCCTTTTTTAATAAATTCCACTGCAATGCCATCCAAACCCGCTGCCTTGCCGGCTTTCATCTTCCGCAAAGCTTTTACTACCTCTTCTCTGTTTACCAAATCATTCACCCTAACCCTCTCACTTTGCACACCACCTTGACCAAAACATCCTATATCTGCCACTCTTATCATCAAAGCATTATTGAGATGGTCTTGATAAGGGCCCCAGTGGCACATAGCATCGCAGCTAACATAAGAAAAAAAGTATTTATTATCCAGTACTAGATGATGTTGCCACCCTCAGGAATGTTACAATCTGCACTTTGAAATTACTTTACATAAATGTAAAAAACTAGTGTATGTGCTGCTGCCTCATGATATCAGTGTTACAGCTAGGATCATACTTTTACACTAATGTTAATCACCCGTGGATGGTACTCTACATTGTGTAAATAGCAGTTAAACTTGTCATAACTGATAATTTTATACTCTTCGATGGTTTGAGTTCTTAGCACCATTAGTTTTTACAGCGTTTTTGCAACTCATATTTTTCTTTAGATTGCACGTAGGAAGGATATCTTTGCATTTCATATCATTAAATAAGGTCCAGGTATTGTTTGTGTCAATGGAATGTCGCAGTCATCATGTGCACGATAAAAGTCATGGTGGGGCTGTCAGTGATGGCTTTATAGTAAATATCTTGATATGACAGCATGTACAGAACCATCATTGTATTCATGTGTTTCTGGGAATTCCCATGAACATCTTTGTCAAAGAAGATTTGTGCATGAATGTTTTGGTGATTGATGATACTAATTCAGGACACAATACATCATATTTTCTGATTTCATGTTGTAATTAATATATGTACTTGTAATAGGAAAAGATAAGCACTAATTAATTGATTAGAGCCATAGAATGTTTCTTTTCATCATTTTTTGGTTGTTACTAATTACAAAACTTGTAGTGCCATTTTTCATTTAGAAAAGACATCGAAGATTGTGGTTAAAGTTTTGAAAATTTGTTCCTTATGGTTCACATGTGTATGAGGGGGTGACCGTTCCTGGTACCCCTGACATGAATGAGGTAGGTACATCTGTCAGTCAGCCACAAGTGAATTTTATGGGAATTATTGATTTTTGACATTTTTTGGTCATGAATGTTTTTCCATCCTTATCTTAGTAAATGACTGTTTTATGTTTTACACTATACTGTCATTGAATAGTGAATCTTATATTAGCATCACCATACAGGGAGTTTGTTGATATGTGCACCACGACTAGTATATAATTGCTTACAATTATTATCAATTTGTGATGCTGTTTTTGGTCTTAGATTTATTTTACATTCTTTTGTTCATGACTGACTGCTGTACAATAATATTGACGTTAAATGATAATCTGATACCAACCATTACAGTGAGTTGGATGAGGTGCATACTACTATTAGAGCATATATGTTTACAAATGATAATCAGTTTTTTATGCAGCCTTTGGTCTTGCATTGTTGTCTTACATGCTTTTGTTCATACATGATTGCTCTTTGATACTATAGGGTGTCCCTGACTTGTCAATGGGTTAATTTCTGATCCTTTTCATAAGTTGAATTGTTTGTAAGTCAGAAAATATAAAGCAATGCTTAGAATTAGAGTAAATACTTATATCTGACTGTAATGATGTATTAGATACTGTGTCCTGAAGTAAATGTAGTCTGTAGAACATCATGATAAGCAATGCTTAAGGAACAAAGATGCACATTTAAGTACTTCTTCTGTTTGTTAGTATGTGTAACTGAATGTCAGACTAGGAGTTAGATATTGTTTTGGAGTTCATTCATGAGTTGGGGACCCCCAGTATACATGTATACACCAAACAATGAAACTAGTACGTCCCCAATAAAGTGAGTTTGATGAGATTGCTAGAACATAAATTTTTACAAAAGTTATCAATGTCTGACTCCTTTTGGGTCTTTGTTCTTTTACTTGCTTTTATTCATCAATGATTACTTTGTTATATTTTATTTTTTTATTATACTTAAGAGCTGTATCCCGCATTAGCGAGGTAGCACAAGGAAACAGACGAGGGAGGGCCCAACCCACCCACATACACATGTATGTACATAAATGCCCAAACACGCACATACATATATATACATATACAGACATACATGTACATACACATGTACATATCCATACTTGCTGCCTTCATCCATTCTTTTGTAATATTCTATGTTTATTTGTATATTATACTTAGTCGCTGTTTCCCGTGTTAGCGAGGTAGTCCAAGGAAACAGACAAAAGAATAGCCTAACCTACCCACATACACATGTATATACATACATGCCCACTGATGCACATATACATTCCTATACACTTCAACGTATACATACATATACATACACGGACATATACATATATACACATGTACATATTCTTACTTAATGTCTTCATCGATTCCTATCACTACCCCACCACACATGAAACAGCAACCCCCTCCCCTCGCATGCACACAAGGTAGTGCTAGGAAAAGACAATAAAGGCCACATTGGTTTACACTCAGTCTCTGGCTGTCATGTGTAATGCACCGAAACCACAGCTCCCTTTCCACATCCAGGCCCTACAAAACTTTCCATGGTTTACCCCAGATGCTTTACATGCCCTAGTTCAATCCATTGACAGCATGTCAACCCTGGTATACCACATCATTCCAGTTCACTCTGTTCCTTGCATGCCTTTCACCCTCCTGTATGTTCAGTCCTCAATCGCTTAAAAATCTTTTTCACTCCATCTTTCCACCTCCAATTTGGTCTCCCACTTCTCCTCGTGCCTTCCACCTCAGACACATATATCCTCTTTGTCAATCTTTCCTCACTCATTCTCTCCATGTGACCAAACCATCTCAATACACCCTCTTCTGCTTTCTCAACCACACTTTTTATAACCACACATCTCTCTTACCCATTCGTTACTTACTCGATGAAACTACCTCACACGACATATTGTCCTCAAAAATCTCATTTCCAACACATCCACCCTCCTCCGCACAACCTTATCTATAGCCCATGCCTCGCAACCATACAACATTGTTGGAACCACTATTCCTTCAAACATTCCCATTTTTGCTCTCCGAGATAATGTTCTCACCTTCCACACATTCTTCAGTGCTCCTAGAACCTTCGCCCCCTCCCCCACTGTGTGACTCACTCCTGCTTCCGTGGTTCCATCTGCTGCTAAATCCACTTCTAGATATCTAAAGCACTTCACTTCCTCCAGTTTTTCTTCTTTCAAACTTAGCTCCCAATTAACTTGTCCCTCAACCCTACTGAACCTAATAACCTTGCTCTTATTCACATTTACTCTCAGCTTTCTTCTTTCATACACTTTAACGAAATTCAGTCACCAGCTTCTGCATTTTCTCACCCAAATCAGCCACCAGTGCTGTATCATCAGCAAACAACAGCTGACTTACTTCCCAAGCCCTCTCATCCACAACAGACTGCATACTTGCCCTCTCTCCAAAACACTTGCACTCACCTCTCTAACTCTACCCTATCCATAAACAAATTAACCATGGAGACATCATGCACTTTTGCCGCAAACTGACGTTCGCTGGGAAACAATCACTTTCCTCTCTTCCTACTCGTACATATGCCTTACATCATTGATTAAAACTATTCATTGTTTCTAGCAACTCACCTCCCACACCATATACTTGTAATACCTTCCACAAAGCATCTCTATCAACTCTTATTATATGCCTTCCCCAGATCCATTAATGCTACATAAATCCATCTCTTTTTTTTCAAGTATTTCTCACATACATTCTTCAAAGCAAACACCTGATCCACACATACTCTACCACTTCTGAAACCACACTGCTCTACCCCAGTCTTATGCTTTGTACATGCCTTTACCCTCTCAATCAATACCCTCCCATATGATTTCCCAGGAATACTCAACAAACTTATACCTCTGTAATGTGAATGCTCACCTTTATCCCCTTTGCCTTTGTATAATGGCACTATGTATGCATTCCACCAATTCTCAGGCACTTCACCATGAACCATACATACATTGAATATCCTTACCAACCATTCAACAACAGTCACCCCCCTTTATTATTATGTTCCACTGCAATACCATCCAAAGCTGCCAACTTGCTAGCTTTCATCTTCTGCAATGCTTTCACTACCTCTTCTCTGTTTACAAAACCATTCTCCCTGACCCTCTTTTTTCGCACACCACCTTGACCAAAACACCCTATATCTGCCACTTTATCATCAAACACATTCAACAGACCTTCAAAATGCTCCATCTCCTTCTCACATGACCACTATTTGTTATTACTCACCATTAGCCCACTTCACCAATGTTCCCATTTGTTCTCATGTCTTATGCACTTTATTTACCTCCTTTATTTATTCTCCCTAAAGTTTAATGATAGTCTCACCCCAACTCTCATATGCCCGTTGTTTCACTTCTTGCACTTTTTTCTTGACCTCCTGTCTCTCTTTTATACATCTCCCAGTCATTTGCACTACATTCCTGCAAAAATCGTCCAACACCTTTCTCTTCTCTTTCACTAACAATCTTACTTGTTCATCCCACCTCTCACTACCCTTTCTAATCTGCCCACCTCCCATCTTTCTCATGCCACGAGCATCTTTTGCACTAGCCATCGCTGCTTCCCTAAATACATCCCATTCCTCCTCCACTCCCCTATGTCACTTGCTCTCACCTTTTTCTATTCTGCACTCAGTCTCTCCAGGTACTTCCTCACACAAGTCGCCTTTCCAAGCTCACTTACTCTCACCACGCTCTTCACCCCATTCTCATTTCTTTTCTGAAAACCACTAGAAATCTCTACCTTCGCCTCCACAAGATAATGATCAGACATCCCTCCAGTTGCCCCTCTCAGCACATTAACATCTAAAAGTCTCTGTTTCACACAACTGTCAATTAACACGTAATCCAATAATGCTCTCTTGCCGTCTCTCCTACTTACATAGGTATACTTATATATATCTTTCTTTTTAAACCAGGTATTCTCAATCACATCACCAGTCCTTTTTCAGCACACAAAGCTACAAGCTCTTCACCATTTCCATTTACAACACTGGACACTCCATGTACACTAATTATACCCACTACTGCCACATTGCTCACCTTTGCATTCAAATCACCCATCTCTATAACCTGGTCTTGTGCATCAAAACTGCTAACACACTCATTCATCTGCTCCCAAAACACTTGCCTCTCATGACCAGGTGCATAGCCACCAATGATCACCCATCTCTCTCCATCCACTTTTAGTTTTAGCCATATCAATCTAGAGTTTATTTTCTTACACTCAGTCACGTACTCCCTCAACTCCTGCTATATATTCTATATTTTTATTCCTTTTTTTTTTATTATTATACTTAGTTGCTGTCTCCTGCATTAGTAATTCCATTAAAAGTGAGTTTGTTGATTTGAGCTATAAATATTTTCAAATTCTTTATTTTTACACATTCTGGTAATCTAGAATATTTCTTATTAGTGCATCCTTGTCAGTAAAAGGTTGCATGTATTTCAAAACATGAAATGAGCCTATTAAAGGATTTTTAATGACTTTTTTAATATTTGGATGCATTGCTTAGGGGATTGCAAAGGGGATAAGAGTGAGTGCTCAAATTACAGAGAGAGGTATAAGTTTGTTGAGTATTCCTGGTAAATTATATGGGAGGGTATTGATTGAGAGGGTGAAGGCATGTACAGAGCATCAGATTGGGGAAGAGCAGTGTGGTTTCAGAAGTGGTAGAGGATGTGTGGATCAGGTGTTTGCTTTGAAGAATGTATGTGAGAAATACTTAGAAAAGCAAATGGATTTGTATGTAGCATTTATGGATCTGGAGAAGGCATATGATAGAGTTGATAGAGATGCTCTGTGGAAGGTATTAAGAATATATGGTGTGGGAGGAAAGTTGTTAGAAGCAGTGAAAAGTTTTTATCGAGGATGTAAGGCATGTGTGCGTGTAGGAAGAGAGGAAAGTGATTGGTTCTCAGTGAATGTAGGTTTGCGGCAGGGGTGTGTGATGTCTCCATGGTTGTTTAATTTGTTTATGGATGGGGTTGTTAGGGAGGTAAATGCAAGAGTTTTGGAAAGAGGGGCAAGTATGAAGTCTGTTGGGGATGAGAGAGCTTGGGAAGTGAGTCAGTTGTTGTTCGCTGATGATACAGCGCTGGTGGCTGATTCATGTGAGAAACTGCAGAAGCTGGTGACTGAGTTTGGAAAAGTGTGTGGAAGAAGAAAGCTAAGAGTAAATGTGAATAAGAGCAAGGTTATTAGGTACAGTAGGGTTGAGGGTCAAGTCAATTGGGAGGTGAGTTTGAATGGAGAAAAACTGGAGGAAGTGAAGTGTTTTAGATATCTGGGAGTGGATCTGGCAGCGGATGGAACCATGGAAGCGGAAGTGGATCATAGGGTGGGGGAGGGGGCGAAAATCCTGGGGGCCTTGAAGAATGTGTGGAAGTCGAGAACATTATCTCGGAAAGCAAAAATGGGTATGTTTGAAGGAATAGTGGTTCCAACAATGTTGTATGGTTGCGAGGCGTGGGCTATGGATAGAGTTGTGCGCAGGAGGATGGATGTGCTGGAAATGAGATGTTTGAGGACAATGTGTGGTGTGAGGTGGTTTGATCGAGTGAGTAACGTAAGGGTAAGAGAGATGTGTGGAAATAAAAAGAGCGTGGTTGAGAGAGCAGAAGAGGGTGTTTTGAAGTGGTTTGGGCACATGGAGAGGATGAGTGAGGAAAGATTGACCAAGAGGATATATGTGTCGGAGGTGGAGGGAACAAGGAGAAGAGGGAGAGCAAATTGGAGGTGGAAAGATGGAGTGAAAAAGATTTTGTGTGATCGGGGCCTGAACATGCAGGAGGGTGAAAGGAGGGCAAGGAATAGAGTGAATTGGAGCGATGTGGTATACCGGGGTTGACGTGCTGTCAGTGGATTGAAGCAAGGCATGTGAAGTGTCTGGGGTAAACCATGGAAAGCTGTGTAGGTATGTATATTTGCGTGTGTGGACGTATGTATATACATGTGTATGGGGGGGGGGCCATTTCTTTCGTCTGTTTCCTTGCGCTACCTCGCAAACGCGGGAGACAGCGACAAAGTATAATAATAAAAATAAAATAATATTGCTTATGCTATGACGTGCGGCAGGGTTATATTCTTGAACAAACCATCGCAAGGTGAAGCTGTAGTAGTTCAGCAAATGAAACCCCTTTTATAATGATGGTGACACTCTTGAAGAAAAAGTTTCCCAATCTAACCTTTATGGATGGGTTATCCAAAAATACCAGACAGTTATGATGTAATTTGGTTAATATGTAATGAAAACTGAAACGTGGCAATATGGGCGTAAGTTACAACTAGAGTGGTATATAGTGGAGTTTGAGTTGCTTAGAAGTAGAGAGACATGTATGAGCTTGTCTTCATCACCCCTCAGACTTATCTGATGCAGCAGCTGTTGCCATATCACAGGTAAGGGAGATGAAATTCAAAGGACTTAAAAAAGTGGATGATGTGCTGCTAGAGTGGAACAAGGGTTATTTGGAGTCACAGAGAGGTCGTCTAGGCAAGTCTGCAGTCCTGGAATTATCAGATTCAGTAGCTGTTGCCACATCACATGAAACTGAGATGAAATTTATTGGATACTTGCCAAAAAGGTAGTGATGGCTTGATGTGCTGCTCGAGTGTAATAGGGTGGATTAAGAGTTCATGGGAGGTAGATGTCACCACCGTAATTATCTGATTGGGCAGCTGATTGGTGTAGACAAAATTTATTGGATACTTGCAGAAAAAGGGGGGTGATGAGGGTTTGAGCTGCTGCTGGAGTGGGATGAGTTGGAGTGATTTTTTTTTTCTTTGAGACCTCCCCAGAATCATTGGATTTTGCATCTTTTGCTTAATCATAGGGACAGTAATGCAGGCCACTCAAACTCCTGGAAATTTCTGAATGAAACACTGGCAAGGGCTTGCTGCATCTTAAATATCTCTCTGCATTCCCTCTAAGCAGAAGCATTAAATAATCTTTGATGTCCTTAAACCTTGATGCTCTCTTTCTCTTTCCTTCCCTCTCCCTTCTTGTAATCCTCAGTCTAACACGTTCTACCTCAGCTGTACCTAAAATACTCATCACCATATTTCAGGATGGTACCTTTTAAGGTAACTTTTCATTAACTCTGGATACAGAAGTAGATTTCGAGGGAGTTCCTTTAAGACTTCCATATTCCACTCAAATATAGATCCATCTGTTTCTTTAAGTATTTTTCCACAGATTCTTCAGACACCTGATCCACACATCCTTGACCACCCCACAGGTCACATTGTTCCTCTCCAGTCAAATGCTAAGTGCATGCCATCACCCTCTCATTCACTACTCTCCCATAAAGCTTACTCAACAAACTTATCTCTCTTTAATATGAACATTCATTTATGGGCCCCCTGCCTTTATAGAGTTGGAATTTATAGGCATTCCATCAATCATCAGGCACCTCACCAAGAGCCATATATGTACTCTGAAAATCCTAAGTGACCAGTTAGCAATATAATCACTTGCTTTCTTAAGAAAATTATCTGTAATACCATCCACTCCAGCTGCTTTGCTATACTTCATCTTACGTAAGGCTTTCACCACCTTTATTATTTTCACCAAACCACTTACATGCTCCCTCCCCTTTTAGTTGCTATATATGATTTTTATTTTATTGTACTTAATCGCCATTTCCCATGTCAATGAGGTAGCATCAGGAAACACGAAGAACAGCCCATCTCTTCATATACATATATACATATAAACACACAGATACATAGAAATATACATATATACACATGTATATGTTCATGCTTGCTTGCCTTCATCCATTCCTGGTGCCACACCGCCTCACAGGAAACAGCATCGCTACCCTTTGCTTCAGCAAAGCAGCGCCAGGAAAACAAACAAAAAAGGCCACATTCCTAAACACTCATTCTCTAGCTGTCATGTATAATACATCAAAACCACAGCTCCCAGTCCACATCCAGGCCCCGCAGACCTTTCCATAGTTTGCTCCAGATTTTTCACATGCCCTGATTGAGTCCACTGACAGCATGTCGACCCTGGTATACCACGTTGTTCCAATTCACTCTATTCCTTGCACACCTCTCACCCTAGCCAGAGCCAGGTACCCATTTTATCGACCAACCTCTAGGCGTGGATGAACAGCTGGGTTGACTGTGGACTGATAGCAGCAACGATTTGAATCCAAGCACTCAACCCTGAACAGCCCGTGAATTCATCATGGTCGGGAACATTAACAGGAATATTATAGAATGTTTTGTTTGCATACTGGTGTGTGCAGTATTATAGGGCATTCTTTTTTAACAAATACACGTAATAGAATGTGTAAGATCAAGACATCACAAATTGATATATATTAAAGCATTTACACTGGTTTTGTAATATGCATTATATAGTGTACATGTCATTATGGAGCAATCATCATGAGCAGCATCACAAATTGATTATGATAAACGTTTACATGCTAGCAGAGGTGTAAGGAAGTGATGGAAGTTGATGCTTGATGTATCTTATACAAATTACATAGCTTACACATAACCTATTATTTTGCTCTAACTCATTTTTTGTATTATATATATATATATTTATTTTATTTATTTATATAGATCCGCTCAGCAGATTGAAAATCCAGATTTTTCGGTGACAGTGAATGGGTTAATTTTATTGCAGTATAAACCCACCAAAAAAGAAAATGATATTTAAGTACTTTGTTGTGGGTGTATATTAGTTTATTTACATATACTAACTTAAAGCCATGATTTGTGATTAATACTATTTCTAGAACATTTATTTTAGTACAAACGTACAAGGAAAGAAACAACATCTTTAAGTGGCTTTGTTGTGGGTCTGTGTCTCTATTAGTTCATTTACAAACTCATATGTAAAGTCATGATTTGTGATTGATATCAATTCTACAACATTTTTTTGCAGTGGATAATGATAGATTGTACAGATATATATTTTATTTCTGTATAAACATATCAGAAAAGAAGTAAGATGTGTTGATAGTTTCTCTTGGAAATGAATTTGTTGCATTTTGAATGAAGTTATGAAACATCACGTGTTCTGAGATTGAATCAACCACATTTGTTGATGAAGGAATTAACAGTTTATTCCACAAAAACTAAACTTTCCCAGAACTGAAGTTTCTGATCGTAGTTGGCGGTAAAGATGAAGGTGGTGGGGCAAAGTGTTGGTGCTTATGCAGAGGGCAGGCAGTGAGGGATTATTAGCCAGCCTTACCACTGCTTTTCTGTGCCTCCATCTCTCACTCACAGTTCATGGCTGGCTTTAGAGATTGACTGTTAGAGTATTGTGTGTATTTCTTCACTCCTTTAATTTGATATTTAGTATTTGCACAATATGTCCCTGGTTATTGTTTTTATTTACCACAAACCCAAAAGAATTGATATTTTAGTCCCAGTTTATGGAAAGAAAAGATGCTCCTCTGCTGCTATAGACTGTTATTGTGCATAATGTACTTCTTCCCTTTTTTCACTTTTTTTGTCACTATTTGCTCGGTACATTTAATGTTACTATATTTGTCAGCCACATTGGATGGAGAGGATATTGAAGGGAGATGTGGGAGATACCTTCAAATATCATGCTTCAACCACACTACTACTTAATCATATTAGTGGAAAAGTCACCAAGTCTGGCAAATCTGAATAAGAAGCTATTTTTTGGGTTGCTCTCAAGGGATTAAAGTGACTTCTGTTATCATATTCCATATTACCCTCTCCAGACTCCTGGTTGAACTCCACCACTAACCTTCACCACCAATTCCATCTGTGCCTGCATGTTTGCTTCTGCAGGTGAATACTGTACTTCTTGACTTGTACAGTTTTCATACAGCACAGTATATGGTATATAGATATCTCTTATAGTATAGTTAGGCGCACAGTGTATGAATTTACCTTAGACTGAGTGATAAAATTAGATTTGAAGGAAGGTGGCTGAGTTTCAAGAATGTTTCTGTATCTCTTATATTATATTAGATATCTTTGTATGCATTTGCTTTATGCAAGCTTTTCCACCCTTCTGGGAAAAGCTTGCATAAAGCAAATGCATACAAAGATATCCATGTTATATTGGATATCTTTGTATGCATTTGCTTTATGCATGCTTTTCGTAGAAGGGTGGAATGTTAAGGGTTACCCAACAGATGTTACTTTTCTGTTCAGGGGAATCAAATTGGAACCATGGATAATCAGTTTTTATTTATTGGGTAAATAAGTGTTGCATGTGTTTCAGCATGAATAAACAATCCAGATTGTGAAAATGCGTGTTGGACAAGAGTTCATGGTATTTGTGAACTTATTTCTTTAAGTATTCTGTGAGATAGGTCTAAAGAATCAGATGTGGTGGCTTATGATACTGCATATATATTTGAGAGACTGCAGGTGATGTGTTTTGATGAGAAAATAAGGAGATGAATGTTTAATTACCTCAGGTTTACAATATATATGAGTTGACCATAGATCATTTATACTTTGGAGATTACTTGAATATAAAATCGTGCAACGGCTCTTTGAAGTAGGGAAGTATTTTGTGACTTTTTCATTGAATTCTTTATTTTCTTTGATCAAATGATTTTCAGTGGATGTCATTGCTGAGGTTGTCAATTTATCATTTATCTTAGTGTCATACGAAAGTCTTTCAGTGATTAATGTTTCGCAGATATTCAGTTTTGCTCCTCATGAGTTACTAGAATTGATTTTCTAGTCATAGTGTATTTATTTTGTCCAGAAAGCAATATTAGGTAAGTGGCTTATAGGCATGGATTAGCACAGTTTTTTCACTTTTAGATGCACGTGTGATGTACATCTGCCAATGCAATAATGGAAGATGCATTTCAGCAGTTCCTATACATGTGCTGCCAGATCTTATAAGGATTTAAGATTTTTATAAATATAACCGTAGACCCATAAAGACCAAGAGGCATCAAATGATGATTTGTATTGGAGGCACCAAGATTTATCATAGGAATGATAGTGTTTGTTTGCATATTTTGAGCAGCCTACCAGTATTTTGACATTAGTATAACTCTTTTAAGTGTCTCTTGTCTTTATAGGTGCTTATTACAGGGACTACCACTCTTTGGAAGTAATTCTGAAGGGTAAATATATTTATATATATATATGTAAATAAATGTAAGTATTTGTAAATAATCCTGGGGACAAGGGGTAAAGAATGCTGCCCATGTATATCCTCTTTGTTATAAAAGCAACTATGAGGGGTGAGAGTAGGGGACTGGAAATCCTCCCTTCTTGTATCTCTTTACACAAGAAGGAACAGTGCAAAGAGCCAAATGAGAATATATCCCCTGGAAGGATCTGTTCCTAACTACCTCACAAACAAGAGAAATACCAAACATATGAAAAAGATATGTGAAGTATAAATCGTGTGTAAAGATATGTGTAAATGATAACCATGGATAGTGATGGTCATTTAGTAAGTTTACACCACAAGGCTCCACTCAAGCCCCTTTCCACTGCCTCCACCAGGGGAGTTAAGCTTTATGTTTAGAGCTACCTCATTGGCATATGAGTTATGTTAGCTCTTTTTCATATCCTTTACTTTTCTATGTATTTCTTTCATCTTATGATGGAAAAATGAAAAAAATTAACTTTTGTCTCTCCCTTCCATATCTTGAGTGATTTTCAGTCACCCAGTATTTAAGGGTTTAGCGGCGAGGTAGGCCTGGAAATTCTACACTTGCAAATGAGAAAGAAAAGAAAAATACCAACGATAAGATTTTGCCACAACGGCAGGGCTAACATGTAGTGCACACCACTTGACTTATGTGTTAAAGAATGACATTTGCCTTGACACATCACTTGTCTTGCTTGTTTTATAATGCTTTTTTTTTTTCAGCAGCTAATCCTTATGTTTTTTGCTTGGCTTGTTTTCATTTGTCTCATCTCTATTCAAGATCATATTGATCTTGCCTTTTTAATCTTTCATAGTTGTTCAAATGTTCCAATCAGTTTATTTAACTATTAAATGTTTCTGTATTCTCTCTAACTTGTTTAATGCAGTGTGTTTTACTGGTCACCATACAACATAGGAGTATTCAGGTTTACATTTTTTCTTTCTTTTTTCATGTGTGATTGCCATTACCCACATCAGCGAGATAGCGTCAGGAACAAAGAAGGAAAGGCTGTGTTAATTCATATACATTGTCAAATTATGTGCAAAGCCCCAAAGCAACAGCTCCCTATCCACTACTAGGTGCTACAGAACTTTCCATGGCTTACACTGGCTGCTTCACATACCTTGGTTCAGTCCATTTACAGCAGATCAACCCCTGCATATCACATTGTTTCTGTTTACTGTATTTCATGCCTTTCTTTCATCCTCCTGGATATTCAGGTTCCAATTACCCGAAATCTTTCTCACTGTGTCCTTGCATCTTGTTTTTGGTCTACCCCTTCTTGTTCCTTCCACCTCTGACACATATATCTGCTTTGTTAACCTCTCCTCACACGTTCTCTCCATATGTCCAAACCATGTTAAGCACACCCTCTTCAGCTCTTTCAACCATAATTTTTTGTTACCACATCTCTCTGTTACCCTTTATTACTTATTCAGTCAAGCCACCTCACATTGATGTTCTCAAACATTTCTTCAATATATAACATTGTTAGAACTACTGTACTTTCAAACATGCCCATTTTTATCGTCCCAGACAACAACCTCCTTTTCAATGCATCCTTCACGCACCCTCTTTCCATGGTTCCATTCACCACCATGTCCTCTCCCAGGTATATAGAACATTTCAGTTCTTCCCGTTTTTCTCCATTCAACCTCTCTCTCTCTCTCTCTCTCTCTCTTCTCTCTCTCTCTCTCTCTCTCTCTCTCTCTCTGTCTCTCTCTCTCTGTCTGTCTGTCTGTCTCTCTCTCTGTCTGTCTGTCTCTCTCTCTCTCTCTGTCTGTCTGTCTGTCTCTCTCTCTCTCTCTCTCTCTCTCTCTCTCTCTCTCTCTCTCTCTCTCTCTCTCTCTCTCTGTCTCTCTCTCTCTCTCTCTCTCTCTCTCTCTCTCTCTCTCTCTCTCTCTCTCTCTCTCTCTCTCTCTCTCTCTATCTCTCTCTCTCTCTCTCTGTCTCTGTCTCTCTCTCTCTCTGTCTCTCTCTCTCTCTGTCTCTGTCTCTCTCTGTCTCTCTCTCTCTCTCTCTCTCTCTCTCTCTCTCTCTGTCTCTGTCTGTCTCTCTCTGTCTCTCTCTGTCTCTCTCTCTGTCTCTCTCTCTCTCTCTCTCTCTCTCTCTCTCTCTCTCTCTCTCTCTCTCTCTCTCTCTCTCTCTCTCTCTCTCTCCTATCCCTCACCCCTGCTAAATACGATTATATTGCATTTATTCACACTTACTCTTAACTTCCTTCACATGTGCTTCCAATTTCTGTCCCCAACTTCTGAATTTTCTCACTTGAATTAGCTGCCAGTGCTGTATCATCAGTGGACAACAACTGATTTCCTTCCTGAGCCCTCTCATCCCCCACTGACTGCATACTCTCCCTTCCTCCAAGAGTCTTGCATTTACATCACTCACCACCCCATCCATAAACAAATTAAGCAGCCATAGTTACATTACTCACCCATGTTGCAGACCTACCTTCAGTTGTAACCATTCTCTGTCTTCTCATAAATACATGATAAAAAGTTATCACAGCTTCTTGAAGCTTTCATCCCACACGAGATATCCTTAAGACTTTCCAAAAGGCATCTCTGTTAACCCTATCATATGGTCTCTCCAGATCCATAAATGCTACACACAAATTCTTTTGTTTTACTAAGTATTTTTCACATTCCTTAAAGCAAACTTTTGATCTACACATCCTCCACCACTCCTGAAACCACTTGGTTCATCTCCAATCTGATCCTCTGTGCATACCTTCACCCTCTCAATCACTGCTTTCTTACTGGGTACACTCAACAAGCTTATACCCCAAGAATTTGAACACTCACCCCTATTCCCCTTGCCTTTATACAATGGCATTATGCATGCATTCTGCTAGTCTTTAGGCACCACATCATGATCCATATATACATTAAAAATCATAACTAACCAGTCAACAACTCAGTCACTCAATTTCTCAAGAAATTCAACTACAGTATTCCACATTCCCTGCCTTGCCTCATTTCATCATTAAGTAAGGCTTTCATCACCTCTTCTGTCTTCACTAAATCACCCTCCTTGACTCTCATTTTGCATACCATCCTGACCCAAACACCCTACTTCTGTTACCATGTCATTAGACATGTTCGATGTTCCTTTAAGATGCTTATGCATCTTTCTCTTTATTCATCACCACCTGTTGTCACTTCCCTGTGTAATTCCTTCAGTTTTGCCATTTGTTCTTTCGTTTTTCATAATAACCTCCTTCCACAACTTCTTATTCTCCTTAAAGTTTACTGATATTCACTCACCCTCTTTTTCAACCTCTGCACTTTCTTGACCTTCTGTCTCTCCCAATCATTTGTGCTCCTTGTAATCCCTCCTTACTTCTTTAATGAGAATTAACAATTTTCATCATTAATTGTCTGTCTTTTGTTGCAAATGTGTTTCATTGCACTCATATTTGGCTTGAGAGCACTAACTTTTCAATATGTTTCGTAGATTTTAGTTTTTTATTATGGTTATTCCAAATCTGACATTTACTTGACTATCCAATTTTTTTTCTTGTCGAGCCTCTGTATGTAGGTGCTGAAGTAGTATTAATTGCCACATGCCATTTTTTCTCAAATTTCTCTTCAGTGAAGTATATTACATTCTTATTTGTCCATCTGAGGTATTATCCCTCTTCAGTAAATTTTATTATGTTCTTATTTGCCCATCTGAAGATATTATCCAAATTTCTTCTTCACACTTTTGCATTACTCTGCCATGTCCTCTGCAGAACATCTGACAACTCTTATTTTTGTATCTATTGTCAGGAATCAATGATTACAAGGAGAAATGGAACTAGAACTCTCCTTTGTGATGCCCTTGATAGTACATCTTCAGTTTTGCTTCCATTTGCAACTACTCTGAACTTTCTAGAAAGTTGGTCAGAAATTCTTTGACCATATTTTGGCATGCCACTCTTTTAGTGACTCTCCTTTATTTACTCTATCAAATGTTAGTGACACTTCATAATTTACTTTATCAAATGCTTTGGGAAAATCATGAGAAACAGTACCCATTCCCTCCCCTTTTATCAGTGTTTCATATATGTCATTTATGATTGCCATGTTTGCATACTTTTATCAGCAACAAATTCACCCTGTCCTTCATTTATGAGCCCCTTTCCAATATGATGTTCCCATTTTTTCCCTTTTCTCTCACATACTTTATTTCTATGAAAAGTTAGACTGATTCTTTTTGCAGTAATTCAGAACTCCCGCAGTGTATTTGTGTTATATATGCTATTTTGTATATATCTGCCGTGTCTGATTGGTCTGTGCTTTATTTGAATAGCATTGTAAAAGGCCAGGCTATAGTTTTCCTCCTCTTTAAGAAAATTTATGGAATTCCAATCATCCTTGGTAACGATGAAATTGATTAATTGCTTTGAATATATCTCATTCTACAAAGTTTATATCTGTGGGTGCATGCTTTTTATTATCAGTGAATATTTCATGATAATTATCATCATGCTTCTTTGTACTAAACAGAATTCTTCTGGTTAAGTAACATTTGACATTCTCTTTTTTTTGTCATTTACATAACTATCACCCCCCTCGAATGGTCTTTTTCTCAAACAGCTTTGTTCTTCTCTCTGTTTATGAAATCAAATAGGACTTTTGGGCTGTGCTCCATTTGTTGAATTACATATTCTTTTTCTATTTTCTGTTCTCTTCCATGTGTCTCCATCTTATCCTTGTCTGTATTCCTTTTTTCTTCTAATTGTTCCACTTTATCTTCGCTTGATGCAAATCTTATTTTTTTTGTTCAAACATTGTTTTCTGCCCATTGGTGTCATTCTCTTTATGTTATGTTTTCTCTTATGTGGCATTTGTTAGCTTTCATTTATTGCTATTTTTCTTTGGCTGTTCATTCCCACAGGGTTAGTGACAGCTGTGAAGTGAGCCAGCACTTCAGTGGGTTTCAGATTGCACTCCTCTGCCTCACCCACACTAGGACTGCTGGCGTTCTGTCCACAAACATACAATCTCTCCATTTCATACATAACTCTTGACAACACTTAATTGACAAAACTCATTATTCATAACTAGATTGTTAGTGCAGTGAGTACAGTGTGCCAGCACTGCCTTTTTCCTAAATGGTAGGAGCAATAAACAGAAGTATTAGGTAGGAACACTGGGTGGGAGCTGTAGGTAGAAGTAGTGGGTTGGAATATAAGACAGGAACTTGGGAACTTTAGACAGACACTTAGGTAGTCGTTGATAGGAAGATTACATAGGAGCCTCTAAAAACACTGCATTAAAGTTGCCCTCTGCCAGTGGTCAGTCATTGGTGGGGCACTAAAGGCTAAGAAGTGGCACTGAAGTTCACCAGTTATGGAGACTCTTTTGCCTTGGTCATCCCTTAAAGGAGTTCCGAGAGGGAATGAGCATCAGAGATATAAGTAGATAGACAGATACATTGTTCTCACCCAGCTATTATCCCAGATGGATGCAATAATCTGCATATTTGCCCTGTCAAAAAATTTTGAATATGTGAAAATGCATGATATCTCAGTCATTTTTCATATAGTCTTTTGCACTGAAGTTTCCCATATTGTACTTTTTGTTCCGAAGTTCCGGAAGTGTACCCCTGTATCTTTTATGAAATGTACACTTTTCAAAGCACAGTTAGTGCTTACACATTTGATAGAAATCACTATTATTATGTAGACCATTCTTATGTACTAGCCTTTCCCTGTACCACATCTTTTTCATATTGCTTCTATTTTTGCCTAGTTTTCTTGTGTTTATTTTATTATTATTATTTTGCTTTGTCGCTGTCTCCCACGCCTGCGAGGTAGCGCAAGGAAACAGACAAAAGAAATGGCAGAACCCAACCCCACACACATGCACACACACACGTCCACACACGCAAACATACACACCCACACATCCCAACGTACACACATATATACACACACAGACACACACATATACACACATGCACACAATTCACACTGTCTGCCCCTACTCATCCCCATCGCCACCCCGCCACACATGGAATAACATCCCCCTCCCCCCTCATGTGCGCGAGGCAGCACCAGGAAAAGATAACAAAGGCCCTGTTCGCTCACACTCAGTCTCCAGCTGTCATGCAATAATGCCCGAAACCACAGCTCCCTTTCCACATCCAGGACCCACAGAACTTTCCATGGTTTACCCCAGACGCTTCACATGCCCTGATTCAATCCATTGACAGCAAGATCCAATTCACTCTATTCCTTGCCTGCCTTTCACCCTCCTGCATGTTCAGGCCCTGATCACTCAAAATCTTTTTCACTCCATCTTTCCACCTCCAATTTGGTCTCCCACTTTTCCTCGTTCCCTCCACCTCCGACACATATATCCTCTTGGTCAATCTTTCCTCACTCATTCTCTCCATGTGCCCAAACCATTTCAAAACACCCTCTTCTGCTCTCTCAACCACGCTCTTTTTATTTCCACACATCTCTCTTACCCTTACATTACTTACTCGATCAAACCACCTCACACCACATATTGTCCTCAAACATCTCATTTCCAGCACATCCACCCCCCTGCGCACAACTCTATCCATAGCCCACGCCTCGCAACCATACAACATTGTTGGAACCACTATTCCTTCAAACATACCCATTTTTGCTTTCTGAGATAATGTTCTCGACTTCCACACATTCTTCAAGGCTCCCAGGATTTTTGCCCCTCTCCCACCCTATGATTTACTTCCGCTTCCATGGTTCCATCCACTGCCAGATCCACTCCCAGATATGTAAAACACTTTACTTCCTCCAGTTTTTCTCTATTCAAACTTACCTCCCAATTGACTTGACCCTCAACCCTACTGTACCTAATAACTTTGCTCTTATTCACATTTACTCTTAACTTTCTTCTTTCACACACTTTATCAAACTCAGTCACCAGCTTCTGCAGTTTCTCACATGAATCAGCCACCAGCGCTGTATCATCAGCGAACAACAACTGACTCACTTCCCAAGCTCTCTCATCCCCAACAGACTTCATACTTGCCCCTCTTTCCAAAACTCTTGCATTCACCTCCCTAACAGCCCTATCCATAAACAAATTAAACAACCATGGAGACATCACACACCCCTGCCACAAACCTACATTCACTGAGAACCAATCACTTTCCTCTCTTCCTACACGTACACATGCCTTACATCCTCAATAAAAACTTTTCGCTGCTTCTAACAACTTGCCTCCCACACCATATATTCTTAGTACCTTCCACAGAGCATCTCTATCAACTCTATCGTATGCCTTCTCCAGATCCATAAATGCTACATACAAATCCATTTGCTTTTCTAAGTATTTCTCACATACATTGTTCAAAGCAAACACCTGATCCACACATCCTCTACCACTTCTGAAACCACACTGCTCTTCCCCAATCTGATGCTCTGTACATGCCTTCACCCTCTCAATCAATATATTTAGCAGCAATTGGAACCATGGAAGCAGAAGTGAGTCACAGGGGTGGGGGATGGGGCAAAGGTTCTGGGAGCAATGAAGAATGTGTGGAAGGAGACAACGTTATCTCAGAGAGCAAAAATGGGCATGCTTGAAGGAATAGTAGTTCCAGCAGTATTATATGGTTGCGAGGCACGGGCTATATTAGATAGGGTTGTATGGAGGAGGGTGGACATGTTGGAAATGAAATGTTTGAGGACAGTACGTGTTGTGAGGTGGTTTGACCGCGTAAGTAATGAAAGGGTAAGAGAGATGTGTGGAATTAAAAAGAGTATGGTTGAGAGAGCAGAAGAGGGTGTGTTGAAATGTTTTGGACATATGGAGAGAATGAATGAGGAAGGATTGACAAAGAGGATATGTGTCGGAGGAGGGAACAAGGAGAAGTGGGAGACCAAATTGAAGGTGGAGGGATGGAGTGAAAAAGATTTTGAATAGTTAGAGCCTGAACATACAGGAGGATGAGAGGTATGCAAGGTATAGAGTATGGAAAGGATCACAATTTTGCGCAACAGATATAGTATAAGAACGGGACAAGAATAAAATGCCTTGTTTAATCACGTTAAGAGCTATGATCATTGTATTGACTGGAGTAATGCCATCTCAGTTATTAACTCTAACTCTATTACCACGAGAAATATCATTGAATCTTCTATTATTGAATACAGAAAGAATTATAATCTCAATATTAGTGATGGTCCATACAAATTAGATAACTTTATTGTTGATAAAATTTGTAAAATAATAAGTTTGTGAATGCTCAATGTCTGTTTTAGACAATCGCATGTGTACCAAATGGCGTCCTAGCTTCATCTCTTCGATGTATATCACATGACTGTTATATTTCTCTCCTATGTCTCCCCTGATGATGTGATTATTACACGAAAGTGCACTTGGGAACTTATCGTGTTTCATTTTCACCGTGGACTCGATAGGAGTATATATGTATATGTCTGTGTATGTGTATGTATATATGTTATGTATATGTGTGTGTATGGGAGTTTTTGTATATATATGTGTATATGAGTAAATGTGAATAAGAGCAAGGTTATTAGGTACAGTAGGGTTGAGGGTCAAGTCAATTGGGAGATAAGTTTGAATGGAGAAAAACTGGAGGAAGTAAAGTGTTTTAGATATCTGGGAGTGGATCTGGCAGCGGATGGAACCATGGAAGCGGAAGTGAATCATAGGGTGGGGGAGAGGGCGAAAATCTTGGGAGCCTTGAAGAATGTGTGGAAGTCGAGAACATTATCTCGGAAAGCAAAAATGGGTATGTTTGAAGGAATAGTGGTTCCAACAATGTTGTATAGTTGCGAGGCATGGGCTATGGATAGAGTTGTGCGCAGGAGGATGGATGTGCTGGAAATGAGATGTTTGAGGACAATGTGTGGTGTGAGGTGGTTTGATCGAGTAAGTAATGTAAGGGTAAGAGAGATGTGTGGAAATAAAAAGAGCGTGGTTGAGAGAGCAGAAGAGGTTGTTTTGAAATGGTTTGGGCACATGGAGAGAATGAGTGAGGAAAGATTGACCAAGAGGATATATGTGTCTGAGGTGGAGGGAACGAGGAGAAGTGGGAGACCAAATTGGAGGTGGAAAGATGGAGTGAAAAAGATTTTGTGTGATTGGGGCCTGAACGTGCAGGAGGGTGAAAGGCGGGCAAGGAATAGAGTGAATTGGATCGATGTGGTATACCGGGGTTGACGTGCTGTCAGTGGATTGAATCAGGGCATGTGAAGCGTCTGGGGTAAACCGTGGAAAGTTGTGTGGGGCCTGGATGTGGAAAGGGAGCTGTGGTTTCGGGCATTATTGCATGACAGCTAGAGACTGAGTGTGAATGAATGGGGCCTTTGTTGTCTTTTCCTAGTGCTACCTCGCACACATGAGGGGGAGGGGAATGGTATTCCATGTGTGGCGAGGTGGCGATGGGAATGAATAAAGGCAGACAGTGTGAATTGTGTGCATGGGTATATATGTATGTGTCTGTGTGTGTATATATATGTGTACATTGAGATGTATAGGTATGTATATTTGCGTGTGTGGACGTGTATGTATATACATTGTGTATGGGGGTGGGTTGGGCCATTTCTTTCGTCTGTTTCCTTGCGCTACCTCGCAAATGCGGGAGACTGACAAAGCAAAATAAATAAAATATATAAATATATGTGTATATGAGTGGATAGGCCATTCTTCGTCTTTCCTGCGCTACCTCGCTGACGCAGGAAACATTGATCAAGTATCATAGATAATAAGTATTTTCCATATCCCCAATTCTTCCATCCTAAGAGGTGCTAAGTTGACTATCTTATGATTCTCTCCTCTGTGTTTGTAGATGGCTCTTGACTTGCCATATATTTCGCTTTCTACTTCAGTGATTTTCATATCAATTTCTTCATCTTCCTCTTAACCTTTTATCCTATTGATAGTTTTTACAACCTCTTTAAGAACGTTGCTTTTGTATGACTCATAAGGAAAACTGGGACTTGACTGAATATCATACATTTCGATCTGTAAAAAGCCATACAGTGCATTTTATGCATTTGATTTTAGGTTGCACTAATTTGTTTAATGTGTACCAGTTACTGAAATGACTGCATTTATTACCCAATAGTACCTCACCTTTTCACTAGGATTGTACAGAGCCCTTTCTTTTTCTTAGCTACCTTTTGTATGTATACTTTGCTGTCAAGGAATAATATTGCATGTTTAGCCAAAACATTTTGAAGTGATTTGCTTCAGTCATTCAACTTCCCATGCCTTCCATAGACTTCTTTCTTTCTTATTTTTAAACTGTTCGCCATTTCCCGCGTTAGCGAGGTAGTGTTAAGAACAGAGGACTGGGCCTTTTTTGGAATATCCTCACCTGGTGCCCTCTGTTCCTTTTTTTGGAAAATTAAAAAAAAAAAACGAGAGGGGAGGATTTCCAGCCCCCCGCTCTCTCCCCTTTTAGTCGCCTTCTACGACACGCAGGGAATACGTGGGAAGTATTCTTAATCCCCTATCCATAGACTTATTTACCCTTATTATCTGTCAATTTATTAATCTCTTTGTTTTATAATTACCCAGTGAATCTATCTCTTTGTCTCTTTCCTTTTACTAGACCTCTTGCCATATGTGTTCATCAAAGGGCTGTCATTGGTAATAACAATAATTCTCTTTGCTTTAATCTCCATACCTGTCACCGTTTATGTTCTCTTCTGATGCAAATGGCAGTGGTTCCAATGTGGCACTAAAGTTTTCAGCTACTGATTAGATACAGTGTTATCTCTCACTTTTCTAACATAAAGATTATTTCAGATTACTTTTTTCCTGCACTGATTTAATGTTTCACTTTAGTTTACTAATTTCCATCATTTTGTATGACCATCTGATCTTACATTCATATTTCACACACTGATTTTCAGTGAAAATTGCTATTTTCAGCATTATTTCGATCTTATCATTCTCGAGGATTAGTCTGTGTGTCGGATTGGTCTTAGATACATCACTGTGAATATTTAAATCTTTATTTTAAAGGTATTTCACAGAGGACGGGCTGAGAAGGTTGGGTTGAAAGATGCTTTAAGTGAGGGGGGCCTGAATGTGCAGGATGGTGTGAGGTGTTTATCGGATAGAACAAGCTGGAGTGATGTGGAATACAGGGGGCAGCATAATGTGACTGGTTCAAATGAGGACATACGAAGCAGCTAGGGGAAACCATTGAAAGGGCTGTGGGGTATGGTTGTGGGAAGGGGGCTCTGGTTTCAATGCATTGTACATGACATCTAGAGAGTGGATATGAGTGGATGAAGCCGTTCTTCATGTATTTGTGGTGCTACCTTGCTAAGGTTGGAAATAGTGAACAAGTATACAAAAAATGAATTGATAGATTTAATTGCCAAAGTAAATAAGGAAATATTGAAAAATTTAACTTTTGTATATCTGGCTGTCCAATGAGTAGGTGCATTGGGTGTGGTTGACAAATTTTACATCTTGACATAAGTAGAAACTGATTTAGGGGTTTCATATCTCTTCCTCTGTTGGAAACAACCTCAATGTTTGAATTCCTTTATATTCCTTTGACATAGGTTTTGTTTTGTCACACCATACTCTATTTTTTCCTTACACCTGCTAGAGCAGGTGGTGAATTTCATGAATATATGTAGAAATATTACACACCATACACTGAGATTGAGCAAGAGGAGGGGATGTGACTGGCATGTCTAGGGCAATCCCTTCACCTAGAGGTGAAAGGAGAGATGGAGGTCTTACTTATGTGTCTATCCTGATCTTGATATGACACTAACTCTTCTTTTTGACATAGGCAAAGCACTCATGGAGAAAAACATTGATATATGTCAAGATATTACACTACAGTATGCATACGGAATGAATTGATAATGTGAATGATATAGTCAAAATGTCCTTGAAATTATTATTGTTCTGTACTGTCATCCATTACACCAAAGTCCTATGCCACAGGAATCCATCCATGAAAGTTAGATGTTGACTTTATTATCAAAGGTATTTTAAAGGGTTGAAAGTGATGCTAGATTTGGGTCCATAAAACATGAAACTGAGACCAAATTAAAAACCAGAGTGCTATCCACTCCCAAAATGGCAAAAAGACCATTGACTAGAATAACAGTCTGCTGGATTGTATTTCTTTATATAATTAACACACATCTAGTCCCTAACATTTATACATACCTAAACTTTCACGCTTATAGGATTACCTATTACATGTTCTCTTTATACACTGAAATGTTTCACAGAGTAAGGCTATGATTAGTAGAAAATATAAGGTGTATTACTCTGAATGTCAAGGAATTCATTAATGAGATGATTACTAGTGAACAGGCAGAGAACAACATATGAAGCACATGAAGTGAATGGAAAAATATGAAGAACAGGCAGAGATGGAAATAATAGAGGGCCATTGATACAATGAATGCATGTTTGTCAGTATAGATTGAAGATGGAATAAACCTTGAATGCTAGAAAAATAGGTGGAATTGGAGATTCATACTCGAGTCCAGTTAATTAGTCATGGATATGAATCTAAGAAAATAATCATAAACTTGAAATATTCAAAATTGTTTGGAATAGGGTGTAATACCAAGGAAATGGAAGAGAGCACATGTCAATCCTGTATTTATAAAAGATGAGGAAATTGCACAGAATGACGTGTAACTGATGAGCCTGTTATGTAAATCACTGGAAAATGTATTCAAAAAGCAAATGGGCAAATGGATTATTATTTGCAAAGGAGATGCATATTATTGAGAGGAAATATAGGTTTAGAGAAAAAGGACTTGCATAGCATAACAAAGGTCTTTGACTTTTATGAAAAAGTGACCTCTGTCTTAGACAAAAGAGATGGGTGGATTGTTGATCTTGGACTTAAGAAGTCCTTTGAGAAGTCCTTTGAGGCTGTTGCACAATGAAAGTTAGTGAAGAAGCTGGACTTCAGGCAGCCATAAGTAGGAGACTCCATTGATGGATAGAGAGTTACCTTAGTAGAAAGGAATGGAGGACGTATGTCAGAGGAGCCTTTATAGTGGGTTGAAATAACCATTGGCATACCACAAGGCTTGATATTAAGACCGTTGGTATTCTTGCTTTTTATAGATTGTTTAACTTTAGAAATGAATCCTTAACAGAATATGTTTCCCGATGATTCAGAAATGCTGAATTTATGAGAGATGTGTGGAATGGCAAGGATTGCTTCAACTTGCAATAGAATTTAGACAAACACCAAAGTTGCTTTGTTACATGGTTGGATCAGCTCAAGCAAATGTAAAATGATAATGGGACACAGTGAAAGACAACCGTAGTGCAACTGTAATCCAGAAGGTAACAAGCTACTTGAATCTCTGTGAGAAAGGGACTTGCTGGTTGACACCACATAAGGAAAATTGTTATGGAGATGAACTTTCTCGTAATATTAGAATTTGATATGAGTTTGTGGATAGTAAGGTGTTCAGTAATCTGTTTATAGACTACGATTGACAAAATTCAGATTATGCTTCTCTGGTTTGGTCACTTCACTTAAAGATACGTAAAGAGCTGGTTGAGAAGGTTCCATAGGATTGCAGCAAAGATGGTACCTGAAATATGAAAGTTGTGTTACCTTGCATGGTTATAAGCAATAAATTTGCTTACTATGAAAAGAGAAAAATAAGGGGAGACTTTATAACAGTGTTCAAGTGTATAAACCAGTTTGATGTCAACAGCAAATAGTTTGTCTAAAATGCAAAGGGCAACCATAGACCAGAACAGGAAACTTGATCAGAAGGTTGTAAAGAAGTATTTTTTATATGATCTAAGTAATGGATGAATTAGATAAAGTAAAGAAGATTGTGAATGATAATGGTACACAAAAGTTTAAAAGTTCAGGAGATGGGACTCCATTAATGTAGAACTCCCTCCTCATGCTTTACAAATAGGTAGTTACACACAATGTGCTTGCTTACACCAATGTAGGGTTAATTGGGGTTCCATTGTTGCACATTGTTCTTGAAGTATTAGATCCAGAGATTGAAATCATCAGATAATGTTCGTTAGTTTGGTAAAGAAGAAATTGTAGTTCAAGAATACAAAAGGGCTTTGATCATTGTATGTATCTTTGTAATATAAACATTTTACTATTGTATATTTCACTTTAGGGGCAGACATAAGCCATTTTTAGTGTTGTCAGAATCAAGGAATGCTTTTTATTGTTTTTTTTTTAGATTTTTAAAAAGTAGTTCTGTAATGCACATCTTTTTTATTCTATCTTTTATCACAGCTTTAGCTCATATCTTTTGTATGATTGTACATGAATTTTTATGATATGACACAAAACTGGAATACCTCACAGTACAGTGATTGAGTTGATTAATAAGTTGGAGCAGTAACAAGGGAATAAGCAGGTGAGCATCATTCATGTAGTTTCAGGTGCATCCTCTTGTATTTTGAATATGTAAACAATGTTTCCTGAGCAGTGCTAATCACTGTAGAGGCATTAGTTCACAGATGTGATTGCTGTGATTTTGTAAATAGTTTGTAAGAAAAAATCTAAATAAGTTAATTATGTAAAGATATCTTCTGTTATTGTTCATTTCTTGGCAGTCTTCTTTGTTTAGAGCACCTGAGTGGATTTTCGCATTGGTAATTACACCGAAAGATCACACTTTCGCCACCTCATTATGATATTATGTTAAAATGCTGTCACTGAAAACTAGTTGAAGATGTAGGTACTGTTGTGTTGTCTGGCATAATCACCCTTTTACCACAAGTTTAAGAATGTAATAATTGCAAGAACCTAGCTAAACTTTTTATGGAAATTTAATGTAATATTTATCATTGAATTGCAAGATATGTCACTTATTTGTACTGTTTTTATATGTAAGTGATGTACTTTATGAAGAATAAACAACTGAAACAAACTCAAGTTGCCCTACAGCTTCACAAATCATCAGATTATTAATAAGTTATAATTAATCAGCAAGTGGATGGGGTGCTTATGCCAAAACACTACTCATTTTACGTAAACAGGCTAGAACATTTTTTGATGATTTGTGAGTTTGTGGCTAACTTTTTGTGGTCTTAACCTTAATTCATCATCTGCAATAGTTGAGCAAGTAGAATATTTTTCAAGTTTTTTATGTGTTATTTCTCCAGTTTCATTTTTTCATATTTTTTTCATATTTTCAAAATTTTCAGCTCAAGGTGGGGCAATGATGTTTACAGCTGAAATATTGTGGTTGCTCACTGATTTTAGGTTACATGTGATGGTAAATGTTTGACCCATTCACTGTCATGTTAAATACTGTATTTCTGAGCTGTTATGTTGAATTTTTTTTCAGTTTTTGAAAAATGAAAGCTATATATTGTGTGCATGAGTGCACAAAGAGGAAATATCAAAAAATGTACGACATATACGAAATGAGTATGAATGAGATGAAGAGTTAGCATTGAGCATGTGGTGTGAGCCACTGTGTAGCAACACACTCTCACATCCAGTTCCTTATCTGTCGTCATGTAGATGACTACAGCTGTTTGTTTTTTAGACAAATTTTGCACTAACAGTACTAACATGATATGCCTGTCACATCAGGAACATTGTGTGCTGGACCATGAAACTTTTCCTTTCTCTTCCTTTAAAGTCCATTTTACTTTCATTTCTGCTCAGGATCATTGCAGAGATGTTCATCACCAATTCACGCATGCTTTCATAAAAAACAAAGTGTGCTGACTTGAATTCTTTTTCTACTGACAAGTCTTTTTTTTGGCCCTTACTCTAAAACATCTCCAACTTCCTCTGTAATTCAACTTTTGCTAGCACTGTGAAAAAGAAAACTGCCCTTTTTGGTATCATGTTTTCCTTTAACTCAGCTATGGATGATTCAGCATCTAGTCCTTTGCTCCATCTCCCACTGCACTTATGCCATTTTCTATATTTTCCTCGCACAGTACTCTTCTAACTTCAGGTGGACAAGGCATATGGCTGAGGTGGCATAAGTCTGAGGGATTGTTCTCTGAGCTTTCCTGTTTGGCCTCTGTTGAAAAATCCTGACTTTTCCTTCAGCTTAGAATCATGCTTTTTTGCAGCCCATCTCTAAGAAAGGGGACCATTCTGACCCCTCTTACTTTTGCTGTCTCAATAATCTTTGAAACTCCCATAAACTTACATTTTTTCAAACACTTTGAATCCTATTCCCTTCTCTCAGATAACTAATGCACTGCCAGGTTTACTGGTGATCTCCTTTGCTGTATGACTCAACACAGGACTTCCTCAGGGATTCAGGTGTACTGATCTCCTTTGCTGTGTGACTTACCACAGGTCTTCCTCTCTCAGGGATTTTGATGTAACTTTTGTGTTATTGACCTCAAAATGTAAGCACTTGATAGGATTTGACAAGTCTTTGCTTTTTAAACTCCCTTCCTTTGGTTTCACCATTTCTTTTGAGTCTCTAATGCATATTTAGTTTCCTGTCTGGCTGTTCCATTGCAATAGTTGTTGAAGGAGTGACTTCCCTTTCCTGTCCTATCTGTAGTGTTGGTATTCACTCTTATGCTAATGATTCTACTTTACATACCTCAACTCACTTTTCCTCCCCTCTAATGCTTGTTTCTTTTTCTCATACTGATCATATTTCCTCTTTCAGTTTGGACCTCTGCAACATCTTGGAGCATGGAAGCAGTAACCGTGTTAAGTTTAAATGGCTAAGACACAATTTCACCGAATGTCCCTTCTAAGAAATATTTGTTTCCCTCTCATCAATTTCAAACTGCCTCAGTATAACTCTCCAATAACATATATACATTGGGCATAACCATATTCTCCACTCTATCTTGGAAACCCTGTGCAATGAAAGTCATAGAGTTTGCTTCCCAGAAGCTGGAAGTGTTGTATAGGTGCCATAATTATGAGCTCACAGGTGGGGTGGCTCATCCTTTACTGCGTTATTAATAAGAGTGGAATCAGAAGGTTACTAGTCGCATTATTTCTCCTGGCATTGCTTCTTCAACTTTCCCTTTCTGTACACTGCATTGTTGCTGCTCTCTCCTCTCCTCTCCTCTCCTCTCCTCTCCTCTCCTCTCCTCTCCTCTCCTCTCTTTCTCTCTCTCTTTCTCTCTCTCTTTCTCTCTCCCCTCTCTCTCTCCCCTCTCTCTCTCCCCTCTCTCTCTCTCTCTCTCCCCCCCCTCTCTCTCTCTCTCCCCCTCTCTCTCTCCCCCTCTCTCCCCCCTCTCTCTCTCCCCTCTCTCCCCCCTCCCTCTCTCCCCCTCTCTCTCTCTCTCCCCCCCTCTCTCTCCCCTCTCCCCCCCCCCCTCTCTCTCTCTCTCTCTCTCTCTCTCTCTCTCTCTCTCTCTCTCTCTCTCTCTCTCTCTCTCTCTCTCTCTCTCTCTCTCTCCCCCCCCCCCCCCCTCTCTCTCTCTCTCTCTCTCTCATGAAGATTCAACTTTTAGGATCACATGGTCACCTGCACCTAAATATTTATATTTCTAAAAGAATCATCATAAGATGCACCTCTGGTGATGATAGTTCAATTCTGGGTATATCATTCATGAAAATCTACCAATCATTAGGGCATAAAAGCTTATCTTAAGGCACCAAATAAACCTAGATTTTTGCATAAATTTGCTCCTTTTTATCATTTTTTTTTCCTGAACTACACCGAATTTCTTTTTACAAATCATTTTTCACCTCTCAATCCTAAGCTTGGTCTGTTTTTGCATTCCTCCTGACGTAAAAAGAAAAAATGATAATCACTTCATAGATTAGTTTAACATAATGTTGAGACATGGAATGTCAAAAGAGAAAAACAAACCGTTTGAGCCTGGTTGTTAGCCTGTTTCTACCATGTAACTGTCATCATGGGGCCTTGATAAAATATTATGATGATCATCACTAGCTTATATTTGTATATCACTACTTCCCATCAAGGTTGCATCCTATTTCTTCATCATGTGTATATTTGTAGCTGCCAAATGCTTTCTCTGGTAAGCATTCTTCTATTGTGTTTGCAGAGTAACTGAATGCTGTGAAATTCCTAAGGGTGAATTATCAGCTGCTGATGACATTGTACTGGTTGAACCTCTTTAATTCTGGCCATTGCCAGACCACTGAAAGTGGAAAACAGAAATTAACCCCTAAGGGAGCCCCTTATGTAAATATATGCCTTACCCCTAGTCTTGCCAGCTCATTCCAAACAGGAAATGATACAACCTTTAGTGCTTCCAAACAAGGCTTTTATTGTTACATCAGAAGTACCCCCAGATGGAGACTCTGCAATATCTTGGGCAAGGGTTTTTCATGGCAAATATTTCCACAAACTTTGTCACAGCTTTGTGACGAGTAGTAAGTGTAATGAATGACACGAGTTGGTAGTTGACTTTGATCGACTTGTTCTTTTGTTGTTTTATTGATATTGTCAAGGCAGCCAGCCCATGCTGCGTCGGTCCCATCCAGGCAACTGGTTCTTACATCTTCTCATCCTGTATGTATTGCTGTTAGTTGTTTGATAGAGAATTGGTTTGAATTTTTATTGATTCTTTTAATACGACATTACATTACAATACAAGCTTTTGTGTCAGCACTACGCTTTTCACCGCACAAAAATTCCATGTCCCCACTTAAACTTGTGTAACCATCCTTGTGAATAATCATAGTCATAGGCTTGCTTTAGTTCTCTGTGAAAAATTTTGGCCTGCTCGATTAACTCTCCCCAGAAATGCTTACACCTCCATTACATGGGAGCTTAAACCACTTTATAAGTGCACTGTCTAATTCTGTACTCCTGGCACCTTTCAGTTTTCCGAAACTTTAAACTTTTCTGGCTTTCATTTTCAGCAAAAAACTGAATATGAAAAATTAACAGAAGTGCTAATTAGCTCGACTGCAGTGTAAACAGATTTTGGTGCCTTATCACTGCTAACAGCACTGCTCTGGTGGCAACAAAAACTAATGCCGGAGTCAAACTAAATACAGGGGACACTAGTGTTTTATGAGCATGAATGGTCATGGATTTGATTTTCACTTGTGAAAAAGATGGAAAGGGAAGAGATAAAATGATATTGTGAATGACCAGTTGATTTAGTCAGGACTACCTGTATACCATAGGAATTTTGGAAATATTGCTTTCTGTTCAGTAGCATACACAAATTATGTCCCCGTAGTTTGGCTCCAGGACACAAAAAAAATCAGAAATATTTAGGGTCTGATTGTGAATGGAGAAAATTGAGAGAAAGTCAAATGTTTGAGATACCTGAGAGTGGACCTGAAAGCAAATGGAAGCAGGGAAGTGGAAGTGAGTCACAGGGTAGGTGAGGGGACGAAGATTTTGCAGCAATGAAGAATGTCTGGAAAGAGAGGTTGTCTGGGAGGGAAAAAATGGGTATGTATGAAGGTATATTAATCCCATCAATATTGTATGGATGCAAGGCAGGGGCTAAAGATGATAATGTGTGGACAAGAGTGAATATGTTAGAAATTTAAAGTTTGAAGACAAAATATGGTATGTGTTTCTGATTGAGTAGTGAGAGGGTAATAGAAAGGTGTAGTAATGAAAAGAGTGTGGTTTAGAGAGCTCAAGAGGGTGTGCTGAAATAGTTTGGATATATGGAGAGAATGAATAAAGTGAGGTTGACAAAAAGAATATATGTGTTAGAAGTAGAGGGGCCAATGAAAAGGGGACAATTAAATTGGAGATGGAAGGGTTGAGTGAAAATGAGTTTGAGCAATCAGGGCTCAAACATGCAGGAAGGTGAAAGACTTGCACGGGATGGATTGAATTGGAACAGTGGGGTATAAAAGAGTTCACGTGCAGTCAGTGAACTGGGTTGGGACACAGTGGACTGGATCGGGACAAGTAAAGTGGCTGCAGTCAACCTTGAAAAGGTCTATAGGTCTTGGTTGTGGATAAGGAGCTGTGGTTTTGGTGCATTACTCCTGACAGATAGAGAATGTATGTGAGCAAATGTATTCTTTCTTCATCTGTTCTTGGCAACTGTCGGAAATGGCAGTCAATTATGGAAAAAGAATATACATTTAGGTATATAGTATTTTTATTTTTTATTTATTATACTTTGTTGATGTTGATGTCTCCCGCATTAGCGGGGTAGCACAAGGAAACAGATGAAAGAATGGCCCAACCCACCCACATACACATGTATATACATACACTTCCACACACACACATATACATACCTATACATCTCAACATATATATACACACAGACATATACATATATACACATGTACATAACTCATACTGTCTGCCCTTTATTCATTCCTGTTGCCACCCTGCCACACATGAAATGACAACCCCCCTCCCCCTGCATGTGTGCGAGGTAGCACTAGGAAAAGACAACAAAGGCCCCATTCGTTCACACTCAATCTCTAGCTGTCATGTATAATGCACCGAAACCACAGCTCCCTTTCCACATCCCACAGAACTTTGCATGGTTTACCCCAGACGCTTCACATTCCCTGGTTCAATCCATTGACAGCATGTCGACCCTGGTATACCACATCGTTCCAATTCACTCTATTCCTTGCACGCCTTTCACCCCCCTGCATGTTCAGGCTCCGATCACTCAAAATCTTTTTCACTCCATCTTTCCTCCTCCAATTTGGTCTCCCACTGCCCCTTGTTTCCTCCACCTCTGACACATATAACCTCTTTGTCAATCTTTCCACACTTTTTATTACCACACATCTCTCTTACCCTTTCATTACTTACTCGATCGAAACCACCTCACACCACATATTGTCCTCAAACATCTCATTTCCAGCACCCTCAAATATTTTCAGAGGTGATACACAGCCAAGTTTTATTGCAAGTACAAGCATACAGTGCTCACAGGGTGAAATTATTCCTCATTTGGTTGCAGAGATGAGTATTTCTAACAGTGTGAGCACAAGCAACCCACCTCAGTGTGCCTCTGGCTAAGCTGAGGAAAGATCTTTCTTCACTCTTCCAGGCTGCCACTTCATTTTGGGAATTTTTCTTTTGGACTCTGTATTTCCTCCATCTGTACTTCAAGATTTGTTGGCTTTTACCATTCTAAGGAGGAAAAAGCCCATGTTCTTGCTTGGAAGCAAGCAAATATGGGTACACATGAGATTTCTACTTGCATTAGGTGCTCAGAATGCATGATCAGGTGGCTGCTTCCTGCAATACCTTATCAGTGCCTTGCCTCCTTCAGAAGATCAGAACCCTGTTGACCCAAAACAAGGACCTAGAACATGTCAGGACCCTTAACCAGTTCCATGCCCAGATGTATGCAAATGGTAATCAAGGCCAAGGGAATGGTGAGAAAGTACCAAAATGTAAGTGATATCGCCTTTGAAAGTGTAAGAGGAGGCAAGGAAAACAGATAAAAAGGGCCACATTCGTTCACACTCAGTCTCGAGCTATCATGTGTAATGCGCCAAAACCACAGCTCCTTATCCACATCCAGGCCCCATATATGATATATCTATTTAGGTGACTAAAGGGGAAGGGAAACCCTCCCCCTCCTTGTATTTTAACTTTCTGAAAGGGGAAACAGAAGAAGGAGTCATGTGGGGAGTGCTCATCCTCCTCAGATTGGAGTGTCTAAATGTATGTGGATGTAACCATGATGAGAAAAAAAGGGGAGATAGGTAGTTTGTTTGAGGAAAGGAACCTAGATGTTTTGGCTGCGAGTGAAACGAAGCTCAAGGGTAAAGGGGAAGAGTGGTTTGGGAATGTTTTGGGAGTAAAGTCAGGGGTTGGTGAGAGGACAAGAGCAAGGGAAGGAGTAGCACTACTCCTGAAATAGGAGTTGTGGGAGTATGTGATAGTGTAAGAAAGTAAACTCTAGATTAATATGGGTAAAACTGAAAGTGGATGGAGAGAGATGGGTGATTATTGGTGCCTATGCACCTGGTCATGAGAAGAAAGATCATGAGAGGCAAGTGTTTTGGGAGCAGCTGAGTGAATGTGTTAGCAGTTTTGATGCACAAGACTGGGTCATAGTGATTGGTGATTTGAATGCAAAGATGAGTAATGTGGCAGTTGAGGGAATGATTGGTGTATATTGGGTGTTCAGTGTTGTAAATGGAAATGGTGAAGAGCTTGTGGATTTGTTTTCTGAAAAAGGACTGGTGATTGGGAATACCTGGTTTAAAAAGAGAGATATACATAAATATACTTATGTAAGTAGGAGAGATGGCCAGAGAGCATTATTGGATTACATGTTAATTGATAGGTGTGTGAAAGAGAGGCTTTTGGATGTTAATGTGCTGAGAGGTGCAACTGGAGGGATGTCTGATCATTGTCTTGTGGAGGTGAAGGTGAGGATTTTTTAAAGTTTTCAGACAAGAAGAGAGAATGTTGGGGTGAAGAGAATGGTGAGAGTAAGTGAGTTTGGGAAGGAGACTTGTGCGAGGAAGTACCAGGAGAGACTGAGTACAGAATGGAAAAAGGTGAGAACAATGGAAGTAAGGGGAGTGGGGGAGGAATGGGACATATTTAGGGAAGCAGTGATGGAGTGCGCAAAAGATGCTTGTGGCATGAGAAAGATGGGAGGTGGACAGATTAGAAAGGGTAGTGAGTGGTGGGATGAAGAAGTAAGATTATTAATGAAAGAGAAGAGAGAGGCATTTGGACAATTTTTGCAGAGAAATAGTGCATATGACTGGGAGATGTGTAAAAGAAAGAGGCAGGAGGTCAAGAGAAAGGTGCAAGAGGTGAAAAAGAGGGCAAATGAGAGTTGGGGTGAGAGAGTATCATTAAATTTTAGGGAGGATAAAAAGATGTTTTGGAAGGAGGTAAATAAAGTGCATGAGACAAGAGAAGAAATGGGAACATCGATGAAGGGGGCTAATGGGAAGGTAAGAACAAGTAGTGGTGATGTGAGAAGGAGATGGAGTGAGTATTTTGAAGATTTGTTGAATGTTTTAGATGATGAGAGTGGCAGATATGGGATGTTTTGGTCGAGGTGGTGTGTGAAGTAAGAGGGTCAGGGAGAATGGTTTGGTAAACAGAGAAGAGGTAGTGAAAGCTTTGCGGAAGATATAAGAGGTATAAGTTTGTTGGGTATTCCTGGGAAATTATATGAGAGGGTATTGATTGAGAGGGTGAAGGCATGTACAGAGCATCAGATTGGGAGTTTGTTGGGTATTCCTGGGAAATTATATGGGAGGGTATTGATTGAGAGGGTGAAGGCATGTACAGAGCATCAGATTGGGGAAGAGCAGTGTGGTTTCAGAAGTGGTAGAGGATGTGTGGATCAGGTGTTTGCTTTGAAGAATGTATGTGAGAAATACTTAGAAAAACAAATGGATTTGTATGTAGCATATATGGATCTGCAGGTGGCATATGATAGAGTTGATAGAGATGCTTTGTGGAAGGTATTAAGAGTATATGGTGTGGGAGGCAAGTTGCTAGAAGCAGTGAAAAGTTTTTATCGAGGATGTAAGGCATGTGCATGAGTAGGAAGAGAGGAAAGTGATTGGTTCCCAGTGAATGTAGGTTTGCGGCAGGGGTGCGTGATGTCTCCATGGTTGTTTAATTTGTTTATGGATGGGGTTGTTAGGGAGGTGAATGCAAGAGTTTTGGAGAGAGGGGCAAGTATGCAGTCTGTTGTGGATGAGAGGGCTTAGGAAGTGAGTCAGTTGTTGTTCTCTGATGATACAGTTCTGGTGACTGAGTTTGGTAAAGTGTGTGAAAGAAGAAAGCTGAGAGTAAATGTGAATAAGAGCAAGGTTATTAGGTACAGTAGGGTTGATGGACATGTCAATTGGGAGGTAAGTTTGAATGAAGGAAAACTGGAGGAAGTGAAGTGTTTTAGATATCTGGGAATGGATTTAGCAGTGGATGGAACCATGGAAGTGGAAGTGAGTCACAGGGTGTAGGAGGGGGCGAAGGTTCTGGAAGCGTTGAGGAATGTGTGGAAGGCGAGAACATTATCTCGGAAGGCAAAAATGGTTATGTTTGAAGGAATAGTGGTTCCAACAATGTTTTATGGTTGCGAGGCGTGGGCTATAGATAGGGGTGTGCGAAGGAGGGTGGATGTGTTGGAAATGAGATGTTTGAGGACAATATTTGGTGTGAGGTGGTTTGATCGAGTAAGTAATGAAAGGGTAAGAGAGATGTTTGGTAATAAAAAAGAGTGGTTGAGATAGCAGAAGAGGGTGTATTGAAATGGTTTGGTCACATGGAGAGAAGGAGTGAGGAAAGATTGACAAAGAGGATATGTGTGTCAGAGGTGGAAGGGAACGAGAAATGGGATACCAAAGTGGAGGTGGAAGGAAGGAGTGGAAAAGATTTTGAGCGATTGGGGCCTGAACATGCAGGAGGGTAAAAGGCATGCAAGGAATAGAGTGAAATGGAATGATGTGGTATACCGGGGTTGACGTGTTGTCAATGGATTGAACCAGGGCATGTGAAGCATATAGGGTAAAGCATGCAAAGTTTTGAGGGGCCTAGATGTGGAAAGGGAGCTGTGGTTTCTGTGCATTACACATGACAGCTAGAGACATGAGTGTGAACGAATGTGGCCTTATTTGCCTTTTCCTAGCACTACATTACACGCGTGTAGGGGTAGGGGTGGTGCCATTTTCATATGCGGCAGGGTGGCGATAGGAATGGCTGAGGGCAGCAAGTATGAATATGTACTTGTGTATATATGTATTTGTCTGTGTTTGTGTATGTATGTATACATTGAAATGTATAGGTATGTATATATGCGTGCATGGGCGTGTATGTATATACATGTGTATGTGGATGGGTTGGGCCATTCTTTTGTCTGGGGTTAGGGGAGAAAGAATACTTCCTGCGTGTCGTAGAAGGCAACTAGGGGAGGGGAGTGGAAACCCTCCCCTCCTGATTTTTTTATTTTTCCTGAAAGGGGCTAAGTGAGGATATTACCTCCAAAGCTCAGTCTTCTGTTCTTAACAGAACCTCGCCAATTTGGGAAATAGCAATTATGTATGAGAAAAAGTATATATATTGTTGTCACACTTAATTGCTGTTTCCTGCATCAGTGAGGTAGCACCAGGAAACATGAAGAATGACCCATCTACTCATATACACATATGTATAATAAATGCCCATTATTTATTTATTTATTTTGCTTTGTCGCTGTCTCCTGCGTTTGCGAGGTAGCGCAAGGAAACAGACGAAAGAAATGGCACAACCCACCCCCATACACAATGTACACACTCACACGCCCACACACGCAAATATACATACCTATACATCTCAATGTACACATATATATACACACACAGACACATACATATATACCCATGCACACAATTCACACTGCCTGCCCTTATTCATTCCCATCGCCACCTCGCCACACATGGAATACCATCCCCCTCCCCCCTCATGTGTGGGAGGTAGCACTAGGAAAAGACAACAAAGGCCCCATTCGTTCACACTCAGTCTCCAGCTGTCATGCAATAATGCCCGAAACCACAGCTCCCTTTCCACATCCAGGCCCCACACAACTTTCCATGGTTTACCCCAGACGCTTCACATGCCCTGATTCAATCCACCGACATCACGTCAACCCTGGTATACTACATCGATCCAATTCACTCTATTCCTTGCCCGCCTTTCACCCTCCTGCATGTTCAGGCCCCGATCACACAAAATCTTTTTCACTCCATCTTTCCACCTCCAATTTGGTCTCCCACTTCTCCTCGTTCCCTCCACCTCCGACACATATATCCTCTTGGTCAATCTTTCCTCACTCATTCTCTCCATGTGCCCAAACCATTTCAAAGCACCCTCTTCTGCTCTCTCAACCACGCTCTTTTTATTTCCACACATCTCTCTTACCCTTACATTACTTACTCGATCAAACCACCTCACACCACACATTGTCCTCAAACATCTCATTTCCAGCACATCCACCCTCCTGCGCACAACTCTATCCATAGCCCATGCCTCGCAACCATACAACATTATTGGAACCACTATTCCTTCAAACATAGCCATTTTTGCTTTCGGAGATAATGTTCTAGACTTCCACACATTCTTTAAGGCTCCCAGGATTTTCGCCCCCTCCCCCACCCTGTGATTCACTTCCTCTTCCATGGTTCCATCCGCTGCCAGATCCACTCCCAGAGATCTAAAACACTTTACTTCCTCCAGTTTTTCTCCATTCAAACTTACCTCCCAATGGACTTGACCCTCAACCCTACTGTACCTAATAACCTTGCTCTTATTCACATTTACTCTTAACTTTCTTCTTTCACACACTTTACCAAACTCAGTCACCAGCTTCTGCAGTTTCTCACATGAATCAGCCACCAGCGCTGTATCATCAGCGAACAACAACTGACTCACTTCCCAAGCTCTCTCATCCACAACAGACTTCATACTTGCCCCTCTTTCCAAAACTCTTGCATTCACCTCCCTAACAACCCCATCCATAAACAAATTAAACAACCATGGAGACATCACACACCCCTGCCGCAAACCTACATTCACTGAGAACCAATCACTTTCCTCTCTTCCTACACGTACACATGCCTTACATCCTCGATAAAAACTTTTCACTGCTTCTAACAAGTTGCCTCCCACACCATATATTCTTAATACCTTCCACAGAGCATCTCTATCATACATACATAGACATATATACACATGCCCATATTCATACTTGCTTGCCTTCATCCATTCCTGGTGCTACCCCACCCCACAGGAAACAGCATCAATGTCCCCTACACGATCACCACTGGAAAGGGAAAATAAGAACAGTGAGTACTTTAGTATGTTACATTCTCAGACAGAGTGGGAGAGATACAAGTGTTAAAGTCATTAAATGCACACCAACTACAGTGAGGTGGGGCTTCACTAATCCCCATGGAGAGCAGGTGGGCAGTGAGGTTTATTGATGTGACCTGACGTGTGTGACCTTCCTCCCCTTACATGGTGTGTGGACAGGGATATTGTAGGGGCTACTTGTTAATGATTATTTTAGTTAACAGTTTGTCACATCTGAAATGGCCAAAAGACATATTTACTTATGATCAAATGTTCCAGAGATCAGACATGATTCAGTTACATTTCCTTCACTGAAACAATTTGATTTAGCTACACAGGAAAAAAATCTCATCTGGAAATTTGCCTTTGAAGTGCCTATCCGGAAACCCTCTTGCTGTCATCATTATTCAGACTCCTTGATAGATAGATTGACAGCATAATCATTGCTATGTCCCACTCTCAACCACACATCATGTCTTTAGATCCAATTACACAACTACATTATACACAGACTTCATGTAACATGCCCTTGCTCCACCTTGCACGGTCCTGTTGGCCATAGCATTTGACATGAGCCCCAGTACATCCTTACACAGAAGACACTTGACACTGCTTTCCACAGAAATGACAGAACGAGGTTACAAAGCATTTTTCTCTTCATATCCTTACTCTGAAATTCTTTGCATTGGATTTCAGGGTCCACAACCAGGTTTGGTTAAGCTCTATCTAGGATGACCATGAACTTCATCTCAGAATGGGTAAACAGTATTTGGTCAAAATTGATTGTGCTAAAACAAATTTTCTCCTTATATCTCTTTCTAAGAGTCAGTCGTTTCCCTGTGTTCAGTATCAATGTCCCACAGATCAATCATTCTTTATCCTGGAAACTTTTCATAGTCACATCACAAAGACTTGGGATGGTGTATAGGTGCCATGATTTATGTTTTAGCTATATCATATATACAAGATTTTTTCACTGTTGTTTTTAGTACTGCTTATTTATCTGGAATGGTTCTCACCCACCTCTTTGTTAGTGAGAGAGAAATCAAAAACTTTCCATCTCATAACTTATGTTGGTATCACCTCACTTCAACCATCCTTTATATATGCCACAGAGTTGCTGCTCTCTCTGTTCTGAAGGTAATATTTTGGCCACTGCGATTGTGAAGTGTTGTGTGTTCCTGCCACCAAGGGTTTTACCCAAGGCATGTCTGACTACCGCTTTCTACAGTTTCTGCATGCAGATTGGCCATTAATGGATAAACTGTCTTGGCATCATTTTCTTCCCCCAAACATGTAGGCTGTGAAAGTCTCTTCATCTATCTTTCCCTCACCCTATGAAGTTTCTACCTTTAAGAGTTAGGACTATGAACATTTTCAGAAAATTAATTTCCACTTTTTTATTTTTTCCTTTCACTTGATATAGCCTTTGATTACGGCTTTTCCTACTCATGCCATGTCTGTTACCATAAAGAAAATAAGAACAAAATCATAGCAAGCAGCCAAGCCAGTCATTCATAGAGGCTTTACCTTGAAAACACTAAAACCCCGCAATGGATTGTCCTAGAATGCATTTCTTTCTCCAGTCTTTTGTCTCTTTCTTTTGGTGTTCAGGAATGCTAGGATGAACAGTCTGGATGCTAGAGCTTCCTTTAGCTTTGCCATATTTCTTGATTGATACTTCACATCCCCCCTACTTTTTTCCCTTAGAGTCCTGGATTTTGGCATTTACACATATGGATTTCCTGTGACATCTCTACAGGCAAGGGTTTGGAGGATGCATAACAGATGACCTTATACTTGACATTTCTCCCCATCAAAAATGATACCAATTGGTCTTCCATGAGAAGTTGATGTTTTGGAGATGATTGCTTCCCAATACTGAGTTCTTCTCTATCCGGTATCACACATGTAAGGCTTGTACACCATTGCCTTGTGTAAAAGTGCTCTTTAAGGACCCTAGTCTCAGGGATTTAGTGTTAATCTGACAGGTCCTCTCTGAGATGATATTCTCAGTTCTTTCTTTCAAGAGAGCGTGATACCTTATTCATTGTTAAATCTATAGGGAACCCTTGGAACTTGATCTTACGTTATTGAGGGGACTATTTGTTTGTACACCCTGAAACCTTGAAATCCCTTTTGATGAGGAACATCTCTACATGAGTAAATAAACCTATGTAGTCACTCATTCTGGGGTGTATACTAGAACCCTCCCTAGAACCTTTTATTAGAGAGATCAAGGAAGGGTGGTCTTTGGCACTTTCATTAGTTGCTACTTTAGAGATTGTGGATCCACTTTGTATGCCTTTGAGGATTTCTCCTTCAGGAGATTCAAATTTCATTGTGCCTTTGTATTACCAATGAAGGTGTTTATTTTCACTTATCGGTTTAATCTTTTCTGAAAGCTTTTCTCTTAACCCTTATCCTTCATATGAATATCCTTTCAAGCTCACAGGAGACTTTAGAGGAGAGCAATATAGGTTTTGAATATTAAAAAAATCTATCTAATGCATTGCCCTGTACGATTTTTGCTCGCTTTCCTGTCAACCCTCTTTGTCTCAAAAAAGCAGGCACTTTCACTGTTTAAGTAATTGGCTCAAATAGGCTGGAAACGAGTCAGTTGATGACTTCAGCTTAGTGCTCCTAACTTAATGACCTTTAAAGGCCTGAAATAAGGGAGCCACAATCACTAGTAAGTGGTTAGCAAAGTATGAGAAGGCTACTGTGGAAATAGTAGGGGCTGGAAGTTCCTGGCCAGTACTTTTCCAGAGAATATATCTCATGCTCATGGGTCATAACCTCAGAGAGGAAAAGTTTTTCAGTCTTCAAAACCTACATTTTTTTATATCTTCTATTTCTGTTACTACATCCTCATTCACATGTCTGACTGTCACCCCGCTTTGCTTTCTTATTCTTCACTCATTATTCACCTCACTCACATGACTTACTTCAGGATTCTTTTAGGAGTAAATATCCCCTGCTCTGTTGAGTTTGGCATTAGCAAAGTGCTTTCAGTGACTATGATTTTGCAGAGATATGTCACTTGTTATTTCTTTCAAAGGCAGTTCTTTCCTTACTATTCACCTCAATTCAAAATATATTCTTATTCCTCCTGAAGTTCTTTGATACATTCACCCCGTTTTCCACTTGTGCTCTTTTTCAGCACATATTTCTTGTTCCTAACCTCATGTTCCTTTCTCTTGTATTCATTTCTCTCAATTGCTCATTCTCCTACCTGCAGATAACACCCAGACATATTCATGGACTCGCACATATTGGGCATTGCTATACTCCACCTGCTTGTAGTTCACCAAGGTTGAATTTTCAGAGAACAATCTTGTTGAAGAACTTCTCACACTAAAGAAGTGCATTCTTTCCCCACTACTGATTGTAGAGCAGCCTTAAAGCTACAGGATTCCCTGGAGAGTATGGGTTTTGGGGTGATATAGTAATAAAACAGTGTTTTTTATTCTTACAGCATGCAGTGAGATGTAAGAGGAATACTTTACTATTAGGCATGAAATGAGCATGGGCACATTGAAGATGCACTTGAGCAACTTTTGTCTGCACTACTATAGAAAAACTCCGTGATAACCATGAAATATATTTATGCTTAATCCACTCATTTCTCCAACTGAGAATTTGTTAAAGTTTACCAGAATGTGGATGTTTTATTTTTCTAGCAGTTTGCCAGACCTTTAGGCAACAGGTTGTCTTGGATGATATGGCGAAAACCTTCATTTCTGGTTAATGTACCTGGATGTGTTATGTAAGCAAAACTTGTTCCATGCTGCAGTTTTAGATGGCTTCATATTTGGCTCCAATGCCAAAGGAATATCTTGCAAACTGGAAACAAAGCTACAGATACCTGATTTTGTAGTGCAAACTAAGGAACAAACTCTTTAGTCACTGCTGAAAGTTAAGTTTGCAGTCAAACAGCAGCAGGCTTTAGATATTAGATATTCTGGAACATTGAATTATCAACTCATTACTACTTAAGGTGCTCAAAAGGAAGGCTTTAGTGTTGGGCATGGAATGAACAAATATATTGATGTATTAGAGCAACTATAATCATAACCAGTACCAGAATACTATACCCCCCAAATATTGTTAAGGTAAATCCAACCATTTGCTAAACCTATAGACTTTGGTAAACTTTAGCAGAATGTGGGTACTGTGTACTTTCAAGCAAAATGTGGAACCTTCAGGTAATGGACTCTTTTGTGTGTTATGGCAGAAACTAATGGTTCTAGATGATGCATTGGATGTGATTGATAAGTAGTAATGTGGCTAAAGCCTGCCATTGTGGGCAGTGTATTTTTTTTTTTTTTGTGTTGGATTAACAAAACTTGTTCCACATTGCAGTATTAGGCTACAAGTGTAGATGAATATCCTGCTTGTAAGGTAAGCTTGCAGAACTGCAAACTGAAAACAGGACTACAAAAATCAGATTTTGTGAAACAAGCCTTTGAACTAACAGTCATAGTAAGTACAAAAATTCAAGGCAGAATTAAACATTTTACAGCAGGCTTTAGAGCTAATGATTAAGTCTTGAATGAATCACATCTAGTTAAATATGAAATAGTTCAATAAGATGATTGAGCTTTTTAAGTAAATTAAGATTTCCAGAAGATATGCAGACCATACAGTCAACAAATTAAGTTCAAGCAGTATTTGATATTCTGCAATATTAATATATCAGTTCAATTAGTACTTTCTAGGTACTTAAAGGTTGTGGGGTTTGTACCAAGGAACAGATTTTAACCTTAATGAGAGAGCTGTTTTTCTTTTGATTCTTGTAGGCATGAGGACTATCTTGAGCCAGGTTTTAAGGAGAGCAAGACCTTGTCCTGTCCATTTGAAATAGTTGGTGGTAACTGAGACAAGACTCCTCAAACCAGAAAGTTTTTGTTTGCTTTAGATCGGCCTCTCATAGCCGTGAAACTAGAAATACTCTCAGAATTAGAATGAGCAACTAATACAGTCTGATATGACTAGTTCTTTACTTATGTCAGAGATGGCTACTCCACAGCTTGCAAGTTGCATGTAACACTCGGCCAATTAAGAAGAAAGAGGAAGGGAGTGAGCCAGTCTCTGTTAAACATATAAAATGCAGAGTTGTTCATATCACTTCAAGGATCCAGGCCTTTCTTTAGTACAAAATCTAAATTTTACTAAACCAAATTGATTAATTATTTTGTTCTTGATCTTTGTAACTATACATTTGACTTTCACCCAAAGATTTTTATTTTTTAATGTTTCCCAAATCTTTTTATAGACCATGTGACAGTTTTTTCTGTCTCTTGTCATTTTCATCAGAGAAATGTTAAGAGAGTTGCTGTTATTTTCAATGTAAATTTAGTTTTATCAAATAGAACAAGTTTTCATTCTTCATTATCAATTTAGTTTGTAAAGAAAATGAAAAAGATAGGACTCATAAGTTGAACAGAAAATTTATTAGAAGCAAGTGTTCATTGTGTTGTTTTGGGAATGATTTCATGCAGTTCAAGACAAAGTCACTTCAAATGTCACCATGAACAGAAGAAATGTTTTACATTATCTCATCCTCCAGCATCATGCTTGTGGGAAAAAAAAGCATATTTGAAATCATACCACATTAGGTAAAAGACTGCTTTTGGCATTCACAAAGAATATAGTGGAGTGACAGAAGTAAATTTTGTCCTCGCTCTTACACAAATGAAAACTTTATCAAGAAGTGATGTGATATGCCGATGGCAGTTATGAATCTGGGAAACAAGAAATCTTAGCTGTTGCTTTTTTTATTCCATCTTCACAAGGGAATGCTGATGTTGAATACTGAACCTGAAAGTACTCCATGGCTTGTATTTTAGCTCTGGATAAGTCCACAGCATTCAGGATAAACAAGATCTAGCTGCAGGATTGTCTGGATATATCAATTGATGAGAATTATTTTGGATCTGATAGATCAAAAAACACAATTCATGGTATTGACAGAAAATGTACTTTGAAAGAACAGTAAAAAATGCTGATGTGCCGGTAGATATCTTATTTCTCTCTGGTAAAGTAGCTGTAAATGAGTAATGTGATAATTGATTTGATGTCATGATGATGTAGCCAAGCCAAGCCGGACATTTCTGAAATGACGTTTATATAGAGGACAGGAAAACCCAAAGAAATCAGCCGACTAAGCATTTTTCTGTGATGTGCAACATATGTATTTATTGAACTTGACTCTTGAAAAAATAAGGGATTCTTGTAATTGATTTTATTCAGTATTCATTTTTTCAAAAAAGAACATAAGGCTTTTTTTTTTTTTTTTATTTTTTTTATTATACTTTGTCGCTGTCTCCCGCGTTTGCGAGGTAGCGCAAGGAAACAGACGAAAGAAATGGCCCAACCCCCCCCATACACATGTATATACATACGTCCACACACGCAAATATACATACCTACATAGCTTTCCATAGTTTACCCCAGATGCTTCACATGCCTTGATTCAATCCACTGACAGCACGTCAACCCCGGTATACCACATCGCTCCAATTCACTCTATTCCTTGCCCTCCTTTCACCCTCCTGCATGTTCAGGCCCCGATCACACAAAATCTTTTTCACTCCATCTTTCCACCTCCAATTTGGTCTCCCTCTTCTCCTCGTTCCCTCCACCTCCGACACATATATCCTCTTGGTCAATCTTTCCTCACTCATTCTCTCCATGTGCCCAAACCACTTCAAAACACCCTCTTCTGCTCTCTCAACCACGCTCTTTTTATTTCCACACATCTCTCTTACCCTTACGTTACTCACTCGATCAAACCACCTCACACCACACATTGTCCTCAAACATCTCATTTCCAGCACATCCATCCTCCTGCGCACAACTCTATCCATAGCCCACGCCTCGCAACCATACAACATTGTTGGAACCACTATTCCTTCAAACATACCCATTTTTGCTTTCCGAGATAATGTTCTCGACTTCCACACATTCTTCAAGGCCCCCAGAATTTTCGCCCCCTCCCCCACCCTATGATCCACTTCCGCTTCCATGGTTCCATCTGCTGCCAGATCCACTCCCAGATATCTAAAACACTTCACTTCCTCCAGTTTTTATAGAAACCCTAATATTTTGATAATCACTTCCTTTCCTGCATTCGGAAATAATAGCGAGTGACAAAAACATGAGGAATACAACAGCAAATTGAATGAATTATTGAACAACTTTCATCCTCTGTGTTACTCACAATTACCCACTTCTTGTTATTATCTGATTCAATAAACAAGCACATGAATTTGCTTTACAAACTTGGTCCTTAAAACCAATGTGAGAGTTCTTTCAACTAAAGGTAGGATGCTTGTAATCTGTAACCATGATGTAATCAAATGTAGTTTGCTACATATTCAGATGTAATTACCATACAGTTTTGTGATTATGTGTAATCATAACTTATTTTGCTCAAGAAATGGCTGAAGTCATGATTAGTTTATGATTTTTTTATGGCTGAAATACTATGAGTTAAATATTTTAGATTTATATTAATGAACTGGAGAGATAGGTAGTATGTTTATGAAAGAAATCTGGATGCTCTGGCTCTGAGTGAAACGAAGCTCAAGGGTAAAGGGAAAGAGTGGTTTGGGAAAGCCATTGGAGTGAAAGTCTGGGGTTGGTGAGTGGAGAAGAGCTAAGGAAGGAGTAGCCCTACTCCTGAAGCAGGAGTTGTGGGAGTATGTGATAGAGTATAATAAAGTAAATTCTAAATGGATGTGGGTAAAACTGAAAGTGTATGGAGAGAGATGGGTGATTATTGGTGCTTATGCACCTGGTCATGAAAGAAAGATCATGAAAGGCAAGTGTTTTAGCAGCTGCTGAGTGAGTGTGTCAGCAGCTTTGATGCACAAGACTGGGTTTTAGTGATGGGTGATTTAAATGCGAAGGTTGCAGTAAGGGAATAATTGGTGTACATGGGGTGTTCAGTGTTGTAGATGGAAATGGTGAAGAGCTTGTAGATTTGTGTCCTGAAAAAAGACTAGTGATTGAGAATGCCTGGTTTAAAAAGAGGTATACTTAAGTATACATATGTGAGTAGGAGAGATGGCCAAAGGGCATTATGGGATTTGTATGTAGCATTTATGGATCTGGAGAAGGCATATGATAGAGTTGATAGAGATGCTCTGTGGAAGGTATTAAGAATATATGGTGTGGGAGGCAAGTTGTTAGAAGCAGTGAAAAGTTTTTATCGAGGATGTAAGGCATGTGTACGTGTAGGAAGAGAGGAAAGTGATTGGTTCTCAGTGAATGTAGGTTTGCGGCAGGGGTGTGTGATGTCTCCATGGTTGTTTAATTTGTTTATGGATGGGGTTGTAAGGGAGGTAAATGCAAGAGTCCTGGAAAGAGGGGCAAGTATGAAGTCTGTTGGGGATGAGAGAGCTTGGGAAGTGAGTCAGTTGTTGTTCGCTGATGATACAGCGCTGGTGGCTGATTCATGTGAGAAACTGCAGAAGCTGGTGACTGAGTTTGGTAAAGTGTGTGGAAGAAGAAAGTTGAGAGTAAATGTGAATAAGAGCAAGGTTATTAGGTACAGTAGGGGTGAGGGTCAAGTCAATTGGGAGGTGAGTTTGAATGGAGAAAAACTGGAGGAAGTGAAGTGTTTTAGATATCTGGGAGTGGATCTGTCAGCGGATGGAACCATGGAAGCGGAAGTGGATCATAGGGTGGGGGAGGGGGCGAAAATTTTGGGAGCCTTGAAAAATGTGTGGAAGTCGAGAACACTATCTCGGAAAGCAAAAATGGGTATGTTTGAGGGAATAGTGGTTCCAACAATGTTGTATGGTTGCGAGGCGTGGGCTATGGATAGAGATGTGCGCAGGAGGATGGATGTGCTGGAAATGAGATGTTTGAGGACAATGTGTGGTGTGAGGTGGTTTGATCGAGTAAGTAACGTAAGGGTAAGAGAGATGTGTGGAAATAAAAAGAGCGTGGTTGAGAGAGCAGAAGAGGGTGTTTTGAAATGGTTTGGGCACATGGAGAGAATGAGTGAGGAGAGATTGACCAAGAGGATATATGTGTCGGAGGTGGAGGGAACGAGGAGAAGAGGGAGACCAAATTGGAGGTGGAAAGATGGAGTGAAAAAGATTTTGTGTGATCGGGGCCTGAACATGCAGGAGGGTGAAAGGAGGGCAAGAAATAGAGTGAATTGGAGTCATGTGGTATACAGGGGTTGACGTGCTGTCAGTGGATTGAAGCAAGGCATGTGAAGCGTCTGGGGTAAACCATGGAAAGCTGTGTAGGTATGTATATTTGCGTGTGTGGACGTGTGTATGTACATGTGTATGGGGGGGGGGGGGTTGGGCCATTTCTTTCGTCTGTTTCCTTGCGCTACCTCGCAAACGCGGGAGACAGCGACAAAGTATAAAAAAAAAAAAAAAAATGTTGATTGATAGATATGTAAAAGAGAGACTTTTGGATTTTAATGTGCTGAGAAGGACAGCTGGAGGGACGTCTGATCACTATCTTGTGGAAGCAAAGGTGAAGATTTGTAAAGGTTTTCAAAAAAAAAGAGAGTGGTGAGGGTGAGTAAGCTTGGAAAGGAGACTTGTGTGAGGAAGTCCTAGGAGAGATTGAGTGTAGAATGGCAAAAGGTGAGAGCAAATGATTTGAAGGGAGTGGGTGAGGGAAGAAGTAATGGCATGCACAAAAGATGCTTGTGGCATGAGAAAGGCAGGAGGTGGGCAGATTAAAAAGGGTAATGAGTGGTGGGATAAAGAAGTAAGGTTGTTAGTGAAAGAGAAATTGTGAGGCGTTTGGACGATACTTGCAGGGAAGTAGTGCTAATGACTGGGAGATGTATCAAAGAAAGCAGCAGATCAAAAGAAAGGTGCAATGTTTGAAAAAGAGGGCAAATGAAAGTTAGGGTGAGAGAGTATCATTATATTATATTGAGGATAAAAAGATGATTTGGAAGGAGGTAAATAACATGTGTAAGACAAGAGAACAAATGGGAACGTTGATGAATGGGGCAAGTTGGGAGGTAATAACAGGTAGTGATGAAGTGAGATGTAGTGAGTATTTTGAAGGTTTGTTGAATGTGTTTGATGATAGAGTAGCAGATATAGGGTGTTTTGGTCAGGGTGATGTGCGAAGTGAGAGGGTCAGGGAGAATGGTTTGGTAAAGAGAGAAGAGGTAGTGAAAGCTTTGCGGAAGATGAAATCTGGCAAGGCGGCAGGTTTGGATGGTATTGCCGTGGAATTTATTAAAAAAGGGTGTGACTGTAGTTGATTGGTTGGTAAGGATATTCAGTGTATGTATGAACCATGGTGAAGTGCCCTAGAATTGGTGGAATGCATGCATAGTGCCATTGTACAGAGGCAAAGGGGAAAAAGATGAGTGTTCAAACTAGAGGCATAAGTTTGTTGAGTATTCCTGGGAAATTATATGGGAGGGTAATGATTGAGAGGGTGAAGGTATGTACAGAGCATCAGATTGGGGAAGAGCAGTGCAGTTTCAGAAGTGGTAGAGGATATGTGGATCAGGTGTTTGTTTTGAAAAATATATGAGAAATACTTAGAAAAACTGATGGATTTGTATGTAGCATTTATGGATCTGGAGAAAGTATATGATAGTGTTGATAGAGATGCTTTGTGGAAGGTCTTAAAAGTATATGGTGTGGGATGTAAGTTGCTAGAAGCTGTGAAAAGTTTTTGCTAAGGGTGTAATGCATGTTTACGAGTAGGAAGAGAGGAAAGTGATTGGTTCCCAATGAATGTTGGTCTGTGGCAGAGTTGTGTGATGTCGCCATGGTTGTTTAATTTGTTTATGGATTAGGGTGGTTAGGGAGGTAAATGCAAGAGTTTTGGAGAGAGGGGCAAGTATGCAGTCTGTTGTGGATGAGAGGGCCTAGGAAGTGGCTGATTCATGTGAGAAACTACAAAAGTTGGTGACTGAGTTTGGGGAAGTGTGTTAAAGGAGAAAGTTAATAGTAAATATGAATAAGAGCAAAGCTATTAGGTTCAGTAAGGTTAAGGGACAAGTCAGTTGGGGATGTAAGTTTGAATGAAGAAATATTGGAGGAGGGGAAGTGTTTTTGATATCTGGGAGTGGACTATAGCAGATGGAACCATGGAAGTGGAAGTGAGTCATAGGGTGGGGGAGGGTGTGAAGGTTCTGGGAGTGATGAAAAATGTGTGGAAGGAGAGAATGTTGTCTTGGAGAGCAAAAATAATTATGTCTGAAGGAATAATACCTCAAACAATGTTATATGTTTGCAAAGCATGGGCTTTAGATAGGGTTGTACTGAGGAGGGTGGATGTGTTAGAAATGAAATGTTTGAGGACAATATGTGGTGTGAGGTGGTTGATCAAGTGTGTAATGAAAGGGTAAGAGAGATGTGTGTGTAAATAAAAAGAGTGTGGTTGAGAGAGCTGAAGAGGGTGTGTTTAAATGGTTTGGACATATGGAGAGAATGAAAGAGGAAAGATTAACAAAGAGGATACATGCATCAGAGGCGGATGGAACATGGAGAATCGGGAGACCAAATTGGAAGTGGAAGGATGGAGTGAAAAAGATCTTGAGCAATTGGGGCCTGAACATACAGGAGGGTGAGAGGTGTGCTAGGAATAGAGTGAAGTGGAATGATGTGGTATACCAGGGTTGACATGCTGTCAGTGGACTGAACCAGGTCATGTGAAGCATCTGGGGTAAACCATGGAAAGGTCTGTGGGACTTGATGTGGATAGGGAGCTGTGGTTTCAGTGCATTACACAAGCCAGCTAGAGATTGAGTGTGAACAAATGTGGCCCTTTTGTCTTTGTTCTTAGTGCTACCTCACTGACGCAGGAGGTAGCAATGCTGTTTCCTGTGGGGCTGGGTAGGGACAGGAATGGATGAGGGCAAGCATGAACATGTACATGTGTATATATGTAAATGTCTGTGTATGTATATGTGCGTGTATGGGCATTTTTGTATGCATATGTGTAAGTGAGTGGATGGGCCATTCTTCGTGTGTTTCCTGGCCCTACCTTGATGAGGCGGGAAACAGTGAATAAGTATTATAAATATATGAATATTAATGAACAAGATATAGTGTCACTTATAATTCTTGGTAAGGAGTCATAGATCATAGGCTGTGAATATTTGACTGTGGCAGCCATAAAAGTGTTCTGTTCCAATAAATGCTGCCTAAAAGAGGATAATATTCAAACTTATGGTTGTGTCAGTGGTTTGGAAAATCTTTATGAGGTATTAGAAAGGACACAGTGGCCTAAATGATATCTAAACTGTAAATATTGAGATGTATTTTACTTACAGATAGGGTTTCTGTTTTTCTGTCTGAAAAGTATTCGTAGAGTAATTGAATAGAATTATTTTTATTTTTTATTATACTTTGTCGCTGTCTCCCGCGTTTGCGAGGTAGCGCAAGGAAACAGACGAAAGAAATGGCCCAACCCCTCCCATACACATGTATATACATACGTCCACACACGCAAATATACATACCTACACAGCTTTCCATGGTTTACCCCAGACGCTTCACATGCCTTGATTCAATCCACTGATAGCACGTCAGCCCCGGTATACCACATCGCTCCAATTCACTCTATTCCTTGCCCTCCTTTCACCCTCCTGCATGTTCAGGCCCCGATCACACAAAATCTTTTTCACTCCATCTTTCCACCTCCAATTTGGTCTCCCTCTTCTCCTCGTTCCCTCCACCTCCGACACATATATCCTCTTGGTCAATCATTCCTCACTCATTCTCTCCATGTGCCCAAACCATTTCAAGACACCCTCTTCTGCTCTCTCAACCACGCTCTTTTTATTTCCACACATCTCTCTTACCCTTACGTTACTTACTCGATCAAACCACCTCACACCACACATTGTCCTCAAACATCTCATTTCCAGCACATCCATCCTCCTGCGCACAACTCTATCCATAGCCCACGCCTCGCAACCATACAACATTGTTGGAACCACTATTCCTTCAAACATACCCATTTTTGCTTTCCGAGATAATGTTCTCGACTTCCACACATTCTTCAAGGCTCCCAGAATTTTCGCCCCCTCCCCCACCCTATGACCCACTTCCGCTTCCATGGTTCCATCCGCTGCCAGATCCACTCCCAGATATCTAAAACACTTCACTTCCTCCAGTTTTTCTCCATTCAAACTCACCTCCCAATTGACCTGACCCTCAACCCTACTGTACCTAATAACCTTGCTCTTATTCACATTTACTCTTAACTTTCATCTTCCACACACTTTACCAAACTCAGTCACCAGCTTCTGCAGTTTCTCACATGAATCAGCCACCAGCGCTGTATCATCAGCGAACAACAACTGACTCACTTCCCAAGCTCTCTCATCCCCAACAGACTTCATACTTGCCCCTCTTTCCAAAACTCTTGCATTTACCTCCCTAACAACCCCATCCATAAACAAATTAAACAACCATGGAGACATCACACACCCCTGCCACAAACCTACATTCACTGAGAACCAATCACTTTCCTCTCTTCCTACACGTACACATGCCTTACATCCTCGATAAAAACTTTTCACTGCTTCTAACAACTTGCCTCCCACACCATATATTCTTAATACCTTCCACAGAGCATCTCTATCAACTCTATCATATGCCTTCTCCAGATCCATAAATGCTACATACAAATCCATTTGCTTTTCTAAGTATTTCTCACATACATTCTTCAAAGCAAACACCTGATCCACACATCCTCTACCACTTCTGAAACCACACTGCTCTTCCCCAATCTGATGCTCTGTACATGCCTTCACCCTCTCAATCAATACCCTCCCATATAATTTACCAGGAATACTCAACAAACTTATACCTCTGTAATTTGAGCACTCACTCTTATCCCCTTTGCCTTTGTACAATGGCACTATTCACGCATTCCGCCAATCCTCAGGCACCTCACCATGAGTCATACATACATTAAATAACCTTACCAACCAGTCAACAATACAGTCACCCCCTTTTTTAATAAATTCCACTGCAATACCATCCAAACCTGCTGCCTTTCCGGCTTTCATCTTCCGCAAAGCTTTTACTACCTCTTCTCTGTTTACCAAATCATTTTCCCTAACCCTCTCACTTTGCATACCACCTCGACCAAAACACCCTATATCTTCCACTCTATCATCAAACACATTCAACAAACCTTCAAAATACTCACTCCATCTCCTTCTCACATCACCACTACTTGTTATCACCTCCCCATTTGCGCCCTTCACTGAAGTTCCCATTTGCTCCCTTGTCTTACGCACTTTGAATAGAATATGAAAGTAATTATCATTTATTCCATTGTTGCATTTCTGTAATTGTAAACATAATAGCAATTGAAACTTCAGCAAGTAATCATTATCTGAGGCAGGGTTGTGTAATGATGCTCATACATATACATATCATCATATACATACACATACACAGACATACACATATATACACCTTTACATATTCATACTAGCTTGCCTTCATCCATTCCTGTGCTACCCCACCCCACAGGAAACAGCATTGCTACCCCATGCTTCAGCAAGGTAGTGCCAGGAAAACAGACAAAAAATGGCCACATTCATTCACACTCAGTCTCTAGCTGTCATATGTAATGCACCAAAACCACAGCTCCCTATCCACATCCAGGCCCTACAGCCCTTTCCATGGTTTACTCCAGACGTTTCACATTCCCTGGTTCAGCATATATTTTTCAAAATTATTGTAATGATATCTGTTACACACTGTCCATGTCCCTGAAAATATTGAGGTTTAGGGAAAGAATAAATGCTGTTTCCCAAATCACTTATAAAACTTTTTAAACCACCCGCTTCATTTGATTTAGATGCTGAAAGCTTTCCTTGCCATACTGGTTGTCTCATAGTTTTAAACTTGACAGATTAATTGGAAATGGACTTTTCAAGATTCTGTAAGAATGAGACCTTTGGAACGTCGCCTGTCACTTAAATCCAGAAGGCACCTGTGACATGTACCCATTGTTTTCTTCTGATGTGAATTATTAGTTCACCAAAGAAATAACTGCCTTCTTGGAAACTTTTTTCTTTCTATTATAGGAGATAGTATCAAATGGTTTTCTTGCAGTCCAAGCGCACAGTTCACCCTCCAATTTTTTGTCATTTATGTTATTATTTGGGCCATCATAGAGGTCTAGATTAGTTTTACAGGATATATTCCTTTATACCTGAGTAGCATATCACTGAAGTAAGCACTCGCAATCATAAAGCCATTTACTGTGATTATCTTTTCCGGTATTTTACAAACCATGCTTGTTGGTGGTATCAGCTTTCAGCTAATGTATTTCACTTGTTGCCTTTTTCAGTATTTTACAAACCATGCTTGTTAGTGGTACCAGCCTTCAGCTAATGTATTTTATTTGTTGCCTTTCTTGAAATAAGTCTTAATATGTGCTCTCTTCCACTTACATGGCACTTATCGTACTACTAATGATGCACTAGACTACATTTTAAGTGGCATTTCAGGTGTTATTGCTTTTTTTTTTTCTTTTAGATATAAGGGGTGAAATATCATTTGAGCCTTATATTGTATAGACTTAGGTCCTTTTTGGCATTAGCATTTTTGTACAACTCCAGGACCTTTGTTATAGGGCCCCTGCAGCTTCAAGGCCTCATGGAAAAGCCGGGAAATGAGGGATTCCATTAGAGTGAAAGGTCAAAGAGATGATAATGCACCTTTTTGTTTAGAGATGATACTGTCTTGCTAAAGTTGTTTTTTGCCTGCAATATAAACACTTGCTGATGGAGTCTGGTGACACATGATCTTACTTGTATTGAGTCAGACAAATTCAATCTTGCCCATGGTGTTTCCCCATCCCACATGATTAGTGTTAGTGTAACTGTGTCATCCATTGTGAGTACAGTGAAAACCATGCAATTTATTTTTTTACTAACCTTTTCTCTGAGTGCTTCTTTCTCAGTATTTCACCTTTAACTGACAGTTTTCTCTTGATGGATTCAATAGACAATTAGGATTTGATATGCTTTGTCCACTTTTTTCCTGCTTTTCATTCCTTATATTTTTGTACTCATTTCTTGTTCTCTTATACCTTGCAGATGTTGCCTGGCCAATGTACTATCTTTATATTCCCATTACTTCATTTCTTACTTGTTTTTAACTTTTGACAGCTGTTGAACCAAGTTTCTCTCTCCTCTTGGAGTAATTGTTTGTCATCCTTTGTGAGTACTGTCAAAAACATAGCATTAATTTTTTTTTCCACTCTTTTTCTGTGGTTGCATCATTCTAGCATTAATTTTTTTCCTCTCTTTTTCTGTGGTTGCATCATTCTGATTATTTGGCCTTTAACTGACAGTTTGCTCTTGATGAAATTGTGAAACAGTTTAGGATATGATGCACATTCTTCACATTTTTTTCTGTTGCTCTTCACTCCTTATTCTTTTGTACTCATTTTGTGTTCTTGTATACTTTGAAGATATTGCATTGTCACTGCACAATCTTTATATTCCTTTACTTTATCTTCTACTTGTCTTTAACTGTTGACATCTGTTGAACCACGTTTCTCTCTCCCCTTTGCATGATTACCTGTTTGTACCTGTCTGGGATGCGTACTACTTGGTGGCCTGGATGCCACTATCTGTGTTGACCATATAGCAAAGGTTACTTTGGCTTGGATGGAGTTCTGTGTCTCTTATTCTAATTCATTCTTCCCCTAATCATGGTTCAATTGCTCCTACTCAGGTGCTTGCTGCATCAGTGATGGATTGCGCAAAAGATGCTTGTGGCATGAGAAGAGTGGGAGGTGGGTTGATTAGAAAGGGTAGTGAGTGGTGGGATGAAGAAGTAAGAGTATTAGTGAAAGAGAAGAGAGAGGCATTTGGACGATTTTTGCAGGGAAAAAATGCAATTGAGTGGGAGATGTATAAAAGAAAGAGACAGGAGGTCAAGAGAAAGGTGCAAGAGGTGAAAAAAAGGGCAAATGAGAGTTGGGGTGAGAGAGTATCATTAAATTTTAGGGAGAATTAAAAGATGTTCTGGAAGGAGGTAAATAAAGTGCGTAAGACAAGGGAGCAAATGGGAACTTCAGTGAAGGGCGCAAATGGGGAGGTGAAAACAAGTAGTGGTGATGTGAGAAGGAGATGGAGTGAGTATTTTGAAGGTTTGTTGAATGTGTTTGATGATAGAGTGGAAGATATAGGGTGTTTTGGTCGAGGTGGTGTGCAAAGTGAGAGGGTTAGGGAAAATGATTTGGTAAACAGAGAAGAGGTAGTGAAAGCTTTGCGGAAGATGAAAGCCGGCAAGGCAGCAGGTTTGGATGGTATTGCAGTGGAATTTATTAAAAAAGGGGGTGACTGTATTGTTGACTGGTTGGTAAGGTTATTTAATGTATGTATGACTCATGGTGAGGTGCCTGAGGATTGGCGGAATGCGTGCATAGTGCCATTGTACAAAGGCAAAGGGGATAAGAGTGAGTGCTCAAATTACAGAGGTATAAGTTTGTTGAGTATTCCTGGTAAATTATATGGGAGGGTATTGATTGAGAGGGTGAAGGCATGTACAGAGCATCAGATTGGGGAAGAGCAGTGTGGTTTCAGAAGTGGTAGAGGATGTGTGGATCAGGTGTTTGCTTTGAAGAATGTATGTGAGAAATACTTAGAAAAGCAAATGGATTTGTATGTAGCATTTATGGATCTGGAGAAGGCATATGATAGAGCTGATAGAGATGCTCTTTGGAAGGTATTAAGAATATATGGTGTGGGAGGCAAGTTGTTAGAAGCAGTGAAAAGTTTTTATCAAGGATGTAAGGCATGTGTACGTGTAGGAAGAGAGGAAAGTGATTGGTTCTCAGTGAATGTAGGTTTGCGGCAGGGGTGTGTGATGTCTCCATGGTTGCTTAATTTGTTTATGGATGGGGTTGTTAGGGAGGTAAATGCAAGAGTTTTGGAAAGAGGGGCAAGTATGAAGTCTGTTGGGGATGAGAGAGCTTGGGAAGTGAGTCAGTTGTTGTTCGCTGATGATACAGCGCTGGTGGCTGATTCATGTGAGAAACTGCAGAAGCTGGTGACTGAGTTTGGAAAAGTGTGTGGAAGAAGAAAGTTAAGAGTAAATGTGAATAAGAGCAAGGTTATTAGGTACAGTAGGGTTGAGGGTCAAGTCAATTGGGAGGTGAGTTTGAATGGAGAAAAACTGGAGGAAGTGAAGTGTTTTAGATATCTGGAAGTGGATCTGGCAGCGGATGGAACCATGGAAGCGGAAGTGGATCATAGGGTGGGGGAGGGGGCGAAAATCTGGGGGCCTTGAAGAATGTGTGGAAGTCGAGAACATTATCTCGGAAAGCAAAAATGGGTATGTTTGAAGGAATAGTGGTTCCAACAATGTTGTATGGTTGCGAGGCGTGGGCTATGGATAGAGTTGTGCGCAGGAGGATGGATGTGCTGGAAATGAGATGTTTGAGGACAATGTGTGGTGTGAGGTGGTTTGATTGAGTGAGTAACGTAAGGGTAAGAGAGATGTGTGGAAATAAAAAGAGCGTGGTTGAGAGGGCAGAAGAGGGTGTTTTGAAGTGGTTTGGGCACATGGAGAGGATGAGTGAGGAAAGATTGACCAAGAGGATATATGTGTCGGAGGTGGAGGGAACAAGGAGAAGAGGGAGACCAAATTGGAGGTGGAAAGATGGAGTGAAAAAGATTTTGTGTGATCGGGGCCTGAACATGCAGGAGGGTGAAAGGAGGGCAAGGAATAGAGTGAATTGGAGCGATGTGGTATACCGGGGTTGACGTGCTGTCAGTGGATTGAATCAAGGCATGTGAAGCGTCTGGGGTAAACCATGGAAAGCTGTGTAGGTATGTATATTTGTGTGTGTGGACGTATGTATATACATGTGTATGGGGGGGGGGGGCCATTTCTTTCGTCTGTTTCCTTGCGCTACTTCGCAAACGCGGGAGACAGCGACAAAGTATAATAATATAATAATAAAAAATAATTTTGTGAGGGAGGCATGTGGCCACCCCCTTGATAAGAGTTCCTGGAGGAATAGGTGTCAGAGATATGAATAGATAGTTAGGATGACTGCATTTAGCCCCTCTCTCTTATTTCCTCCCACTGAGCCTATAACCTTTCCTATATTTTTCTCATTCAGTGTCTTCCAAATACTGTTCCAGCTTCATGTCAACATGGATTATAGACTAGATGGCATACTTCTTTGAATCCTCAGGGAGTGTCTCTGAACTAGCTCCAGTTCTTGCTTTGCCAATTTTGTCTTTGTCCAAAAACCAACATTTCTTCTACTTCCAAGAAGCATTGCTTGATGCACCCTATTTATAAGAAAGGAGACCATTCTGACAATGCTGACTGTTGTCCATTGCTTTGACTTCTTGTACCCCCAGAGTCTTTGCAATTTCCATGAACTCATTTTCTCAGATTCTTAGAATCTCATTCACTTCTTTACTATCACTGGTACAGCTTTTGAAGTACAGTCTCCCAGTGATCTCTCTTGTTAGACTCACCTCTGGTTCTCTTATCTCGAGAAATTTTGATAATTCATTTGATATGGCCTTCAACATCAAAGCATTTCACAGTGTGTGGCTTAAATCTTTGTTTTCTAAACTTCCATCCTTTTGTTCTTTTACTTTTCCCTCTTCTCTAATGCACATCTTCCTTTATAGATAGTTCATTGCTGTAGTTGCTGATGGAGCAATTCCCTTTCTCCCACAGGGTTCTTTTCTATCACCTACTTTCATCTATCTATCTATCTGTATCTCTAATGCCTGATCGTATTGGAACTTCTTGAAAGGGGTGGTCACAGCAACAGAGTCTCCGTAACTTAAGAACTCCAGTGCTGCTTCTTAGCCTTTAGTGCCTCACCCTTAACAGGCCACTGGCAGAAGTTAAGTCTAATGCAGTGTTTGCAGAGGCTCCCACCCAATGTTCCTAATGACTACTTTTATCTAATGCTCCTACCAGCCACTTCTACTTAATGTTTATGCCTAATAATCCTGCCTAAATGTTCATGCGTATTACTTCTACCTGCTGTTCCTATCATTTTGCCAAAAGGCAGGGCTTGCACATTGTGCTCACAACAAGAAATGCGAATAGTACGAAAGAAAAGAAAGATAAAGAATGAGGTGCATGAGTCAAGTGTTGTCAAGTGTTACATATGACAAGGAGAGATTGTAGGTTGTGGACAGAATACCAGTAGTCCACATGCTAGTGAGGCAGAAAGAAAAGAGAGCTACCTGGGTCAGAGGAGTGCAACTTGATAACCACTAAAGTGCTGGCTCACTAAGATGTTACTAACCCTCCTGATAGCCAGATGAGTAGTACTGGTGATGTACTCCCCTGATCATTGGCTGTCTACCAACTGCTACCAACTCTCATCTCTTCATAATGATCTCTCCTTAGTTTCTAACCCTTTCTCTCTTGCACAAGTGACTCCAGTTTAGACACTTCATCTCATCTTCCCCTCCTTCATACTTAAATACTATTCTCTTGCAGTTATTGTATCCCCTCTCCAAACTCCTGAAAAACTGATCCATGACAAAATTGAGCAGAATGTCCCTTTCTCACTAGCATATCACAGCTTTAGTTAGACCCAATGACTCCATGACTACATTGTTCAGACCTAAAATAACACATCCCAAATGGTTTCAGCCAACCACAGCCTTCCCTCTTGTACTGTATGATTGGCAACAGATATCAGCAAAACATTTGACACTGTTCCCCAACACATCCTCAAATATTAGGAACTCGACACTTTCCTCCATGAAAATGACAAAAATTTATTAACCAATTTCATAGATGGCTGACAAGCCAGAGGCATTCAGGAAGGCTTCACCTTGAAAACCCTGAGACTCTAGAGTGGAGTTCCCCAGGGAACAGTTCCCTCTTCAGCTCTCTTCAACCTCCTGTGTAACCTCTCAACATCTCTCAGAGTCCAAACTGTGGATTTCCTGTCTTGTTCAAATGACGTCATGATCGCATCACAAAAAATGACCGCTACTGTTGCAGCAACAGACATGTAACATTACATCGTACATTTAAAACAAATTAAGAACAAAAATTCTGCATCCCCACAGAAATGCACCATAACCCTCTTATAACACCAGACAGACATGAATCCAACCTCCACCCTCCCATATGCACTTCCACTCAGCAGAACTCCAGCCATAGTATGTATCACGGACACACAACATTTACTTTTCACACAAACATCAGCACAAAGGCTATAACCAAATTAAAAGCTCTCATAACTCTTGCAATCAAGTTTTAGATAAAGAAAAGAATCCTGTAGTATCATTTTGAACTATCCTGTAGCTTTACTTTATGTCAGAAATGGGCATAACAAAACTACAAACCACACAAAGGCCCCCAGATTATCAATGGCTCCTGATCAACCACAAACACCTGAACACTGCAGAACTAAGAAAAACTTTTTCCAAACAATCTCATATTCTTTGCACTTAGGTCTTTGCAACAGCCTTAACCCCCTTCCACCTAAGCCATATTATAACCTCCCACCAACCCCCAAGTTAAGGGCAAAAATATAAATACCCCTGCTTCACACTGTAGCAATCTAACTCACAGATTACCCTTTCGTAGCAAATATGCTATTGACAAAACACACAAGCTAATGATCTGACTAACACTAAAGAACCTTCCTTCCAGCCCAGTCCCAAAACTCACCCCACCAGACATATTCCCATCTGAAACTGCACTCCCTAGGCATGTACACTGGGAAAAAGTATATTACCGCTTTTTTTTGTGAAAAAATATGATACCATGGATGAAGGATTTTGAAAATTGCCCATTAGTCTAGCCTCACATTGGTACCCTGCTTTCATATTGTAACATATCAATTGCTAGCAACCTTTCGTGTCATTTACCATAGTAAATGATATATTGATTTCTTATTTTGTTGGAAATAATTAGAGAGTGGGGTTGCCATACTATTATCAGGACACTTGTCTCATGTTCAGTCACACCAATCCTTCTGAGATGGTATGAGTCAGATCCATTCGGGAAAATACTTTTTTACTGACACCTCAAATCTTTACATCACTACAGACACTGATTCAGCATATCACAGGACCTGTAATGCCCAAGGTGTAGCTTCCTTTCAAACTGAAGACACAGCAGTTGCTCCTTAATTGTCATGCACTCCCTTCCTTCAGACGAATACAAAACCACACCACTTGACCTATGGTACCACTTAGTGGATGTGGCCAGCTTCTTGTGCACTGTGGGAGCACTGTCGAACAGGTTCCTGAAGCAAAAATAAGGTATTTCCTCTCTTAATGGGAAAGCAAAAGCTCAGTTGAATTCAGTGGTGATAAATTGCTGTTTCTACCTGTATCTCTCGAATGTCACTTATTCCTTGTGTTACTTTCAGAACACCACAATTTATGCATGTGAAACTGTAAATGTGTTGGGCTTAATCATATTCTCTACTCTGTCTGGTGAAGCCATCTGATTATCATCACAACTAATATTTTTCAAAACTGAGGGTGCTCTTTAGGAGATGTAGTTATTTTTCTTGTAAAAACTGTTTTATTTGTCCTGTGTAGAACTACTTGTATACTTGAGTTGGCTCATCCACCTTGTCTCGAGCAGCTAGACTGGAGGCTAAAGCCTTTTGTTTCATTGTTCTCCAGGCATTACCTCCCTCCAACCATTTCTTTCTTTTCACCTTGTTGTTGCCTTCTCTACATTTTACAGGTATTATTTCAGCTACTGTTCTCATGAGCTGTCTGACTGATGTTTTCCATAGTTTCTGTATGGAAACCAGCTGCACAAAGATTGATTGTTTTGATATCTCCTTACTTCCTCAGACAGTGTATCTATGGGAATCTCTTCCTTGCTTAAGCTTTCCTTCTTTCTATAACCTTTTTTTACCGTTGATCAAGATATAGACACATGGAAAGTGCTGATTGATTTCTTCTTTCGTTTTCTCATACATTGTTTCCTTTCCACTAGAGATGGCCATGATTGGAGGATGCTTTACCCTTGTCATGTTGATTACTTTTTAAAAAATATGAGGGGGCCCCTTCATCTTGAGCTGTTTTATGGTGTATATGCTTGTTTGTTATGAAAGTGTGTGTCAAATTATTACAAATTCTTTTCATGATGATACTTTGCATGTAATGATTTCCATTATAACATACTTAGGAACCATATTCCTTTTAGTATACAACTTAGAATAAGCAATTTGCAGTATAAACTATTTTTATTGATAATTGTGGAGAAAAAATATTTCAGCTTTTACACACTTTGCATGACAGGATAGCAAGCTGGAATGAAAAATTTTGTATTTACACATGACTGATAGCTCATGTTAGTATGATAGATAATATTGGATTGATTTTCTCTTTTTTCATGTAGGACCCCCATTGAAAAAATCAAAAGATGAGGACCAAAAGAGTGAATACTTCAAAGCAAAGGGTGATACATTTGGTCGAATAAGATTAAAAGCAGCAGCAAAATGGAATCCACCACGTTCTCCCTTCAACCTCTTCCAGGAGTCTCTGTATCATGATCCATGGAAACTCCTTATTGGAACCATATTTCTCAACAGAACCACAGGTATGAACTAATGTGTTTTAGTGTCATTTGCATCTTTAATAAAGTCATTTCTTTAAGCATATGATATATAATTTGGATTAATTTTTTGATAATGCAAATAACATCAGCTGTCATTTATATTTAATCCTGATCGCTAGATGCTTTACATTTTCTTTGAGTGCATTCATTCAGATAACTATGAACCACATCATCCTCATCTTGTGCTGTTGGTTAATTAATTGATTATACCATCTCAGAATCCATGTTATGGGACTTGTGCAGATTGGAGGCTGTATTCCATTTAGGAGCTGGAAACCATTAGAAATGAAATGTATGAAGACATGTGGTGTAAGGAAGAATGATCAAATAATAGATTATAGGGTAAAAGAATGTTAGGAAGAGGGGGAGCTCAGATGGTTTAGACATAGGGAGAAGATTAGTAAGAAGAGGTTTGCTAAGAGGGTAGATATGTCAGAAGTGGAGTGAACAAGGAGAAAGGGAAACCAAAGAATAGGTGGAAGGATGGAGTGAAAGATGCTATGAGTGATCAGGGCCTAACCATGCAGGAGGATGTGAAACATGTTTAGGAGAAAGTAAATTGGACCAATACAGTATGCAGTGGTCAGTGTGCTGTCAGTGGGTTGAACCAAGGCTTATGAAGTAGACAGGAAACCACAGAACAGACTGTGGGACCTGGATGTGGACAGGGGCTCTGGTGTTGGTGCATTATACATGACATTCTTTGTCAGTTCACGGTGCTACCTAGTTAGCTAAGCTGTGAACAAGTATGAAAAGAAATGAACCATGGGTGAAATACAGTAGACAGTGATATAAGAACGAATTGAGGCAACTCTGAAGACGAGCAGTTTGAGTATGGATGAGTGAAATCATTTGCCTTAATGATTAGATTTAGAAAAGATTCTGCTTCAGCATATTCAAATCAAACTGAATTTTTAGGATATATCATAAAGTAGGTGAGTTGAATCTTACATAAACTCAGAAAAGTATAGTAGATATTATTATAGAAAACTCAGAAAGAGCGTATTAGATGTAATTAAAGAAATATCCTTTTATCTGAAATGAGGATTATTAATACCAATCGTAATATCTCAGGTGAAGAAGCTCTTGGTAAAAATATTCTCTGGAAGTTTCTTGAGAGATGGCCAACCCCTGAAGACACAGTCAGGACTTCGTGGGAAGAAATTGCTGATTTTATTCAACCTCTTGGCCTCCATGAAAAAAGAGCAAAATTAATCATTCGTTTCTCAGGTTGGTGTTGAGCGGTGTTTTAGCCTTATCATACTACTTTCTATTTTGAACACTTCTTAGTCCTTTATTTTCTGTGGTTGGAGGAATGGTCATTCTTAAGATTGAGCAGAAGTTCCAACCATGATCTGTTTTAGTCAGAAATCCTGGCTGTACAGAAAATGAACAGCAAGACATACCATATATACTTAAAATTTATGAGAGTTTTCTTTCCAAGGTCAGTCTGACCCATGACTTTGAAAGAATCTCCTGATTAGTAGGGGTTCCTCTAACCACCAACTGTTTGGCTTTCTCTCGTTGTTCACTAACCACCCATTCAGACATTATAGCGTATTTCATTAGTCTGCATTCCTCCAGTTAGTAACACCCACATGGTGATAACTGCAAGGCATTGTAGCCACCACATAATTCTCAAACCCTCAGTTTTTTAAGCTGAGACGGCATGGGCACCTGAGGCCCTAATCAAAGCCATCCCATGAGTATGAATATGTACATGTGCATATATTTGTATGCCTTTTTTTTTTTTTTTTTTTTTTTTTTTTTTTTTTATACTTTGTCGCTGTCTCCCGCGTTTGCGAGGTAGCGCAAGGAAACAGACGAAAGAAATGGCCCCCCCCCCATACACATGTACATACACACGTCCACACACGCAAATATACATACCTACACAGCTTTCCATGGTTTACCCCAGACGCTTCACATGCCTTGATTCACTCCACTGACAGCACGTCAACCCCTGTATACCACATCGCTCCAATTCACTCTATTCCTTGCCCTCCTTACACCCTCCTGCATGTTCAGGCCCCGATCACACAAAATCTTTTTCACTCCATCTTTCCACCTCCAATTTGGTCTCCCTCTTCTCCTCGTTCCCTCCACCTCCGACACATATATCCTCTTGGTCAATCTTTCCTCACTCATTCTCTCCATGTGCCCAAACCATTTCAAAACACCCTCTTCTGCTCTCTCAACCACGCTCTTTTTATTTCCACACATCTCTCTTACCCTTACGTTACTTACTCGATCAAACCACCTCACACCACACATTGTCCTCAAACATCTCATTTCCAGCACATCCATCCTCCTGCGCACAACTCTATCCATAGCCCACGCCTCGCAACCATACAACATTGTTGGAACCACTATTCCTTCAAACATACCCATTTTTGCTTTCCGAGATAATGTTCTCGACTTCCACACATTTTTCAAGGCTCCCAAAATTTTCGCCCCCTCCCCCACCCTATGATCCACTTCCGCTTCCATGGATCCATCCGCTGACAGATCCACTCCCAGATATCTAAAACACTTCACTTCCTCCAGTTTTTCTCCATTCAAACTCACCTCCCAATTGACTTGACCCTCAACCCTACTGTACCTAATAACCTTGCTCTTATTCACATTTACTCTTAACTTTCTTCTTCCACACACTTTTCCAAACTCAGTCACCAGCTTCTGCAGTTTCTCACATGAATCAGCCACCAGCGCTGTATCATCAGCGAACAACAACTGACTCACTTCCCAAGCTCTCTCATCCCCAACAGACTTCATACTTGCCCCTCTTTCCAGGACTCTTGCATTTACCTCCCTAACAACCCCATCCATAAACAAATTAAACAACCATGGAGACATCACACACCCCTGCCGCAAACCTACATTCACTGAGAACCAATCACTTTCCTCTCTTCCTACACGTACACATGCCTTACATCCTCGATAAAAACTTTTCACTGCTTCTAACAACTTGCCTCCCACACCATATATTCTTAATACCTTCCACAGAGCATCTCTATCAACTCTATCATATGCTTTCTCCAGATCCATAAATGCTACATACAAATCCATTTGCTTTTCTAAGTATTTCTCACATACATTCTTCAAAGCAAACACCTGATCCACACATCCTCTACCACTTCTGAAACCGCACTGCTCTTCCCCAATCTGATGCTCTGTACATGCCTTCACCCTCTCAATCAATACCCTCCCATATAATTTACCAGGAATACTCAACAAACTTATACCTCTGTAATTTGAGCACTCACTCTTATCCCCTTTGCCTTTGTACAATGGCACTATGCACGCATTCCGCCAATCCTCAGGCACCTCACCATGAGTCATACATACATTAAATAACCTTACCAACCAGTCAACAATACAGTCACCCCCTTTTTTAATAAATTCCACTGCAATACCATCCAAACCTGCTGCCTTGCCGGCTTTCATCTTCCGCAAAGCTTTTACTACCTCTTCTCTGTTTACCAAATCATTTTCCCTAACCCTCTCACTTTGCACACCACCTCGACCAAAACACCCTATATCTGCCACTCTGTCATCAGACACATTCAACAAACCTTCAAAATACTCATTCCATCTCCTTCTCACATCACCACTACTTGTTATCACCTCCCCATTTACGCCCTTCACTGAAGTTCCCATTTGCTCCCTTGTCTTACGCACCCTATTTACCTCCTTCCAGAACATCTTTTTATTCTCCCTAAAATTTATTGATAGTCTCTCACCCCAACTCTCATTTGCCCTTTTTTTCACCTCTTGCACCTTTCTCTTGACCTCCTGTCTCTTTCTTTTATACTTCTCCCACTCAATTGCATTTTTTCCCTGCAAAAATCGTCCAAATGCCTCTCTCTTCTCTTTCACTAATACTCTTACTTCTTCATCCCACCACTCACTACCCTTTCTAAACAGCCCACCTCCCACTCTTCTCATGCCACAAGCATCTTTTGCGCAATCCATCACTGATTCCCTAAATACATCCCATTCCTCCCCCACTCCCCTTACTTCCATTGTTCTCACCTTTTTCCATTCTGTACACAGTCTCTCCTGGTACTTCCCCACACAGGTCTCCTTCCCAAGCTCACTTACTCTCACCACCTTCTTCACCCCAACATTCACTCCTCTTTTCTGAAAACCCATACTAATCTTCACCTTAGCCTCCACAAGATAATGATCAGACATCCCTCCAGTTGCACCTCTCAGCACATTAACATCCAAAAGTCTCTCTTTCGCACGCCTGTCAATTAACACGTAATCCAATAACGCTCTCTGGCCATCTCTCCTACTTACATAAGTATACTTATGTATATCTCGCTTTTTAAACCAGGTATTCCCAATCATCAGTCCTTTTTCAGCACATAAATCTACAAGCTCTTCACCATTTCCATTTACAACACTGAACACCCCATGCATACCAATTATTCCCTCAACTGCCACATTACTCACCTTTGCATTCAAATCACCCATCACTATAACCCGGTCTCGTGCATCAAAACCGCTAACACACTCATTCAGCTGCTCCCAAAACACTTGCCTCTCATGATCTTTCTTCTCATGCCCAGGTGCATATGCACCAATAATCACCCACCTCTCTCCATCAACTTTCAATTTTACCCATATTAATCGAGAATTTGTATGCCTGTGTATGTATATGTTAAAATGTATATATGTGTATATGTGCATGTGTGAGCATTTATGTATATACATGTGTATGTGGGTGGGTTAGGCCATTCCTCTTATGTTTCCTTGTGCTACCTCGCGAACATGGGAGACGGCAATTAAGTATAATTGAATAAATAATGAATATATATATTTTTTTTCATACATATTAGCCATTTCCCGCATTAGCAAGGTAGCATTAAGAACAGAGGACTGAGCCTTAGAGGGAAAATCCTCACTTGGCCCCCTTCTCTGTTCCTTCTTTAGGTAAAGTAAAAACTGGAGGGGAGGATTTCCAGCTCCCATCTCCCTCCCCTTTTAGTCGCCTTTTATGATATGCAGAGAAAATGTGGGAAGTATTCTTTCTCCTGTATCCCCATATAGGGAAGAAAGAATACTTCCCACGCATTCCTCACGTGTCGTAGAAGGCAACTAAGCGGGACAGGAGCGGGGGCTGGAAACCCTCCCCTCCTTATATTTTAACTTTTTAAAAGGGAAAACAGAAAAAGGAGTCACGTGGGGAGTGTTCATCCTCCTCGAAGGCTCAGATTGGGGTGTCTAAATGTGTGTGGATGTAACCAAGATGAGAAAATAGGAGAGATAGGTAGTATGTTTGAGGAAAGGAACCTGGATGTTCTGGCTCTGAGTGAAACGAAGCTCAAGGGTAAAGGGCAAGAGTGGTGTGGGAATGTCTTGGGAGTAAATTCAGGGGTTAGTGAGAGGACAAGAGCAAGGGAAGGAGTAGCACTACTCCTGAAACAGGAGTGGTGGGAGTATGTGATAGAGTGTAAGAAAGTAAACTCTAGATTGATATGGGTAAAACTGAAAGTTGATGGAGAAAGATGGGTGATTATTGGTGCATATGCACCTGGGCATGAGAAGAAAGATCATGAGAGGCAAGTGTTTTGGGAGCAGCTGAGTGAGTGTGTTAGTAGTTGTGATGCACGAGACCGGGTTATGGTGATGGGTGATTTGAATGCAAAGGTGAGTAATGTGGCAGTTGAGGGAATAATTGGTGTACTTGGGGTGTTCAGTGTTGTAAACGGAAATGGTGAAGAGCTTGTAGATTTATGTGCTGAAAAAGGACTGGTGATTGGGAATACCTGGTTTAAAATGAGAGATATACTTAAGTATACGTATGTAAGTAGGAGAGATGGCCAGAGAGCGTTATTGGATTACGTGTTAATTGATAGGCTTGCAAAAGAGAGACTTTTGGATGTTAATGTGCTGAGAGGTGTAACTGGAGGGATGTCTGGTCATTATCTTGTGGAGGCGAAGGTGAAGATTTGTAGAGGTTTTCAGAAAAGAAGAGAGAATGTTGGGGTGAAAAGAGTGGTGAGAGTAAGTGAGCTTGGGAAGGAGACTTGTGTGAGGAAGTACTAGGAGAGGCTGAGTACAGAATGGAAAAAGGTGAGAACAAAGGAGGTAAGGGGAGTGGGGGAGGAATGGGATGTATTTAGGGAAGCAGTGATGGCTTGCGCAAAAGATTCTTGTGGCATGAGAAGCATGGGAGGTGGGCAGATTAGGAAGGGTAGTGAGTGGTGGGATGAAGAAGAAAGAGTATTAGTGAAAGAGAAGAGAGAGGTATTTGGACAATTTTTGCAGGGAAGTAATTCCAATGAGTGGGAGATGTATAAAAGAAAGAGGCTGGAGGTCAAGAGGAAGGTGCAAGAGGTGAAAAAGAGGGCAAATGAGAGTTGGGGTGAGAGAGTATCATTAAATTTTAGGGAGAAAAAAAAGATGTTTTGGGAGGAGGTAAATAAAGTGTGTAAGACAGGGGAACAAATGGGAACTTCAGTGAAGGGGGCTAATAGGGAGGTGATAACAAGTAGTGGTGATGTGAGAAGGAGATGGAATGAGTATTTTGAAGGTTTGTTGAATGTGTTTTTTGATCGAGTGGCAGATATAGGGTGTTTTGGTCAAGATGGTGTGCAAAGTGAGAGGGTTAGGGAAAATGATTTGGTAAACAGAGAAGAGGTAGTAAAAGCTTTGCTGAAGATGAAAGCCGGCAAGGCAGTGGGTTTGGATGGTATTGCAGTGGAATTTATTAAAAAAGGGGATAACTGTATTGTTGACTGGTTGGTAAGGTTATTTAATGTATGTATGACTCATGGTGAGGTACCTGAGGATTGGCGGAATGCTTGCATAGTGCCATTGTACAGAGGCAAAGGGGATAAAAGTGAGTGCTCAAATTACAGAGGTATAAGTTTGAATATTCCTGGGAAGTTATATGGGAGGGTATTGATTGAGAGGGTGAAGGTATGTACAGAGCATCAGATTGGGGAAGAGCAGTGTGGTTTCAGAAGTGGTAGAGGATGTGTGGATCAGGTGTTAGCTTTGAAGAATGTATGTGAGAAATACTTAGAAAAGCAAATGGATTTGTAAGTAGCATTTATGGATCTGGAGAAGTCATATGATAGAGTTGATAGAGATGCTCTGTGGAAGGTATTAAGAATATATGGTGTGGGAGGCAAGTTGTTAGAAGCAGTGAAAAGTTTTTATGGAGGATGTAAGGCATGTGTACATGTAGGAAGAGAGGAAAGTGATTGGTTCTCAGTGAATGTAGGTTTGCGGCAGGGATGTGTGATGGATGTGCTGGAAATGAGATGTTTGAGGACAATATGTGGTGTGAGGTGGTTTGATCGAGTAAGTGATAATAGATTAAGAGAGATGTGTGGTAATAAAAAGAGTGTGGTTGAGAGAACAGAAGAGGGTGTTTTGAAATGGTTTGGTCACATGGAGAGAATGAGGGAGGAAAGATTAACCAAGAGGATGTATGTGTCAGAGGTGGAGGGAACGAGGAGAAGTGGGAGACCAAATTGGAGGTGGAAAGATGGAGTGAAAAAGATTTTGAGTGATCGGGGCCTGAACATGCAGAAGGGTGAAAGGCGTGCAAGGAATAGAGTGAATTGGAATGATGTGGTATACTGGGGTTGACGTGCTGTCAATGGATAGAACCAGGGCGTGTGAAGCATCTAGGGTAAACCATGGAAAGTTCTGTGGGGCCTGGATATGGAAAGGGAACTGTGGTTTCAGTGCATTATACAAGACAGCCAGAGACTGAGTGTGAACGAATGTGGCCTTTGTTGTCTTTTCTTAGCGCTACCTCGCGCACATGCGGGGAGAGGGGGTTGTTATTTCATGTGTGACGGGATGGCGATGGGTATGAATAAAGGCAGACAGTATGAATTATGTACATGTGTATATATGTATATGTCTGTGTGTGTATATATATGTATACGTGGAGATGTATAGGTATGTATATTTGTGTGTGTGGACATGTATGTATATACATGTGTATGTGGGTGGGTTGGGCCATTCTTTCGTCTGTTTCCTTGCGCTACCTTGCTAACGTGGGAAACAGCAACAAAGTATGATAAAAAAATATATATACATATATGAATAGGGAGCGGGGGACTGGAAATCCTCCCCTCCTTTGGTGCAGTGTTTGCAAAGGCTCCTACCTAATGTTCCTATTTACTACTTCTGCCTGATGTTCCTACCTACAAATTTTACCTGATGCTCCTTCTCAGATATTCCTGCTTACTACCATTTTGCCAAAAGGTAGGGTTAGTGCATAGCTATTAATTACAGCAGAAAAATCTAGTTACAAAAAAAATGAGGTGTATGAGGTAAGTGTTAGTAGGTGTTATGTATGACAAGGGGAGATTGTATGGGTGTGGACAGAATGCCAGTAGTCCACATGTAGGCAAGGCAGGAAGAAAAGACAGCTACCTGGATCAGAGGAGTGAAACTTGAGAACCACTGAAGTGTTGGCTCAGTATGCAGGTGCCATTAACTCTTCCAATACCCATGCGGCTAGTACTGTTAATACCCTTGTCGTTGGCTGCCTACCAAAGATATTCATTCATCCCACTCTGATCTTCAGATTTAACAGTTTTCTTTCTCGTACATTTTTTTCTATACATGTTCATCCATTCCATTGTTTACATGGCTCAGCTCACTAACAGGACATTGTCCCATGAACCACATTGCTCCAATTCAGTCTATCCCTTCGAAGCTTTGCATTCTCTTGAATGTTCAGGCATCTTTCACTCCATCCTTCCACCATATTCTTGGCTCCCCCCTTTTCCTAGTTCCTTCCGCTTCTGATGTATGATTTTCTTAATCATCCCTTTCTCACTCACCCTCTCCATACTTCCTAAACATTTTAGCACAACCTCATCATCTCTTTCCTACATCATACATATTCCAATTATTCCCACACCTCTCATAGATCAAACCTCTTTACACCACATTTCATTTCCAACACATTCACCCTATCCTTTATATTTTTGTCGTAGGTCCACACATCACATCCAGGCAACACCAACAGGACTACTATTTCATCAAACAAGCCCATCTTTGTCCCTTACAGTATTATTATTTTTTTTATTTTGCTTTGTCGCTGTCTCCCGCATTAGCGAGGTAGCACAAGGAAACAGATGAAAGAATGGCCCAACCCACCCACATACACATGTATATACATACACGTCCACACTCGCAAATATACATACCTACACATCTCAATGTATACATATATATATATATACACACAGACATATACATATATACACATGTACATAATTCATACTGTCTGCCCTTATTCATTCCTGTCGCCACCTCACCACACATGGAATAACAACCCTCTCCCACCTCATGTGCGCGAGGTAGCGCTAGGAAAAGACTACAAAGGCCACATTCGTTCACACTGTCTCTAGCTGTCATGTAATAATGCACCGAAACCACAGCTCCCTTTCCACATCCAGGCCCCACAGAACTTTCCATGGTTTACCCCAGACGCTTAACATGCCCTGGATCAATCCATTGACAGCACGTCGACCCCGGTATACCACATCGTTCCAATTCACTCTATTCCTTGCATGCCTTTCACCCTCCTGCATGTTCAGGCTCTGATCACTCAAATCTTTTCTTACAGTATATTGTTTGTTATTCTGCTTTCACTCTTTTGTGTTGCTTCCAATTTTGTACTCTCTCCATTGAGTATATTTGTAACTTCATATATTTCCCAGCTTAGTATCTAGTGTGAATTGACAATTACTCATGCGATATCCTAACCAACTTGTAGAATTTTTCAGTTACTTTAAGTATCATATTGTCTTTAATAATATTTGAAGGATAAGAGGTGATTGACAGCTAGATTGTTTGAAGTAGATTATCCATTCATCAACACTTTTGAATATGAGAAGAGGTGACATGGTGTTGATGGAGTGTTATGTACTTATTCCATTGCGAATATCAGCCTATGTGCACTTTAAATATGGTATTTATTGCTTTTGAAGTAATTCATAACTCATTTTTAAATTAAATTGATATTCCATTTTTTCAGAGGAATACTTAACAAAGGATTGGATTTATCCCAAGGAACTTCATGGTATTGGAAAATATGGAAACGATTCCTACAGAATTTTCTGCGTAAATGAGTGGCGTAAGATCCGACCTTCTGATCACATGTTGAACTTCTACATCGATTGGCTGTGGGATAATCACCGGTATTTGGGCGTTGATTAGTACTTATGGACTACGGGTAATGAATAGTGCCCATCAATGGTACTGAATGAAGAGGCCAACAGTTTTAAGCCTTAGTGAGCTCATCAGCTACACACACAGAACATAGAGGGTTGTGATGCCCACTGAACATCACCTGCACTCAGTGTTTAGGATTTCATCTTTTAGATATTATTGGAAATAAGGCAATACTGACCTGAAGGTATATTGTCTCATAAAAGTTAAAGGTATCCTTGAGGTGTATTGTCTAATTGAAAGTAAAGGTGTAATGCTTAACACTGAATGTTTGCAATGTTGAGAGCGCACTTAAGTAGGTTTTGATAATGTGACCCTAGCATGAAAATACAAAGGAACTGTGTGACTTTTGTCTGAAAGCTATAAAGTATGACTGGATTCTTAAAGCAAGTTTTTTTATTTATGAAAAAGTGATGAGATAATAGGTGTAACAGGAATTGGATAAAATTAATGAAAAATTGGCCTTGATAGATTAGTTATTTGTTCATTTACATTTTCTATTTTATTTCTATATGAAAGAGGCTTTGAAATTATTGATCTCTTTGTTTATAGGCTTAAGAGAGTATAACTATTATTGTCACATGATATTGCAGTATTTTTCACTGTCATTCATGCAACATAGTCACTTTCATTCTTTATTAGGTAGATATCTTCAGTTTAGTCAGCTAGGTAATTTTCATGTGGTTTAATGAGTTTGAGTATGCATGGATATTTAAATGTTTTTGTTTTATTGATGATGTAAAACCTTTAGTGAAGTATTTTATATTTTAGTGTCTGGAATGATGAAAATGTCAATACCTGACTAGCTGAAGTTCATGACCAGCCAGTGTTTCAGTTATCCAAAATCTAGTGAAGCAGTATTACATCATCCACTATATACAACTTTATGGATTCATTTTATGGTTTTTTAGACCATAGATTGATCATAAAGATCAAATTAGGTGTCGTGAATCATACAGACTGACCAGGTTCTGGATAATGGAGTTTATGGTGAGGGATACTGTTTACAACAGAGACTCTTACCAATAGGATTATACTTTGTACAAATTTTTATCCACCAAGTTTAAAGTTATCAAATGGAATATAGTCCATTAAATGACTGCCTTTGTTATGGGAAGTAGGTAGGAGGGTTATCTGTTCATGAATTGGGTTGGGGTTAGAGAAGAATATATATAGTATAAAAGATTAAAAGTGTTAAATATTATTCTTTTTTATATTTATGTGTAATAAGATCCTTTGTTTACAAATCGATAGATCTTGTACCTTGATTAGACTTTATTTTTTTTCAGATTTGAGTCCTTCCCAGTATAACTTCATCATCTTAAGTAGGCTGGATTGTAAACTGTTGTTATTACTCTGGCCACACTGATAGAACCAGAAATATTTGCAAGTGATAGCAGTTTATGTAGGATATTAGGAAAAGAAAACATTAGATAACCATTCCAATCAATTTTTATCCAAATATGAATTTGCTGATATTTTCTTAGATTATGACAGCCATAAACATCACCAGAATGGATGGAAAGTTCCTGTTTACTGTATATGGAGAAATACAGGGAACATGATATATATATATATATATATATATATATATATATATATATATATATATATATAAAGATTTTTTAACAAAAATGTTATGATGAGAGATGCATGTATTATGTAGTTGAATGAAAAGGGGTATGAAAAGGCCTGTACTTTAATGGAAAGACTCTGTCAAGACTCTATTATTCTGGATGAGTCCATTAAGTTAAGTATACAGTAGCAAGAGGCCACAGATGAGAAGGAAAGATTGTCTTTGGGAGGTAAGATTGCAAGTCAGTGCATGATATGACAGTTTAAAAGCCAAGATTGCTTGGGCAGGCTGCATATTATGAGTAAGGTATCATTGTGAATGAATTTATGTGTTGGCAAGAATTATTTTAGAATGATTTACATGAATAATAAATGGGCTAAATACAGATAGGTGCTGAAGACAGTGGTTTGATACATTAGAACTAAATGTGTGGGTGATCTGTAATACACATGAATACAGGCCTCAGTTTAAATATTCAACTGGCTTAAGGTGTTGCTCTCTTGAAAATTATTATGAATTTAGTCCATGTCCTATGAGTTTGTGTACTGAATTTTGACTGTCAAATATTGAGTTAAAAAAATTAATTAGTTTTTTTTAATACACCTGCAGTACTCGAGCTTTTGCTCATTTCTTTTCTTTGTGTCCTAAGGTGGTCATTATTCTGCAGATTACACTGCTGGTGGAAAGTCACCTTTGCCAAGGATGTATCATTTGGAGTACAATCTTGTTAAGGAACCTTCCACTCCAAATGAGTTTACATTTGCCTGCTACTGGAAGTAGTGCAGCTTTGACTGCAGAAGCCTTTAGAAAGGTCCTGGCTAACACCAGGACTCTTTTATAGATATTGATCCTGGTTTTATTTATTTTTTTCATACATATTCGCCTTTTCCCTTGTCAGCAAGGCAGCGTTAAGAACAGAGGACTGAGCCATAGAGGGAATATCCTCACTGGGCTCCCTTCTCCATTCCCTCTTTTGGGAAATCAAAAACGGGAGGGGAGGATTTTCGGCCCCACCACTCCCTCATCTTTTAGTCGCTTTCTAAGACATGCAGGAAATATGTGGGAAGTATTCTTTCTCTCCAGGAAAAAACAGCAAAGGCCACAAGTAGGAAGAGAGGAAAGTGATTGGTTCCCAGTGAATGTCAGTTTGCGGCAGGGATGCATGATGTCTCCATGGTTATTTGATTTGTTTATAGATGGGGTTTTAAGGGAGGTCAATACAAGAGCTTTGGAGAGAGGGGCAAGTATGCTGTCTGTTGTGGATGAGAGGGCTTGGGAAGTGAGTCAATCGTTGTTTGCTGATGATACAGCGCTAGTGGCTGATTCAGGTGAGAAACTGCAGAAGCTGGGGACTGAGTTTGGTAAAGTGTGTGAAAGAAGAAAGCTGAGAGTAAATGTGAATAAGAGCAAGGTTATTAGGTTCAGTAGGGTTGAGGGAGAGGTCAATAGGGAGGTAAATTTGAATGGAGAAAAATTGGAGGAAGTGAAGTGTTTTAAATATCTGGGAGTGGATTTAGGTGCGGATGGAACCATGGAAGCGGAAGTGAGTCACAGGGTGGGGGAGGGGGCAGAGGTTCTGGGAGCGTTGAAAAATGTGTGGAAGGCGAGAACGTTACCTTGGAAAGCAAAAATGGGTAAGTTTGAAGGAATAGTGGTTCCAGCAATGTTATATGGTTGTGAGGCGTGGGCTATAGATAGGGTTGTGCGGAGGAGGGTGGATGTTTTGGAAATGAGATGTTTGAGGACAATATGTGGTGTGAGGTGGTTTGATTGAGTAAGTAATGAAAGGGTAAGAGAGATGTGTGATAATAAAAAGAGTGTTTGAGAGAGCAGAAAAGGGGGTGTATTGAAATGGTTTGGTCACATGGAGAGAATGAGTGAGGAAAGATTGACAAAGAGGATATTTGTGTCAGAGGTAGAGGGAATGAGGAGAATTTGGAGACCAAATTGGAGGTGGAAGGATGGAGTGGAAAACATTTTGAGTGATCAGGGCCTGAACATACAGGAGGGTGAAAGGTGTGCAAGAAATAGAATGAATTGGAATGATGTGGTATACCTGGGGTCGACGTGCTGTAAGTGGATTGTACCAGGGCATGTGAAGCGTCTGGGGTAAACCATGGAAAGTTTTGTGAGGCCTAGATGTGGAAAGGGAGCTGTGGTTTCGATGCATTACACATGACAGCTAGAGACCGAGTGTGAATGAATGTGGCCTTTGTTGTCTTTTCCTAGCACTACCTTGCACGCGTGTGGGGGGGAGGGGGTGCCATTTTATGTGTGGCGTAGTAATGATGGGAATGGATGAAGGCAGCAAGAATGAATATGTACATGTATATATATGTATATTGAATATGTACATGTGTATATATGTATATGTCTGTGTATGTATGTATGTATATGTTGAAATGTACAGATGTGTATATGTGCATGTGTGGGCATGTATGTATATACATGTGTATGAGGGTGGGTTGGGCCATTCTTTCGTCTGTTTCTTTGCGCTACCTTGCTAACACTAGAGACAGCAACAAAGTGTGATAAATAAGATAAAAGATATATTTTACTTTTCATTGGATTTGTATGTAGCATTTATGGATCTGGAGAAGGCATATGATAGAGTTGATAGAGATGCTCTGTGGAAGGTATTAAGAATATATGGTGTGGGAGGCAAGTTGTTAGAAGCAGTGAAAAGTTTTTATCGAGGATGTAAGGCATGTGTACGTGTAGGAAGAGAGGAAAGTGATTGGTTCTCAGTGAATGTAGGTTTGCGGCAGGGGTGTGTGATGTCTCCATGGTTGTTTAATTTGTTTATGGATGGGGTTGTAAGGGAGGTAAATGCAAGAGTCCTGGAAAGAGGGGCAAGTATGAAGTCTGTTGGGGATGAGAGAGCTTGGGAAGTGAGTCAGTTGTTGTTCGCTGATGATACAGCGCTGGTGGCTGATTCATGTGAGAAACTGCAGAAGCTGGTGACTGAGTTTGGTAAAGTGTGTGGAAGAAGAAAGTTGAGAGTAAATGTGAATAAGAGCAAGGTTATTAGGTACAGTAGGGGTGAGGGTCAAGTCAATTGGGAGGTGAGTTTGAATGGAGAAAAACTGGAGGAAGTGAAGTGTTTTAGATATCTGGGAGTGGATCTGTCAGCGGATGGAACCATGGAAACGGAAGTGGATCATAGGGTGGGGGAGGGGGCGAAAATTTTGGGAGCCTTGAAAAATGTGTGGAAGTCGAGAACACTATCTCGGAAAGCAAAAATGGGTATGTTTGAGGGAATAGTGGTTCCAACAATGTTGTATGGTTGCGAGGCGTGGGCTATGGATAGAGATGTGCGCAGGAGGATGGATGTGCTGGAAATGAGATGTTTGAGGACAATGTGTGGTGTGAGGTGGTTTGATCGAGTAAGTAACGTAAGGGTAAGAGAGATGTGTGGAAATAAAAAGAGCGTGGTTGAGAGAGCAGAAGAGGGTGTTTTGAAATGGTTTGGGCACATGGAGAGAATGAGTGAGGAGAGATTGACCAAGAGGATATATGTGTCGGAGGTGGAGGGAACGAGGAGAAGAGGGAGACCAAATTGGAGGTGGAAAGATGGAGTGAAAAAGATTTTGTGTGATCGGGGCCTGAACATGCAGGAGGGTGAAAGGAGGGCAAGAAATAGAGTGAATTGGAGTCATGTGGTATACAGGGGTTGACGTGCTGTCAGTGGATTGAAGCAAGGCATGTGAAGCGTCTGGGGTAAACCATGGAAAGCTGTGTAGGTATGTATATTTGCGTGTGTGGACGTGTGTATGTACATGTGTATGGTGGGGGGGGGGTTGGGCCATTTCTTTCGTCTGTTTCCTTGCGCTACCTCGCAAATGCGGGAGACAGCGACAAAGTATAAAAAAAAAAAAAAAAAAAAAAAAAAATAATAATACTCAATTACTGTTCCCCGCATTAGGGGACAGAGGAGAAAGAACACTTCCCATGTATTCCCTGCTTGTCATAAAAGGCAACTGAAAGGGAAGGGAGTGGGAGGCTGGAATTCCTCCCCTTCCATTTTAACTTTTCCAAAACAAGGAACTGAGAAGGGTGCCAAGTGAGGATATTCCCTCAAAAGTTCAGTCCTCTGTTCTTAAAGCTACCTCACTAATGCAGGAAGTGGCAAATATGTATGAAAAAATATATGAAATATACTTATTTGTTATACTTAATTGCTGTTTCCCACATCAGTGTGGTACTGCCAGGAAACATGAAGAATGGCCCATCCACTCATCTACTCATATATAATATAAACTTAAAAATCTGTACATGCACATGTACAAACATATATATATATATATATATATATATATATATATATATATTTTTTTTTTTTTTTTTTTTTTTTTTTTTTTTTTTTTTTTTTTATACTTTGTCGCTGTCTCCCGCGTTTGCGAGGTAGCGCAAGGAAACAGACGAAAGAAATGGCCCAACCCCCCCCATACACATGTACATACACACGTCCACACACGCAATATACATACCTACACAGCTTTCCATGGTTTACCCCAGACGCTTCACATGCCTTGATTCAATCCACTGACAGCACGTCAACCCCTGTATACCACATCGCTCCAATTCACTCTATTCCTTGCCCTCCTTTCACCCTCCTGCATGTTCAGGCCCCGATCACACAAAATCCTTTTCACTCCATCTTTCCACCTCCAATTTGGTCTCCCTCTTCTCCTCGTTCCCTCCACCTCCGACACATATATCCTCTTGGTCAATCTTTCCTCACTCATTCTCTCCATGTGCCCAAACCACTTCAAAACACCCTCTTCTGCTCTCTCAACCACGCTCTTTTTATTTCCACACATCCCTCTTACCCTTACGTTACTTACTCGATCAAACCACCTCACACCACACATTGTCCTCAAACATCTCATTTCCAGCACATCCATCCTCCTGCGCACAACTCTATCCATAGCCCACGCCTCGCAACCATACAACATTGTTGGAACCACTATTCCTTCAAACATACCCATTTTTGCTTTCCGGGATAATGTTCTCGACTTCCACACATTCTTCAAGGCCCCCAGAATTTTCGCCCCCTCCCCCACCCTATGATCCACTTCCGCTTCCATGGTTCCATCCGCTGACAGATCCACTCCCAGATATCTAAAACACTTCACTTCCTCTAGCCTCTCACCATTCAAACTCACCTCCCAATTGACTTGACCCTCAACCCTACTGTACCTAATAACCTTGCTCTTATTCACATTTACTCTTAACTTTCTTCTTCCACACACTTTACCAAACTCAGTCACCAGCTTCTGCAGTTTCTCACATGAATCAGCCACCAGCGCTGTATCATCAGCGAACAACAACTGACTCACTTCCCAAGCTCTCTCATCCCCAACAGACTTCATACTTGCCCCTCTTTCCAAAACTCTTGCATTTACCTCCCTAACAACCCCATCCATAAACAAATTAAACAACCATGGAGACATCACACACCCCTGCCGCAAACCTACATTCACTGAGAACCAATCACTTTCCTCTCTTCCTACACGTACACATGCCTTACATCCTCGATAAAAACTTTTCACTGCTTCTAACAACTTGCCTCCCACACCATATATTCTTAATACCTTCCACAGAGCATCTCTATCAACTCTATCATATGCCTTCTCCAGATCCATAAATGCTACATACAAATCCATTTGCTTTTCTAAGTATTTCTCACATACATTCTTCAAAGCAAACACCTGATCCACACATCCTCTACCACTTCTGAAACCACACTGCTCTTCCCCAATCTGATGCTCTGTACATGCCTTCACCCTCTCAATCAATACCCTCCCATATAATTTACCAGGAATACTCAACAAACTTATACCTCTGTAATTTGAGCATTCACTCTTATCCCCTTTGCCTTTGTACAATGGCACTATGCACGCATTCCGCCAATCCTCAGGCACCTCACCATGAGTCATACATACATTAAATAACCTTACCAACCAGTCAACAATACAGTCACCCCCTTTTTTAATAAATTCCACTGCAATACCATCCAAACCTGCTGCCTTGCCGGCTTTCATCTTCCGCAAAGCTTTCACTACCTCTTCTCTGTTTACCAAATCATTTTCCCTAACCCTCTCACTTTGCACACCACCTCGACCAAAACACCCTATATCTGCCACTCTATCATCAAACACATTCAACAAACCTTCAAAATACTCACTCCATCTTCTTCTCACATCACCACTACTTGTTATCACCTCCCCATTTGCGCCCTTCACTGAAGTTCCCATTTGCTCCCTTGTCTTACGCACTTTATTTACCTCCTTCCAGAACATCTTTTTATTCTCCCTAAAATTTAATGATACTCTCTCACCCCAACTCTCATTTGCCCTTTTTTTCACCTCTTGCACCTTTCTCTTGACCTCCTGTCTCTTTCTTTTATACATCTCCCACTCAATTGCATTTTTTCCCTGCAAAAATCGTCCAAATGCCTCTCTCTTCTCTTTCACTAATACTCTTACTTCTTCATCCCACCACTCACTACCCTTTCTAATCAACCCACCTCCCACTCTTCTCATGCCACAAGCATCTTTTGTGCAATCCATCACTGATTCCCTAAATACATCCCATTCCTCCCCCACTCCCCTTGCTTCCATTGTTCTCACCTTTTTCCATTCTGTACTCAGTCTCTCCTGGTACTTCCTCACACAGGTCTCCTTCTCAAGCTCACTTACTCTCACCACCCTCTTCACCCCAACATTCACTCTTCTTTTCTGAAAACCCATACAAGTCTTCACCTTAGCCTCCACAAGATAATGATCAGACATCCCTCCAGTTGCACCTCTCAGCACATTAACATCCAAAAGTCTCTCTTTCGCATGCCTGTCAATTAACACGTAATCCAATAACGCTCTCTGGCCATCTCTCCTACTTACATAAGTATACTTATGTATATCTCGCTTTTTAAACCAGGTATTCCCAATCATCAGTCCTTTTTCAGCACATAAATCTACAAGCTCTTCACCATTTCCATTTAGAACACTGAACACCCCATGTATACCAATTATTCCCTCAACTGCCACATTACTCACCTTTGCATTCAAATCACCCATCACTATAACCCGGTCTCGTGCATCAAAACCACTAACACACTCATTCAGCTGCTCCCAAAACACTTGCCTCTCTTGATCTTTCTTCTCATGCCCAGGTGCATATGCACCAATAATCACCCACCTCTCTCCATCAACTTTCAGTTTTACCCATATTAATCGAGAATTTACTTTCTTACACTCTATCACATACTCCCACAACTCCTGTTTCAGGAGTATTGCTACTCCTTCCCTTGCTCTTGTCTCTCACTAACCCCTGACTTTACTCCCCAGACATTCCCAAACCACTCTTCCCCTTTACCCTTGAGCTTCGTTTCACTCAGAGCCAAAACATCCAGGTTCCTTTCCTCAAACATACTACCTATCTCTCCTTTTTTCACATCTTGGTTACATCCACACACATTTAGGCACCCCACTCTGAGCCTTCGAGGAGGATGAGCGCTCCCCGCGTGACTCCTTCTTCTGTTTCCCATTTTAGAAAGTTAATACAAGGAGGGGAGGATTTCTGGCCCCCCGCTCCCGTCCCCTCTAGTCGCTTTCTACGACACGCGAGGAATATATATTTATATATATATATATTTATACATATTTACTCTTAACTTTCTTCTTTCACACACTTTACCAAACTCAGTCACCAGCTTCTGCAGTTTCTCACATGAATCAGCCACCAGCGCTGTATCATCAGCGAACAACAACTGACTCACTTCCCAAGCTCTCTCATCCACAACAGACTTCATACTTGCCCCTCTTTCCAAAACTCTTGCATTCACCTCCCTAACAACCCCATCCATAAACAAATTAAACAACCATGGAGACATCACACACCCCTGCCGCAAACCTACATTCACTGAGAACCAATCACTTTCCTCTCTTCCTACACGTACACATGCCTTACATCCTCGATAAAAACTTTTCACTGCAAGGTTATTAGGTACAGTAGGGTTGAGGGTCAAGTCAATTGGGAGGTGAGTTTGAATGGAGAAAAACTGGAGGAAGTGAAGTGTTTTAGATATCTGGCAGCGGATGGAACCATGGAAGCGGAAGTGGATCATAGGGTGGGGGAGGGGGCGAAAATTCTGGGGGCCTTGAAGAATGTGTGGAAGTCGAGAACATTATCTCGGAAAGCAAAAATGGGTATGTTTGTAGGAATAGTGGTTCCAACAATGTTGTATGGTTACGAGGCGTGGGCTATGGATAGAGTTGTGCGCAGGAGGATGGATGTGCTGGAAATGAGATGTTTGAGGACAGTGTGTGGTGTGAGGTGGTTTGATCGAGTGAGTAACATAAGGGTAAGAGAGATGTGTGGAAATAAAAAGAGCGTGGTTGAGAGAGCAGAAGAGGGTGTTTTGAAGTGGTTTGGGCACATGGAAAGAATGAGTGAGGAAAGATTGACCAAGAGGATATATGTGTCGGAGGTGGAGGGAGCTAGGAGAAGAGGGAGACCAAATTGGAGGTGGAAAGATGGAGTGAAAAAGATTTTGTGTGATCGGGGCCTGAACATGCAGGAGGGTGAAAGGAGGGCAAGGAATAGAGTGAATTGGAGCGATGTGGTATACCGGGGTTGACGTGCTGTCAGTGGATTGAATCAAGGCATGTGAAGCGTCTGGGGTAAACCATGGAAAGCTGTGTAGGTATGTATATTTGCGTGTGTGGACGTATGTATATACATGTGTATGGGGGTGGGTTGGGCCATTTCTTTCGTCTGTTTCCTTGCGCTACCTCGCAAACGCGGGAGACAGCGACAAAGTATAATAAAAAAAAATATATATATATATATATATACTTGTTTATGGATGGGGTTGTTAGGGAGGTGAATGCAAGAGTTTTGGAAAGAGGGGCAAGTATGAAGTCTGTTGTGGATGAGAGAGCTTGGGAAGTGAGTCAGTTGTTGTTCGCTGATGATACAGCGCTGGTGGCTGATTCATGTGAGAAACTGCAGAAGCTGGTGACTGAGTTTGGTAAAGTGTGTGAAAGAAGAAAGTTAAGAGTAAATGTGAATAAGAGCAAGGTTATTAGGTACAGTCGGGTTGAGGGTCAAGTCAATTGGGAGGTAAGTTTGAATGGAGAAAAACTGGAGGAAGTAAAGTGTTTTAGATATCTGGGAGTGGATCTGGCAGCGGATGGAACCATGGAAGCGGAAGTGAATCATAGGGTGGGGGAGGGGGCGAAAATCCTGGGAGCCTTGAAGAATGTGTGGAAGTCGAGAACATTATCTCGGAAAGCAAAAATGGATATGTTTGAAGGGATAGGGGTTCCAACAATGTTGTATGGTTGCGAGGTGTGGGCTATGGATAGAGTTGTGCGCAGGAGGGTGGATGTGCTGGAAATGAGATGTTTGAGGACAATGTGTGGTGTGAGGTGGTTTGATCGAGTAAGTAACGTAAGGGTAAGAGAGATGTGTGGAAATAAAAAGAGCGTGGTTGAGAGAGCAGAAGAGGGTGTTTTGAAATGGTTTGGGCACATGGAGAGAATGAGTGAGGAAAGATTGACCAAGAGGATATATGTGTCGGAGGTGGAGGGAACGAGGAGAAGAGGGAGACCAAATTGGAGGTGGAAAGATGGAGTGAAAAGGATTTTGTGTGATCGGGGCCTGAACATGCAGGAGGGTGAAAGGAGGGCAAGGAATAGAGTGAATTGGAGCGATGTGGTATACCGGGGTTGACGTGCTGTCAGTGGATTGAATCAAGGCATGTGAAGCGTCTGGGGTAAACCATGGAAAGCTGTGTAGGTATGTATATTTGCGTGTGTGGACGTATGTATATACATGTGTATGGGGGGGGGGGGGGGGGGTTTGGGCCATTTCTTTCGTCTGTTTCCTTGCGCTACCTCGCAAACGCGGGAGACAGCGACAAAGTATAATATAATAAAAATAAATATATATATATATATATATATATATATATATATATATATATATATATATATATATATATATATATATATATATATATATATTCTTTTCTTTCATACTATTTATATATATATATATATATATTTTATATTTTATTATACTTTGTCGCTGTCTCCCGCATTTGCGAGGTAGCGCAAGGAAACAGACGAAAGAAATGGCCCCCCCCCCATACACATGTATATACACATATATATATATGTGTATATATATGTTTTGGGAGCAGCTGAATGAGTGTGTTAGTGGTTTTGATGCACGAGACCGGGTTATAGTGATGGGTGATTTGAATGCAAAGGTGAGTAATGTGGCAGTTGAGGGAATAATTGGTATACATGGGGTGTTCAGTGTTGTAAATGGAAATGGTGAAGAGCTTGTAGATTTATGTGCTGAAAAAGGACTAATGATTGGGAATACCTGGTTTAAAAAGCGAGATATACATAAGTATACTTATGTAAGTAGGAGAGATGGCCAGAGAGCATTATTGGATTACGTGTTAATTGACAGGCGTGCGAAAGAGAGACTTTTGGATGTTAATGTGCTGAGAGGTGCAACTGGAGGGATGTCTGATCATTATCTTGTGGAGGCAAAGGTGAAGATTTGTATGGGTTTTCAGAAAAGAAGAGTGAATGTTGGGGTGAAGAGGGTGGTGAGAGTAAGTGAGCTTGGGAAGGAGATCTGTGTGAGGAAGTACCAGGAGAGACTGAGTACAGAATGGAAAAAGGTGAGAACAATGGAAGTAAGGGGAGTGGGGGAGGAATGGGATGTATTTTGGGAATCAGTGATGGATTGCGCAAAAGATGCTTGTGGCATGAGAAGAGTGGGAGATGGGTTGATTAGAAAGGGTAGTGAGTGGTGGGATGAAGAAGTAAGATTATTAGTGAAAGAGAAGAGAGAGAGGCATTTGGATGATTTTTGCAGGGAAAAAATGCAATTGAGTGGGAGATGTATAAAAGAAAGAGACAGGAGGTCAAGAGAAAGGTGCAAGAGGCGAAAAAAAGGGCAAATGAGAGTTGGGGTGAGAGAGTATCATTAAATTTTAGGGAGAATAAAAAGATGTTCTGGAAGGAGGTAAATAAAGTGCGTAAGACAAGGGAGCAAATGGGAACTTCAGTGAAGGGCGCAAATGGGGAGGTGATAACAAGTAGTGGTGATGTGAGAAGGAGATGGAGTGAGTATTTTGAAGGTTTGTTGAATGTGTTTGATGATAGAGTGGCAGATATAGGGTGTTTTGGTCGAGGTGGTGTGCAAAGTGAGAGGGTTAGGGAAAATGATTCGGTAAACAGAGAAGAGGTAGTGAAAGCTTTGCGGAAGATGAAAGCCGGCAAGGCAGCAGGTTTGGATGGTATTGCAGTGGAATTTATTAAAAAAGGGGGTGACTGTATTGTTGACTGGTTGGTAAGGTTATTTAATGTATGTATGACTCATGGCTGAGGTGCCTGAGGATTGGCGGAATGCGTGCATAGTGCCATTGTACAAAGGCAAAGGGGATAAGAGTGAGTGCTCAAATTACAGAGGTATAAGTTTGTTGAGTATTCCTGGTAAATTATATGGGAGGGTATTGATTGAGAGGGTGAAGGCATGTACAGAGCATCAGATTGGGGAAGAGCAGTGTGGTTTCAGAAGTGGTAGAGGATGTGTGGATCAGGTGTTTGCTTTGAAGAATGTATGTGAGAAATACTTAGAAAAGCAAATGGATTTGTATGTAGCATTTATGGATCTGGAGAAGGCATATGATAGAGTTGATAGAGATGCTCTGTGGAAGGTGTTAAGAATATATGGTGTGGGAGGAAAGTTGTTAGAAGCAGTGAAAAGTTTTTATCGAGGATGTAAGGCATGTGTACGTGTAGGAAGAGAGGAAAGTGATTGGTTCTCAGTGAATGTAGGTTTGCGGCAGGGGTGTGTGATGTCTCCATGGTTGTTTAATTTGTTTATGGATGGGGTTGTTAGGGAGGTAAATGCAAGAGTTTTGGAAAGAGGGGCAAGTATGAAGTCTGTTGGGGATGAGAGAGCTTGGGAAGTGAGTCAGTTGTTGTTCGCTGATGATACAGCGCTGGTGGCTGATTCATGTGAGAAACTGCAGAAGCTGGTGACTGAGTTTGGTAAAGTGTGTGGAAGAAGAAAGTTAAGAGTAAATGTGAAAAAGAGCAAGGTTATTAGGTATAGTAGGGTTGAGGGTCAAGTCAACTGGGAGGTGAGTTTGAATGGAGAAAAACTGGAGGAAGTGAAGTGTTTTAGATATCTGGGAGTGGATCTGGCAGCGGATGGAACCATGGAAGCAGAAGTGGATCATAGGGTGGGGGAGGGGGCGAAAATTCTGGGGGCCTTGAAGAATGTGTGGAAGTCGAGAACATTATCTCGGAAAGCAAAAATGGGTATGTTTGAAGGAATAGTGGTTCCAACAATGTTGTATGGTTGTGAGGCGTGGGCTATGGATAGAGTTGTGCGCAGGAGGATGGATGTGCTGGAAATGAGATGTTTGAGGACAATGTGTGGTGTGAGGTGGTTTGATCGAGTGAGTAACGTAAGGGTGAGAGAGATGTGTGGAAATAAAAAGAGCGTGGTTGAGAGAGCAGAAGAGGGTGTTTTGAAGTGGTTTGGGCACATGGAGAGAATGAGTGAGGAAAGATTGACCAAGAGGATATATGTGTCGGAGGTTGAGGGAGCTAGGAGAAGAGGGAGACCAAATTGGAGGTGGAAAGATGGAGTGAAAAAGATTTTGTGTGATCGGGGCCTGAACATGCAGGAGGGTGAAAGGAGGGTGAGGAATAGAGTAAATTGGAGCGATGTGGTATACCGGGGTTGACGTGCTGTCAGTGGATTGAATCAAGGCATGTGAAGCGTCTGGGGTAAACCATGGAAAGCTGTGTAGGTGTGTATATTTGCGTGTGTGGACGTATGTATATACATGTGTATGGGGGGGGGTTGGGCCATTTCTTTCGTCTGTTTCCTTGCGCTACCTCGCAAACGCGGGAGACATCGACAAAGTATAATGGAAATAAATAAATATATATATATATCAACATGTACACATATACATACACCTACACAGACATATACATATATACACATGTACATATTCATACTTGCTTGCCTTCATCCATTCCCGGCATTGCCCCCCCCCCCATCCCCCTCCATAGGAAACAACATCACTACCCCCTGCTTCAGTGAGGTAGCACCAGGTAAACAGACAAAAAGGCCACATTCATTCACACTCAATCTCTAGCAGTCATGGTGATCATCATTATAGAAATACTTTAAGATTTTTAGACACCAATTGAATTGTTTATGATAGTATTTTATGGGCAGTTTGCATGAACAAAACTGTTTGAGTCTCACAGTGTTGAAGGCAGTTAAGAGGGGCTGGAGCTGGAGACTGAAAATCATCCTCTCCTGTCTTATTACTTTCCAAAAGAAGGAACAGAGTGACAGATTTTCCTTTAAGATTCAGTAGTGTGTTTCTCATGCTACCTCATTAAAGTGGGAAACAGCAAACAGTTATGAAAGAAAGAAAATGGCATACACTTGCTTTATTGTAGATAATTAAGAATTGATGTATGAATTGAGATACTTGAAAATTTATATGAGTCTGTAATGTACATATCTTTAGAACTTCACAGTAGACAACATCTGGAACATATATTTTCTGTGAGCATTTCAAAACACTGTAAAAACTAAATTGACACATGGCAGATGCAAGGCTCGGGTACCGTCCAGTAATAGACGATATGGTGACAAAGTAGCATGTTCCAGCTTTATATACTATGTGACTAAAGGATTTGTATTGATTAATACAAAGATATGTTGATATTACTGTAAAAATTTTTAAACAATGTGCAAGACGTGAAGAGAATACCTTGCTGTAGATGTCATCAGCTGTTGGCTTGGTTTCAACTTGACAGAAACACATCAATATACGTTACAGTGTTCCAGTAGTTAGGTTTATCTTAAATTTGAAGTTATGATTGACCTGTAAGTATGGGACATCATAAAGATACCTGTAAATAAACAGCAGATATTATATCAGTTTATTTGGCTCTTTGTAGATATGAAAGGCTACAGTTTGTAGACTATTGAAATTGTATGTATTTTTTAAAAGACCAGGTCAAGAATGAAGTGGTTGGTATACATTACGATAAGGACTGCATTGCAAAAGGTGCATTGATTTTGGAATGTCTGGTAAATTTTACTCCTTTTAGTTTTTTTCAGTGTTTATACTTAACATTGTAACCATAAATGAGATTGATGAGCTTTTGCAAGGCATATAGTGAAGTTGAAACAAAATAAAGAATTGGTTTTCCTTATTTTCTTAGAATTATAGTGTCATATAGGTTTCACTAGATTTTCTATTTTTCAAGTGAAGACTGTGGTTCATTATACTCTATTATATTCTAAGATATTTAAGCCTACTAAAAAGTAATAGTGATCTCTAAAAACCCTATGTACTAATGTATTATACTGCTTTCCATTTTATATTTGATTTCTGTATGTTTAGAAATATTAATCATCTTAGAATACCCACATGATTGCAGTGTGAAACTCAGAAAAGTCATACCATATTTCATCTGATAACTATGATTGTGTAGTGACTGTCAGTGATATTGGTGTGAACTATTGTTTCATTCATGAGATTAAGTTATGAGGCTAAGTTTCTCTAAACAAGTACTTTATGGTGTTTTCAGTTTGTAATTTTTAACTGCTTATTTGTAAATTGAAGCAATAATGAAATCATATGTTACATGCACATTTTGTGTTAATCCCTGCTTTCTGTTTAGTTGTTTTTTTTTTTTCAGCTGGTGAGTCATTGTTAATACCTGTTGTCTGTCCATTGTCGTCCATTGTGTATTAGACTTTGATGTATTTTCAAAAACTGTCATTGAGATCAACGTAAAACATAGTGTGGCTCTTCCTTCAGGCATTCTCATTATTACCTGTAATTAAGCCCCAATTCTCCCTCTTCGTTCTTTCTCCTACTGTTATTATTAGTATTTTTTACTCATTCTTATGTTCTGGATGCTAATTCGCTCATACAGGAAAAGCGAATACTTTTTTTTTTTTGCTTTGTCGCTGTCTCCCGCGTTTGTGAGGTAGCACAAGGAAACAGACTGAAAGAAATGGCCCAAACCACCCCCATACACATGTATATACATATGTCCACACACGCAAATATACATACCTACACAGCTTTCCATGGTTTACCCCAGACGCTTCACATGCCCTGATTCAATCCACTGACAGCATGTCAACCCCGGTATACCACATCGATCCAATTCACTCTATTCCTTGCCCTCCTTTCACCCTCCTGCATGTTCAGGCCCCGATCACACAAAATCTTTTTCACTCCATCTTTCCACCTCCAATTTGGTCTCCCACTTCTCCTCGTTCCCTCCACCTCCGACACATATATCCTCTTGGTCAATCTTTCCTCACTCATTCTCTCCATGTGCCCAAACCATTTCAAAACACCCTCTTCTGCTCTCTCAACCACGCTCTTTTTATTTCCACACATCTCTCTTACCCTTACGTTACTTACTCAATCAAACCACCTCACACCACACATTGTCCTCAAACATCTCATTTCCAGCACATCCATCCTCCTGCGCACAACTCTATCCATAGCTCACGCCTCGCAACCATACAACATTGTTGGAACCACTATTCCTTCAAACATACCCATTTTTATTTTCCGAGATAATGTTCTCGACTTCCACACATTCTTCAAGGCTCCCAGGATTTTCGCCCCCTCCCCCACCCTATGATCCACTTTCGCTTCCATGGTTCCATCCGCTGCCAGATCCACTCCCAGATATCTAAAACACTTTACTTCCTCCAGTTTTTCTCCATTCAAATTTACCTCCCAATTGACTTGACCCTCAACCCTACTGTACCTAATTACCTTGCTCTTATTCACATTTACTCTTAACTTTCTTCTTTCACACACTTTACCAAACTCAGTCACCAGCTTCTGCGAATATGCATAAGAAAATATTATTAATTTCATAATATCATTAGCATTGGAGAGAAAAAGGTTAGTTGGAGTGTGAGTCTGAATGGAGATAATGTAGAGGAAGTTTAGTGTTTTAGATACCTGGGAGTGGACAAGGAACTATGGGAGTTGAGGTGAGCCATAGGAATGGTGAAGGGGCTAAGGTCCTGAGCAAATTGAAGAGTGTGTGGAAAGAGAGTTCACTGTTTGTAAGTGTAAGGGTGGGTATATACAATGGTATAGTAGTCCTGATGTATGGATGTGAGGCATGGGCCCCAAATAAAAAGTACAGAACAGTGTGGATGCGTTGGATATGAAATTTTTTAGGACAGTATGTAGGGTGAGGAGGGTTGATTGAATATGAAATTATTGGGGAAGGACAGGTGTGATTGTAAGAGAAACATGTATGAGCTTATGAAGTTTTTCAGAAAAGATCTTGACATATGAAAAGGTTGAATGAGGATAGGATGACTGAAAAGGTATGCATGTTAAAGGTAGAGGGAACAAGGAAAAGGGGGAACCAAGGAGGAGATGAAAGGAAAGAGTTAAAGGTGCATTGGGTATCTGGAGCATAAACATGCAGAAAGGTCTAAAGCATACATGATTAAAGCAAAGTGGAGTATTGTAGTATGCAGGGGGCAATGTGCTGTCAGTTGTCTGAACCAGGACTTGTGAAGTTGTCAAAGGGAATGCATAGAGAGGTTTGTAGAGTCTGGTTGTGGAAAGGGGGCTGTGGTTTCGGTGTATTATATATGATGACTAGAGATTGGATATGGATGAATAAGGACATTTTTCGTCAGTTCCTGGTGCCACCCCATTCTTGCAGGAAATGACCAACAAGTATTAAGAGGAATTTGTTATTCATGCTTGTTTTCTCTTTCCTTACTGTTTGGTATTTCCTGTGTTGGCAAGGTAGTGCCAGTAACAGGCGGAGAAATTACCTCATTTACCTACATTTATTCCCTAGCTGTCATGTTATTATTATTATTATTATTATTATTTATTATTTTATTATACTTGATTGCCGTTTCCCGCGTCAGCAAGGTAGCGCTGGGAAACAGACAAAGAATGGCCCATCCATTCTTTCGTGTTTCCTTGCACTACCTTGCTAGCATGGGAGACAGCAACAAAGCAAAATATCATTTCATTTTTGCTTTGTTGCTGTCTCCCGCGTTTGCGAGGTAGCGCAAGGAAACAGACGAAAGAAATGGCCCAACCCACCCCATACACATATAAATACATACACGTCCACACACGCAAATATACATACCTATACATCTCAATGTACACATATATACACACACAGACATATACATATATACACATGTACATCATTCATACTGTCTGCCTTTATTTATTCCAATCGCCACCCCGACACACATGTAATAACAACCCCCTCCCCCCGCATGTGCGCAGGGTAGCGCTAGGAAAAGACAACAAAGGCCACATTCGTTCACACTCATTCTCTAGCTGTTATGTATAATGCACTGAAACCACAGCTCTCTTTCCACATCCAGGCCCCACAAAACTTTCCATGGTTTACCCAGACGCTTCACATGCCCTTGTTCAATCCACTGACAGCATGTCGACCCCGGTATACCACATCATTCCAATACACTCTATTCCTTGCCCGCCATTCACCCTCCTGCATGTTCAGGCCCCGATCACTCAAAATCTTTTTCACTCCATCTTTCCACCTCCAATTTGGTCTCCCACTTCTCCTCGTTCCCTCCACCTCTGACACATATATCCTCTTGGTCAATCTTTCCTCACTCATTCTCTCCATGTGACCAAACCATTTCAAAACACCCTCTTCTGCTCTCTCAACCACGCTCTTTTTATTACCACACATCTCTCTTACCCTATTATTACTTACTCGATGAAACCACCTCACACCACATATTGTCCTCAAACATCTCATTTCCAGCACATCCATGTACACCAATTATTTCCTCAACTGCCACATTACTCACCTTTGCATTCAAATCACCCATCACTATAACCCGGTCTCGTGCATCAAAACTACTAACACACTTACTCAGCTGCTCTCAAAATACTTGCCTCTCATGATCTTTCTTCTCATGCCCAGGTGCATATGCACCAATAATCACCCATCTCTCTCCATCAACTTTCAGTTTTACCCATATCAATCTAGAATTTACTTTCTTACACTTTATCACATACTTCCACCACTCCTGTTTCAGGAGTAGTGCTACTCCTTCCCTTATCCTTGTCCTCTCACTAACCCCTGACTTTACTCCCAAGACATTCCCAAACCACTCTTCCCCTTCGCCTTTGAGCTTCATTTCACTCAGAGCCAAAACATCCAGGTTCCTTTCCTTAAACATACTACCTATCTTTCCTTTTTTCTCATCTTGGTTACATCTAGACACATTTAGACACCCCAGTCTGAGCCTTCGAGGAGGATGAGCACTCCCCTTGTGACTCCTTCTTCTGTTTCCTCTTTTAGAAAGATAGAATACAAGGAGGGGAGGGTTTTCAGCCCCCCGCTCCCGTCCCCTTTAGTCGCCTTCTACGACACGTGAGGAATGCGTGGGAAGTATTCTTTCTCCCCTATCCCCTTTCCACCTCCAATTTGGTCTCCCTCTTCTCCTCGTTCCCTCCACCTCCGACACATATATCCTCTTGGTCAATCTTTCCTCACTCATTCTCTCCATGTGACCAAACCATTTCAAAACACCCTCTTCTGCTGTCTCAACCACGCTCTTTTTATTTCCACACATCTCTCTTACCCTTACGTTACTTACTCGATCAAACCACCTCACACCACACATTGTCCTCAAACATCTCATTTCCAGCACATCCATCCTCCTGCGCACAACTCTATCCATAGTCCACGCCTCGCAACCATACAACATTGTTGGAACCACTATTCCTTCAAACATACCCATTTTTGCTTTCCGAGATAATGTTCTCGACTTCCACACATTCTTCAAGGCTCCCAGGATTTTCGCCCCCTCCCCCACCCTATGATCCACTTTCGCTTCCATGGTTCCATCCACTGCCAGATCCACTCCCAGATATCTAAAACACTTCACTTCCTCCAGTTTTTCTCCATTCAAACTCACCTCCCAATTGAATTGACCCTCAACCCTACTGTACCTAATAACCTTGCTCTTATTCACATTTACTCTTAACTTTCTTCTTTCACACACTTTACCAAACTCAGTCACCAGCTTCTGCAGTTTCTCACATGAATCAGCCACCAGCGCTGTATCATCAAAATATATATAAATAAATAAATATATATATTCTGAGTACAGAATGGAAAAAGGTGAGAAAAAAGGACGTAAGGGGAGTGGGAGAGGAATGGGATGTATTTAGGGAAGCAGTGATGGCTTGCGCAAAAGATGCTTGTGGCATGAGAAGCGTGGGAGGTGGACAGATTAGAAAGGGTAGTGAGTGGTGGGATGAAGAAGTAAGAATATTAGTGAAAGAGAAGAGAGAGGCATTTGGACAATTTTTGCAGGGAAATAATGCAAATGACTGGGAGACATATAAAAGAAAGAGGCAGGAGGTCAAGAGAAAGATGCAAGAGGTGAAAAAGAGGGCAAATGAGAGTTGGGGTGAGAGAGTATCATCAAATTTTAGGGAGAATAAAAAGATGTTTTGGAAGGAGGTAAATAAAGTGCGTAAGACAAGGGAACAAATGGGAACTTCAATGAAGGGGGCTAATGGGGAGGTGATAAGTAGTGGTGATGTGAGGAGATGGAGTGAGTATTTTGAAAGTTTGTTGAATGTGTTTGATGATAGAGTGGCAGATATAGGGTGTTGTGGTCGAGGTGCTGTGCTGAGTGAGAGGGTTAGGGAGAATGATTTGGTAAACAGAGAAGAGGTAGTAAGAGTTTTGCGGAAGATGAAAGCCGGCAAGGCAGCGGGTTTGGATGGTATTGCTGTGGAATTTATTCAAAAAGGGGGTGACTGTATTGTTGACTGGTTGGTGAGGTTATATAATGTATGTATGACTCATGGTGAGGTGCCTAAGGATTGGTGGAATGCTTCCATAGTGCCATTGTACAAAGGCAAAGGGGATAAAAAGGAGTGCTTAAATTACAGAGGTATAAGTTTGTTGAGTATTCCTGGTAAATTATATGGGAGGGTATTGATTGAGAGGGTGAAGGCATGTACAGAGCATCAGATTGAGGAAGAGCAGTGTGGTTTCAGAAGTGGTAGAGGATGTGCGGATCAGGTGTTTGCTTTGAAGAATGTATGTGAGAAATACTTAGAAAAGCAAATGGATTTGTAAGTATCATTTATGGATCTGGAGAAGGCATATGATAGAGTTGATAGAGATGCTCTGTGGAAGGTACTAAGAATGTATGGTGTGGGAGGCATGTTGTTAGAAGCAGTGAAAAGTTTTTATCGAGGATGTAAGGCATGTGTACGTGTAGGAAGAGAGGAAAGTGATTGGTTCTCAGTGAATGTAGGTTCGCGGCAGGGGTGTGTAATGTCTCCATGGTTCTTTATTTGTTTATGGATGGGGTTGTTAGGGAGGTAAATGCAAGAGTTTTGGAAAGAGGGTTAAGTATGCAGTCTCTTGTGGATGAGAGAGCTTGGGAAGTGAGTCAGTTGTTTGCTGATGATACAGCGCTGGTGGCTGATTCATGTGAGAAACTGCAGAAGCTGGTGACTGAGTTTGGTAAAGTGTGTGAAAGAAGAAAGCTGAGAGTAAATGTGAATAAGAGCAAGGTTATTAGGTACAGTAGGGTTGAGGGACAAGTCAATTAGGAGGTAAGTTTGAATGGAGAAAAACTGGAGGAAGTAAAGTGTTTTAGATATCTGGGAGTGGATCTGGCAGCGGATGGAACCATGGAAGCGGAAGTGAATCATAGGGTGGAGGAGGGAGCGAAAGTTCTGGGAGTGTTGAAGAATGTGTAGAAGTCGAGAACATTATCTCGGAAAGCAAAATTGGGTATGTTTGAAGGAATAATGGTTCCAACAATGTTATATGGTTGCAAGGCGTGGGCTATATATAGAGTTGTGCGGAGGAGAGTGGATGTGCTGGAATTGAGATGTCTGAGGACAATATGTGATGTGAGTGGTTTGATTGAGTAAGTAATAAAAGGGTAAAAGAGATGTTTGGTAATAAAAAGAGTGTGGTTGAGAGATCAGAAGAGGGTGTTTTGAAATGGTTTGTTCACATGGAGAGAATGAGTGAGGAAAGATTGACCAAGAGGATATATGTGTCTGAGGTGGAGGGAACGAGGAGAAGTGGGAGACCAAATTGGAGGTGGAAAGATGGAGTGAAAAAGATTTTGAGTGATTGGGGCCTGAACATGCAGGAGGGTGAAAGGCATGCGAGGAATAGAGTGAATTGGAATGATGTGGTATACCGGGGTCGACATGCTGTCAATGGATTGCACCAGTGCATGTGAAGTGTCTGGGGTAAACCATGGAAAGTTGTGTGGGGCCTGGATGTGGAAAGGGAGCTGTGGTTTCAGTGCATTATACATGACAGCTAGAGACTGAATATGAACAAATGTGGCCTTTGTTGTCTGTTCCTAGCACTGCCTCGCGCACATGCAGGGGGGAGAGGGTTGTTATTTCATGTGTGGCGGGGTGGCAATGGGAATGAATAAAGGTAGACAGTATAAATATGTATATGTGTATATATGTATATGTCTGTGTGTATATATATGTATAAGTTGAGATGTATATTTAGTGTGTCTGGACGTGTATGTATATACATGTGTATGTGGGTGGGTTGGGCCATTCTTTCGTCTGTTTCCTTGCGCTACCTCGCTAACACGGGAGACAGCGACAAAGCAAAATAAATATAAATAAAAGTAAATAATTTATTTATTTATCATACTTTGTTGCTGTCTCCCGCGTTAGCGAGGTAGCGCAAGGAAACAGATGAAAGAATGGCCCAACCCACCCACATACACATGTATATACATACACGTCCACACACGTACATATACATACCTATACATTTCAACGTATGCATATATATACATACACAGACATATACATATATACACATGTAAATAATTCATGCTTGCTGCCTTTATTCATTCCTGTCGCCACCCCGCCACACTTAAAATGACAACCCCTTCCCCCTGCATGCACATGAGGTAGCACTAGGAAAGACAACAAAGACCACATTCGTTCACACTCAGTCTCTAGCTGTCATGTGTAATGCATGGAAACCACAGCTCCCTTTCCACATCCAGGCCCCACAGAGCTTTACATGGTTTACCCCAGACGCTTAACATGCCCTGGTTCAATCCATTGACGGCACATCGATCCCAGTATACAACATAGTTCCAATTCACTCTATTCCTTGCACGCCTTTCACGTTTCTGTTTGTTCAGGCCCCGATCGCTCATAATCTTTTTCTCTCCATTCTTCCACCTCCAATTTGGTCTCCCACCTCTCATTCCCTCCACCTCTGACAAATATTTCCTCTTTGTCAATCTTTCCTCACTCATTCTCTCCACGTGACAAACCATTTCAATACACCCTCTTCTGCTCTCTCAACCACGCTCTTTTTATTACCACACATGTCTCTTACCCTTTCATTATTTACTCATTCAAACCACCTTACACCACATATTGTCCTCAAACATCTCATTTCCAACACATCCACCCTCCTCCACACATCCCTATCTATAGCCCATGCCTCACAACCATATAACATTGTTGGAACCACTTTCCCTCAAACATACCCATTTTTGCTCTCTGAAATAATGTTCTCGCCTTCCATACATTCTTCAATGCTCCTAGAACATTCGCCCCCTCCCTCACCCTGTGACTCACTTCCGTTTCCATGGTTCCATCCACTCCCAGATATCTAAAACACTTCACTTCCTCCAGTTTTTCTCCATTCAAACTTATGTCCTCCCAATTAACTTGTCCCTCAACCCTATTGAAACTACTAACCTTGTTCTTGTTCACATTTACTATATGCTTTCTTGTTTCACACACTTTACCAAAGTCAGTCACCAGCTTCTGCAGTTTCTCACCCGAATCAGCCACCAGTGCTGTATCATCAGTGAACAACAACTGACTCACTTTCCAAGCACTCTCATCCACAACAGAGTGCATACTTGCCCCTCTCTCCAAAACTTGCGTTCACCTCCCTAACCACCCCATCTATAAACAAATTAAAGAATCATGGAGACATCATGCACCCCTGCCGTAAACCGACATTCACTGGGAACCAATCACTTTCTTCTCTTCCTACTCATACACGTGCCTTACATCTTTGGTAAAATCTTTTCACTGTTTCTGGCAACTTACCTCCCGCATCATTTACTCTTAATATCTTCCTCAAACCATCGCTATCAACCCTATTATATGCCTTCTCCAGATCCATAAATGCTACATACAAATCCATCTTTTTTCTAAGTATTTCTCACATACTTTCTTCAAATCAAACAGCTGATCCACACATCCTCTACCACTTCTGAAACCACACTGTTTTTCACCAGTCTGATGCTCTGTACATACCTTTACCCTCTCAATTAATTCCCTCCCATATAAGTAGTGAGGAATTTTTATCGAGAGTAAGGCATTTGTTTGAGTAGGTAGAGGGGAGGGTCAATAGTTACAGGTGAAGGTGGGCCTGCAGCAGGGATGTGTCATGTCACCATGGCTGTTCAACTTCTTTATGTCCATACATAAAGGAGTTGATTAGGGAAGTGAATGTAATTTTTTGGGAGGATGGGGTACGTTTGCAATCTGGCAGGACTGGGGCTGCTTGGGAAGTGAGTCAATTTTTTGCTGGTGGCAGATTCAAGTGAGAAACTGCAGAAATTGTAATATGAGTTTAGGAGATTGTTGAAAGGAGAAAGTTTTTGAGTAAATGTTAATAAAACTAAGGCTATTAGGTTTAGAACTGGAGAGAGACAGGTTAGTTGGGTTGTGAGTTTGATTGAAGAAAACCTGGAGGAAGTGAAGTATCTTAGTTACCTGGGAGTGCACCTGGCATTGTATGGAACCATGAGAGCTGAAGTACGTCATGGGGTGGATGAGTGATGAAGGTCCTGGGAGCACTCAGGAATGAGTGGAAAGAGATGTCTCTGTCTGGGAGGGTGAAGATAGGCATATTTGAAGGTAAAATAGTCCCGACAGTGTTGAAAGGATGCGAGACATAGGTTATAAATCAGATTGTATGGAATATGTTGAATGTGTTGGAAATTATGTGTTTGAGGACAATATGTATAGTGAGGAGAGGTGATCAAGTAAGAAATGATAGGGTAAGAGAGAGGTATGGCAATAAGAAGGGTATGGCTGAAAAAGGTGTGCTGAAATGATTCAGTCATATGGAGAGGATAAGTGAGGAGAGGTTGACAAAAGCTTATTTGTGTCAGAAATGAAGGGGACAAGTAGAAGGGGGAGAGTGAATTGGAGGTAGAGGGATAGTATGAGAAAGAATTTGAGTGCCTAGAGCACAAGGAAAGGTGAGTTGGAGTGATGTGTTGTACAGGGGGTGACAAGGTCATATGAAGTGGCTGTGGGAAACCACAGAAAGTTATGAGGTGCCTGATTGTGAATAGTTGACTGTCATTTCAATGCATTACACATGACATCTTGAGAATGGATGTGTGCAAGTGAGGCCTTTTCTTCATCTGCTTCTGGTGCTACCTTGCTAATGTGGGAATCAATGAACAAATATGAACAAAAATTATTATTGTTATTATTGAATAGAATTAGGAGGAGGATGTAGGGGTTGAAAAAGAGGATAAGTGAGGGAGTAATGGCACACATCAGGAAGAATAAGGCATTGTTTTGGAAGGTGTATTGTGTATTATGCTATTAAGTATGTGTGAGTTCACTATGGTTTTTAGTCTGTTTATGTATAGGGTGGTGAGGAAAGGGAATGCAAGGGTCTTTAAGCAAAGGGAAAGTGTATGGCATGTTGGGAGCTTTGAGGAATGGGAAATGAATAGTTGCTGTTTGCAGATGACATGGCCCTAGTAGCAGACATGAAAGAAGCTCCAAAAGCTGGTGACTATGGTTGAGATAGTCTGAGAAAATGTGAAAGTGAATGTGAACAAAACTAAGTTAATGAGTTGCATCTGAAAGATGAGACAGGATGGTTTGAGAGTAAGTCTTAATGGAAAGGACCTGTAGCTACCTGGGACTGGACTTGGCAGCAAATAGGATAATGGAGACAGAAGTGAGTAATATGGTAGGAAAAGGGGTGAAGAATGTGTGGAAGAAGAGGTCATTGTTCTTAGGATAAAGATGAGTATGTTTGAAAATATAGTAACCTCAGGTGTTGTATGGGTGTTATTGTTGGGCCCAGAATGCAAAAGAATGGAAGAAGGTGGACATCTTAGAAATTAATGCCTGCTGACAATGTTTTGGTGTGAGGAGGGTTGACATAAATACAGCTCACACCCTTCAGCTGTCTTGAATGGACAAACTTTCATACTGAGCAAAACACAAGTCTTGTTAAATGTCACATACAACATTCACTCCCCATGCCAAAAACAACAGTACAGAAGCAGCACACATAGTAAATGCCCTTGGAATGCCCAGTGGCACCAGATTTGGGCAAGAGAAACAGTCTTTTAGTATCTTCTGCAAACAATTCATCAGTTTTACTCTATGCTAGATCTCACCAGCCTGGTCTTCTACCTTCCCAAAAGCAAGTATAACAGATCTGCAGACCACACAAAATAGAACAATCACTGGCTGCCTAGTGCCGCAAACCCATTTTATAACAGTGAAACACAGATCCTCACAATACAATCCCACTTTGTCCTGCTTAACTCTCAGTGATATGCAACAACACTAGACCCCTCCCATTCAACTGCTCCATAACTGACCACCAACTCCCAAGTAGAAATATAAAGCCTACTTAGTAGCGTCTAATCACAAGTCTGCCCACCCCTAAGAAATATGAAAATAACAAAACATATACATGCTGAAGTACCATGAACTAAACAGCCACCCTCCTAACTCATTCATAAACTTCACTTCCCCAGGAGTACCCCCATCAATAGCCACGCTCCCTAGACAGACATATCACACTTTCCTGTCTACACTGTGAACATTACCCATCCCTACAATGCTACCAACCACATTTCATCATATCTGAAGACCCTTCATTCCCAAAGTGCAACTACCATAACCAAGACACTGAACACTTGATACTCAGTTGCTACAAGAGACTTTAGAGTATTGGGTTTTGAACATTAAAGGGGGGGATGAGAGGCTTGTATGAAATAGGATTGACTGGAGAAATAGGGTGTATGAGATGCACTGTGCTGTCATTATACTCAGTCAGGGCATATGAAGTAGTCAAAGTAAATACTGAAATAGTCTGTAGACCTTGGGTCTAGTTTTGGCCCATAATAAAGGACAACTGAGTGAATGGGTTCAATTGAGGCTGTTGATGAAATGTTCATGATGCTACCTTTCTAGATTAGTAGAAGCACTTGTGAATATAGAAAAATGCTGTCACTTTAAGCTACGAAAAAGTAGCAGTCGCAAATGTTTTCTCTTCTTTTTTTGTTGATAAACAAAGCATCCATTGTAGCACTTGCCAGGTAACATGCAGATTATTCTATCCTCTGATGTGCAAACTATCTGATTACTTTGATATTAATTTCTCAAGGAATTTTGCAGCATTGTATAATCAAGTCTGTGCACATTCAGGAAGCACAAGAGTGATTAAGACATTTTTATGAGAAGTTTAGTTATGTATATACATGTGGATAACCGTAGCATAGTTCAAGAATTCATGATGAAGCGCCTTGAACTTAGAATATAATGAATATTATTCAGTAATAAGAGTATAAGATTGTGATGTAAATTTATTGAAGAAACAGTTTTGTACTTTTTTTGTGCTTTGGTTGATGATGTTAGCTTTTTCTAGAAACTGAAAGACTTGAAACCAAGAGAATCATAGGAAAATTATAGGAGAAGAGAAGAAAAAAATGTCTTTTGATAGTGGATTTTTTTCATTTCTATGAAATTCCTATGAACATATATAGGATATAACCAAATCTTAAGTCACGCCTATTATTCCCACTGTAAGATATCTCTTGCTTCATAATTTTTACTAAGCCATCATGGTTGATAAAAATTTTAGTATTGAAGAAAGAATTTTTCTCTGAAGAAGTTATTAGAACTGTGAATGTAACAAATTTTTTTTATGAATTGTGAACACTATTGTAGTTCATGATGATAAATTTTAACTAATAGCAAAATACTGGTTTTTAGGATCACAGATTGTCTAGTTTTATATTTTAAACTGAGGAGTGTTTGTATTCTGCAGTAACTAGTGTATGCAAGGGTGACACCTAAATGGCATTTTGGCATAAAAGGGTTATACAATAAAATTGCAGTACCCCTACAAAGATAACAGCTTAACAGTACCACAAACAAGAGTCAATCAAGGTTTTAAAAATTTCAATATTTTTCATATGATTAATCTTGCCAAATCAGCAGATTATGGGTACCAATTGTTTCTTTGGCTATCTTCTGAGCTATGTTGCAGGAAATATCATAAATAATTGTTAAAGAAGATATTTTGATATTGATTCAACAAGGTTTTATTGAGGAGTTCACTTGAGTAATAAGAACAGAGATGCATTCCATGTTGTCATGCCATTACATTTTCCTAATGCCTGTGGAGTCATATAATGATTTGTAAGATGATTATGTACAAATAAAGTCACTTAAAGTAGTTTTAGTGTTTAATTTCAAAAAGTTTAAAGCACTTGTTGCTTTGTAGTAAAAATGTACTGTCCCCAAGCGAATTTTAAGAAGTGATATTTGCTTACCAGCTTCAGGGAGAATTATTCATCATGGAATAGAAGGAACTTTTGAGACAAGTTCAGTAAGTATATATATATATTTGGGAGGTAGTAGTTGGTAGGCAGCAATTGACCAGAGAGGTATATTACCAGTACTACCCACCTGGGTATCAGGAGGGTTAGTGACATTTGCTTAATGAGCCAGCACCTTAGTGGTTGTCAGGTTGCACGCCTCTGATCCAGGTAACTGTCTTTCCTTTCTGCCTCACTAATGTGTAGACTACTGGCATTCTGTTCACAAACATACAATCTCTCCTTTTTATTGAGACATTTCACAACACTTAACACACACAGCATATTCTTTGTAACTTTAGATTTTCCTATGGTGATCATTATGCGCTAGCCCTCCCTTTTGGCAAAATAGGAGCATTTAGGCAGGAGCATTAGGTAGAAACATTAGTTAGAAGTAGTAGGTAGGAACAACAGATAGAAGTAGTCATTAGGAACATTAGGTAGGAGCATCTGCAAACAGTGTACTAGACTTTTCCTCTGCCAGTGGCCTGTTAAGGTGAAGCACTTAAGGCTGAGAAGCGACACTAAATTTCTATGGCCACCCCTTTGAGGGAGTTCCAATTGGAACAGGCATCAGAGATATAGACAGATATTGTTTTTCTTACTTGATCAATATTTCCCATGTTAGTGAGGTAGCGCCAGGGAACAGACAAAGAAAGACACATCCACTCTCAAAGATGTATGTAAACATGCACGTATACATACACTTATTGCAACAGGTCACAGTGGTGCATGTGATCTAGTATTTTCTGATAAATGTAGGTGTAGCTTTCAACAATAACTGCACTGTAAAGAATATCTTTAATCAAAAACTCACCAGAAAATTCTGGAGGCTGTACTTTCAGAATATCTTGTAAAAACTATGATATGTTTATTGGGCAGACTAATGGGGATCTTTATGTTAGACTTAAGCAATATGAACATGTATAGTATAAGAACAGTACAAGAATCAAATGCTTTGTTTAATCATGTTAAAAATTATGACCACTGTATTGACTGGAGTGATACTAATTTTATTTATTAACTGTAACTCAAATCTAGAAAAATAATGAATCTTCTCATTAAATACACAAACATGGACTTGAGTGAAGGTCTGTACAAACTTGATAACTTTTATCTTAGGCAACACTTGTAAATGGTTCTCTGTCCTGTCCACATATAATTTTATGACAGGCATGGTAGTTGTTTCATGGCAAGAAGGGTCTTGAAATATGTTGAAATGGTGTTTGTAGTGTTGCAGTGATGAATGATTTCTGAAGCATAGACGGAGAATGTGATATGTTTGTCTAGGGATTATAGTTTCTGATGGGTGCATGTTTGTTGAATTGGAGTTTAAGACTGAGTTGGAAGTTTGGCTGATTAATGCTTTTCAGGTTAGTTTAGTGTATATGTGATCCATCACTGATATATTTGTTGGTGATCAAGGGATCTGTGAGTAGAGGTTACTGAATTGTGAGGTAAGGATAAGTTTTTTTATTTCTCCTTGGAGTTTATTGTTCGTTATGAGAGTAGATTCAATGGGAGTGGTCTTCTGCTCTTGCATAGAATTAAGTGCTGACCATATTGAGGTAGGACTGTAATAGGAGGATCTTTGTTTCATTGTGAAGATGTTGGGTGTTTGCATTGGCTAGGCTGGTACTACTTGTTCTGAGTGAACTAGTTTGTGTGGTTGGCACCTGCTATTCTACTAGTAATTGTTCCAAGTGCACACTATTTTGTGTGGTTTGCAGTGCCAGTTAACACTGTGAGGGCATATACTCTGTGTGTTACTCTTATGATGTTTTGTTGTAGGAGTTGGGGTGTCTGAATGAAAGTAGATGCAACCATGATAAGAGAAAAGAAGAGATATGTAGTATGTTTGAGGAAAGAAACCTGAATGTTCTGGCTCTGAGTGCACTTTTCTTTGTGGTTTGTAGCTTTTTTGTTTGCTTTGGAGAGTATTGAGTAGAGTGAATGGAAATGGTGAACAGCTTTTGGAACTGTGTGCTAAAAAAGGACTGGTGATTGGGAATTCCTGGTTTAAAAAGAGGGAGATATACAACTATATGTATGTGAGTACGAAAGATGGTCAGTGGGCATCTTTGGACTACATACTAATTGATAGGTTTGTAAAAGAGAGACATTTGTATGTGTATTGGCTGAGAAGGGCAGCTGGTAGGATTTCTGATAATTACCTTATGGAAGCGTGGGTGAAGATTGGTAGAATTTTTTTGGAAAAGAGGAAACATTTGGTGAGAAGAGAGAAAAGAGAGGTATATGGGTGGTACGGGGAAGTTTAAGTAACTGGGAGAGATGTACATAATAGAGAAAGCAGCAGATGGTGAAGAGGAAGGTACAGGGATTGACAAAAGGCAAATGAGAGTTGGGGAAAGCAAGTATCAGTAAACTTTAGGGAGAATTGAAAGATATTTTGGATTGAAGTTAATAGTGTGTGAAAAATGAGGACAAATGGGAATATTGGTGAAGGGGGCCAAAGAGGAAGTGGTAAAGGTAGTGATGAAGTGAGATGGAGCAAGTATTTTGAAGGACAGTTGAATGCATTTGATTATAGGGTGGTAGAGGTAAAGTGTTTGGGTCAGGGTAGCATGCAGAGCGAGAATCATGGTCAGTGATTTAGTGAAGAAGGATGAGGTGATGAAAACTTTGAGTAAGACGAAATGTGGCAAAGCAGCATGTGGATGGTATTGCATTTGAATTTCTTAAGAAAGGGGTGACTGTGTTGTTGATGTTTGATTAATTGGATTTTTAATGTATGTATGGATAATGGTAAGGTGTCTGAAGATTGTTGGAATGCATGTATAGTGTCACTGTATGAAGGCAAGGCTGATAAAAGTGAATGTTCAAACTACAGAGAAATAAGCATGTTGAACACACCTGGCAAGTTATATGGGAGAGTAGTGATTAAGAGGGTGAACTCATATACAGAGCATCAGACTGGAGAGGAGCAGTGTAGATTCTGAAGTGGTAGAGGATGTGTGAATTTTTTTTTCTTTCTCTTTTATATAAGAATGTGTGTGAGTAATACTTAGAGAAACAGAAGGAATTGTATGTGGTATTTATGGATCTGGAGAAGCATAGGGTTGATAGAAATGCTGAATGGAAGGTCTAAAGGATATATGGTGTGGTAGGAAAGCTTTCAGAAGCAATGAGAAGTTTTAATGAAGGGTATAATTGATATGTAAGAGTGGGAAAGCAGGAGATTGAGTGGTTCCAAGTGAAGGTTGGTCTGTGGCAGGGGTGTGAGATAAGGCTGTTTAACTTGCTTATGGAAAGGGTAGTGAGGGAGGTAGGAGCAACAGTCTTGGAGAGAGGGGTGAATATGCAGTTCATAGGGGATGAGGGGGCTTGGGAAGAGATGATACATCAAATTCGAGTGAGAAACTGCAAAAGCGGATGACAGAGTTTGGAAGAGTGTGTAAAGTAGGAATTTGAGAGTAATTGTGAATAAAAGGAAGATTATTAGCTGATCTGTCAACCTTTCCAAACAAAAGGAAAACAGATGGCAAAAATAAGCGAGTTTTGAGTAAAAAAAAAAGGGATTTTGCAAAACAAAACTTACAACCACTCACAATACAGGCTGCACTTTCAATACAAAAAATTGTCATTTCCAGTGCTCAAGCTGTTATCTCCATTCATTTATCTACGTGTAGATAGTTCACAAGTGTTCCTTTAAAACCAACAGTGTATCTAGTCTGAATGTCATTTGCTTCTCCTTGTGCAATGCTAAAATCCAAATCACAAACTTGACATCGTGAGGTAAATTCATCCTTTTTCAATCACACAATGTAGGGCCACTTCCTGGTGTATTCTGACCAAAAAGTCTGCTTCTTCCAGCATGATTTTGCATCCAAAATCTATGCTATGATGAAGTGACTTCACTCTTGTCCAGCTCACTGTCGACTTGCTCGATGATACATAGGACAGTATGTGATATGAAAAACAGCAAGCTAAAACATCAAAACATGAGGACAACGTTATCCCACGTGGGAGATGGCTGTAACATTTTCACCTCTCCAAACTCTTCCATTATGAATTGGTCGTTGTCTAACTGATTTTCCGTATTTCATCACTTTTTAAATGTTTTACATAGGTATGATTTGGCATTTGCAATGGTAATATGAACATTTTCATTGGTCTGTTAGAGATAGCCACACTAACTTTCACAGGAAAGGATTGGGTCTATACATAGTAATTCATTTTGTTAGCATTAATCAGTGATCGAAGCCAAAATAAACTGATGTGATGATGCAAAATTACGTGCTAAGGGTTTTATTTTTCTAGCAAACTTTTTGTTATTACTCTTCATCTGTTCATTCCTAGAAAATCTTAGTAACTTAAGTTTTACTATTTTGAAGAATAGCAATAGTAATTTCTTATTCTTTTCTATACATGATATTTTTACTCAACTTTTTAAAGCCTCAGGAGGGCCTGGCCTAGGACTAGGACTATCCTGGTTACACAAGCTAAAGACATGATTGGACAGTAAGATCGACTGTGCAACAATCTGTGTGGTCATTTCCGTGAAATTACCCCTAGGGATAGGGGAGAAAGAATACTTCCTACGTATTCCCTGCATGTCGTAGAAGGCGACTAAAAGGGAAGGGAGCAGGGGGGGACTGGAAATCCTCCTCTCTTGCTTTTTTTTTTTTCCCAAAGAAGGAACAAAGAAGGGGGCTAGGTGAGGATATTCCCTCAAAGGCCCAGTCCTCTGTACTTAACGCTACCTTGCTAATGCAGGAAATGGCTGATAGCATGAAAAAAAAGAAAAGAAAAAATTTCCATGAAATGGTCAGAAATTGACTGATGTCTGACTTATTTTGTACACTGCATTAGTACTTGCGTGTGCAATGAGAACATACACTATATATTGAACAGTGCATCCCTAAAACCACAGCTCCCCATCTACATCCAGGCCCCACAGACCTTTCCATGGTTTGTACCAGATGTTTCACATGCCCTGGTTCAGTCCATTGACAGCATGTCAATCCCAGTATACCACATTGTTCCAATTCACTCTATTCCATGCACAACTTTCACTCCTGTATATTCAGGCCCTGATCGCTCAAAATCTTTTTCATTCCATCTTTCCACATCCAATTTGGTCTCCCGCTTCTCTTTGTTTCCTCCACCTCTGACACAGTCTTTTTGTCAACCTTTCTTAAACTCATTCTCTCATTATATCCATACCATTTCAACACACCCTCTTATGCTTTCTCAACTACACATATCTCACATATCTTACCACACATATCTCTTGCCCTTTCATTACTTACTTGATCAGACCACCCCACACCACATATTGTCCTTAGATATTTCATTTCCAACCCATCCACCCTCTTTCGCACAACCCTATCTATAGCATATACCTCGTATCCATAAAAAGATTTAAGAATGCTGGGAGCTCTGTATTTTGGCTCATAATTTCCAGAATTATCTTTATTTCATCAGTATGAGTCTAATCTTCATTATATATATATATATATGTATTGAAAAGGAGGTAAATGCAAGAGTTTTGGAGAGAGGGCAAGTATGCAGTCTGTTGAGGATGAGAGGGCTTGGGAAGTGAGTCAATTGTTGTTCGCTGATATTACAGCACTGGTGGCTGATTCGGGTGAGAAACTGCAGAATTTGGTGACTGAGTTTGGTAAAGTATGTGAAAGAAGAAAGCTGAGAGTAAATGTGAATAAGAGCAAGGTTAGTAGGTTCAGTAGGGTTGAGGTACAAGTAAATTGGGAGGTAAGTTTAAATGGAGAAAAACTGGAGGAAGTGAAGTGTTTTAGATATCTGGGAGTGGATTTAGTAGCGGATGGAACCATGGAAGTGGAAGTGAATCACTGAGTGGGGGAGGGGCGAAGGTACTGGGAGCGTTGAAGAAAGTGTGGAAGGTGAGAACATTATATCGGAGGGCAAAAATGGATATGTTTGAAGGAATAGTGGTGAGAACAATGGAAGTAAGGGGAGTGGGGGAGAAATGGGATGTATTTAGGGAATCAGTGATGGAGTGCACAAAAGATGCTTGTGGCATGAGAAGAGTGGGAGCTGGGTTGATTAGAAAGGGTAGTGAGTGGTGGGATGAAGAAGTAAGATTATTAGTGAAAGAGAAGAGAGAGGCATTTGGACGATTTTTGCAGGGAAAAAATGCAATTGAGTGGGAGATGTATAAAAGAAAGAGACAGAAGGTCAAGAGAAAGCTGCAAGAGGTGAAAAAGAGGGCAAATGAGAGTTGGGGTGAGAGAGTATCATTAAATTTTAGGGAGAATAAAAAGATGTTCTGGAAGGAGGTAAATAAAGTGCGTAAGACAAGGGAGCAAATGGGAACTTCAGTGAAGGGCGCAAATGGGGAGGTGATAACAAGTAGTGGTGATGTGAGAAGGATATGGAGTGAGTATTTTGAAGGTTTGTTGAATGCGTTTGATGATAGAGTGGTAGATATAGGGTGTTTTGGTCGAGGTGGTGTGCAAAGTGAGAGGGTTAGGGAAAATGATTTGGTAAACAGAGAAGAGGTAGTAAAAGCTTTGCAGAAGATGAAAGCCGGCAAGGCAGCAGGTTTGGATGTTATTGCAGTGGAATTTATTAAAAAAGGGGGTGACTGTATTATTGACTGGTTGGTAAGGTTATTTAATGTATGTATGACTCATGGTGAGGTGCCTGAGAATTGGTGGAATGCATGCATAGTGCCATTGTACAAAGGCAAAGGGGATAAGAGTGAATGCTCAAATTACAGAGGTATAAGTTTGTTGAGTATTCCTGGTAAATTATATGGGAGGGTATTGATTGAGAGGGTGAAGGCATGTACAGAGCATCAGATTGGGGAAGAGCAGTGTGGTTTCAGAAGTGGTAGAGGATGTGTGGATCAGGTGTTTGCTTTGAAGAATGTATGTGAGAAATACTTAGAAAAGCAAATGGATTTGTATGTAGCATTTATGGATCTAGAGAAGGCATATGATAGAGTTGATAGAGATGCTCTGTGGAAGGTGTTAAGAATATATGGTGTGGGAGGCAAGTTGTTAGAAGCAGTGAAAAGTTTTTATCGAGGATGTAAGGCATGTGTACGTGTAGGAAGAGAGGAAAGTGATTGGTTCTCAGTGAATGTAGGTTTGCGGCAGGGGTGTGTGATGTCTCGAGGATGTAAGGCATGTGTACGTGTAGGAAGAGAGGAAAGTGATTGGTTCTCAGTGAATGTAGGTTTGCGGCAGGGGTGTGTGATGTCTCCATGGTTGTTTAACTTGTTTATGGATGGGGTTGTTTGGGAGGTGAATGCAAGAGTTTTGGAAAGAGGGGCAAGTATGAAGTCTGTTGGGGATGAGAGAGCTTGGGAAGTGAGTCAGTTGTTGTTCGCTGATGATACAGCGCTGGTGGCTGATTCATGTGAGAAACTGCAGAAGCTGGTGACTGAGTTTGGTAAAGTGTGTGAAAGAAGAAAGTTAAGAGTAAATGTGAATAAGAGCAAGGTTATTAGGTACAGTAGGGTTGAGGGTCAAGTCAATCGGGAGGTAAGTTTGAAAGGAGAAAAACTGGAGGAAGTAAAGTGTTTTAGATATCTGGGAGTGGATCTGGCAGCGGATGGAACCATGGAAGCGGAAGTGGATCATAGGTTGGGGGAGGGGGCGAAAATTCTGGGAGCCTTGAAGAATGTGTGGAAGTCGAGAACATTATCTCGGAAAGCAAAAATGGGTATTTTTGAAGGAATAGTGGTTCCAACAATGTTGTATGGTTGCAAGGCGTGGGCTATGGATAGAGTTGTGCGCAGGAGGATGGATGTGCTGGAAATGAGATGTTTGAGGACAGTATGTGGTGTGAGGTGGTTTGATCGAGTAAGTAACGTAAGGGTAAGAGAGATGTGTGGAAATAAAAAAAGCGTGGTTGAGAGAGCAGAAGAGGGTGTTTTGAAATGGTTTGGGCACATGGAGAGAATGAGTGAGGAAAGATTGACCAAGAGGATATATGAGTCGGAGGTGGAGGGAACGAGGAGAAGTGGGAGACCAAATTGGAGGTGGAAAGATGGAGTGAAAAAGATTTTGTGTGATCGGGGCCTGAACATGCAGGAGGGTGGAAGGAGGGCAAGGAATAGAGTGAATTGGATAGATGTGGTATACCGGGGTTGACGTGCTGTCAATGGATTGAATCAGGGCATGTAAAGCGTCTGGGGTAAACCATGGAAAGCTGTGTAGGTATGTATATTTGCGTGTGTGGACGTATGTATATACATGTGTATGGGGGTGGGTTGGGCAATTTCTTTCGTCTGTTTCCTTGCGCTACCTCGCAAACGCGGGAGACAGCGGCAAAAATATATATATATATATATATATATATATATATATATATATATATATATATATATATATATATATATATATATATATAATTTTTCCATTATACTTGTACTTGAACGCCGTCAACGAGGTAGCGCTATGAAACGGACGTGGATAGGGAACTGTGGTTTCGGTGCATTATACATGCTGGCAAGACACTGAGTGTGAATGAATATAGCCTTTTTTGTCTGTTTTTTCGGCGCTACCTTGCTGACCCAGGGAGCGGTGTCCCTGTTTTCCTGTGGGGAGGGAAGGCGCCGAGAATGGATGAAGGCAAGCAAGTATGAATGCATACATGTGTATATATTTATATGTCCGTGTATGTGTATGTATATCTTGATATGTGCGCGCATGTATGTATGTGTGTATATGAGTGGGAGGGTCTTTCTTCGTCTGTTTCCTGGCGCTACTTCGCTGACGCGGGAAACGGCGATCAAGTAAACGGACCCCGGTGTACAGGATTTGGAATTTAACTGGCAAAGGATGATACAGTACATTAATTGATGATGATTATGAAAATAAAGCAAATGAAAAGTCTCAAACGCCGCACTATGCCCATTTCATATCGCACTTGTTTTTGTTAATGTGGGCCCTGTCCGTCGGGTAGATTCACTTTGCTTTTGTCTCAGTTTACCTCAAGCTATCGTGCGGTCAGGTTGTATACGGAAAGCTTTTATTTCAGAATTGACTTTTATTCATTAAGCAATTTTGCAACCTTTACAATTCAAAATGGCGTCGAGTGATTGTAAGAAGTGCAGCGAAATTAGGTAGTCCGTCCTTCCTTTATGATAAAGAAGTGTGCCTTCATTGGAAAAGGGTAGCAACATCTTTTCCTCAGTCCGACTCCTGCCTCCAACTGCCCGGTGAGTGTTCTGGCGCTACTGGGTGCCCGCATTCCAACTATAGTACCTTACACTAAACCCTATAGTGATACAGGAGTTAAAAGAAAGCGCGTGAATTGAATGTGGTGCAGAAACAGGTTACATTCGATTTAACGGACTTTCGGCGTTAACGGAAACCGCTTCTCCTACGTTCGTTAGATCGAGGGTTTAATATATATATATATATATATATATATATATATATATATATATATATATATATATATATATATATATATATATTTTTTTTTTCCGCTGTCTCCCGCGTTTGCGAGGTAGCGCAAGGAAACAGACGAAAGAAATGGCCCAACCCACCCCCACATACACATGTATATACATACACGTCCACACACGCAAATATACATACCTACACAGCTTTCCATGGTTTACCCCAGACGCTTCACATGCCCTGATTCAATCCACTGACAGCACGTCAACCCCGGTATACCACATCGATCCAATTCACTCTATTCTTTGCCCGCCTTTCACCCTCCTGCATGTTCAGGCCCCGATCACTCAAAATCTTTTTCACTCCATCTTTCCACCTCCAATTTGGTCTCCCACTTCTCCTCGTTCCCTCCACCTCCGACACATATATCCTCTTGGTCAATCTTTCCTCACTCATTCTCTCCATGTGCCCAACCCATTTCAAACACCCTCTTCTGCTCTCTCAACCACGCTCTTTTTATTTCCACACATCTCTCTTACCCTTACATTACTTACTCGATCAAACCACCTCACACCACACATTGTCCTCAAACACCTCATTTCCAGCACATCCATCCTTCTGCGCACAACTCTATCCATAGCCCACGCCTCGCAACCATACAACATTGTTGGAACCACTATTCCTTCAAACATACCCATTTTTGCTTTCCGAGATAATGTTCTCGACTTCCACACATTCTTCAAGGCCCCCAGGATTTTCGCCCCCTCCCCCACCCTATGATCCACTTACGCTTCCATGGTTCCATCCGCTGCCAGATCCACTCCCAGATATCTAAAACACTTCACTTCCTCCAGTTTTTCTCCATTCAAACTCACCTCCCAATTGACTTGACCCTCAACCCTACTGTACCTAATAACCTTGCTCTTATTCACATTTACTCTTAACTTTCTTCTTCCACACACTTTTCCAAACTCAGTCACCAGCTTCTGCAGTTTCTCACATGAATCAGCCACCAGCGCTGTATCATCAGCGAACAACAACTGACTCACTTCCCAAGCTCTCTCATCCCCAACAGACTCCCAGATATCTAAAACACTTTACTTCCTCCAGTTTTTCTCCATTCAAACTTTTTTCTTTTTTTTTTTTTTTTTTGCTTTGTCGCTGTCTCCCGCGTTTGCGAGGTAGCGCAAGGAAACAGACGAAAGAAATGGCCCAACCCACCCCCATACATATGTATATACATTCGTCCACACACGCAAATATACATACCTACACAGCTTTCCACGGTTTACCCCAGACGTTTCACATGCCCTGATTCAATCCACTGACAGCACGTCAACCCCGGTATACCACATCGATCCAATTCACTCTATTCCTTGCTCTCCTTTCACCCTCCTGCATGTTCAGGCCCCGATCACACAAAATCTTTTTCACTCCATCTTTCCACCTCCAATTTGGTCTCCCTCTTCTCCTCGTTCCCTCCACCTCCGACACATATATCCTCTTGGTCAATCTTTCCTCACTCATTCTCTCCATGTGCCCAAACCATTTCAAAACACCCTCTTCTGCTCTCTCAACCACGCTCTTTTTATTTCCACACATCTCTCTTACCCTTACGTTACTTACTCGATCAAACCACCTCACACCACACATTGTCCTCAAACATCTCATTTCCAGCACATCCATCCTCCTGCGCACAACTCTATCTATAGCCCACGCCTCGCAACCATACAACATTGTTGGAACCACTATTCCTTCAAACATACCCATTTTTGCTTTCCGAGATACTGTTCTCGACTTCCACACATTCTTCAAGGCTCCCAGAATTTTCGCCCCCTCCCCCACCCTATGATCCACTTCCGCTTCCATGGTTCCATCCGCTGCCAGATCCACTCCCAGATATCTAAAACACTTTACTTCCTCCAGTTTTTCTCCATTCAAACTCACCTCCCAATTGACTTGACCCTCAACCCTACTGTACCTAATAACCTTGCTCTTATTCACATTTACTCTTAACTTTCTTCTTTCACACACTTTACCAAACTCAGTCACCAGCTTCTGCAGTTTCACACATGAATCAGCCACCAGGCTGTATCATCAGCGAACAACAACTGACTCACTTCCCAAGCTCTCTCATCCCCAACCGACTTCACATATATATATGAATTGGAGCGATGTGGTATACCGGGGTTGACGTGCTGTCAGTGGATTGAATCGGGGCATGTGAAGCGTCTGGGGTAAACCATGGAAAGCTGTGTAGGTATGTATATTTGCGTGTGTGGACGTATGTATATACATGTGTATGGGGGTGGGTTGGGCCATTTCTTTCGTCTGTTTCCTTGCGCTACCTCGCAAACGCGGGAGACAGCGACAAAGCAAAAAAAAAAAAAATATATATATATATATATATATATATATATATATATATATATATATATATATATATATATATATATAATATTCATTTAAAACCTCACAGTTTATCTGTTTTATACATATTTACATATCTTTTCATGAATGTGAAAGTAAATCATGTACACTTGCATGACTGCTTGCCTCACACATTTGGTTCAGTTTTAGCTGTAATATTTTGGGAAATTCCACGGCCGTTACCATAACTTTGTCACTGACTCTTTTAATAGACAGTTCTCAAAGTCTTGTTTGATTTGCATCTGATGATAACACATGAAATATACTTTTATCATCATGAAGATGATCCAAAAAGGCAACTGAATCTGGTCCCTTGTTGCTACAATATACACGTGTAGCAAGACTCAAAAGGAAGAGTACCAGTCCAAGATAACTCATCTCTCATGTCGTTAGCCAGCTGACCTGTTGTGATCCACACCTTTGTTATTTCCATACATACACATTCTAGTGAAAGGACCACATGCATTGTCACTGTCTGTGGCCCTTGGCCCTGTTAGTTTCTCATGTTAGCGAGGTAGTGCCAGGAACAAACGAAGATAGGCCGCATTCGTTCACATCCATTTTCTAGTGGTTGTGTGCAACCAGGCCCTACGTACCTTTCCTCCAGCTGCTTCATATTACCTGGTTCGGTCCACTGACAGCATATCATCACCTGTATATCGCATTGCTTCAGTGCACTTTATCCTGTGAACACCTTTCACTCTCCTGCATGTTTTGTTCCCGTTCACTCAAAATCTTTTTCATTCCATCCTTCCATCTCAGATTTGGTCTACCTCTTCTCCTTGTCCTCTTCATTTCTCACACACATATATAGAGGGCTAACCTCTTCTCACTCATTCTCACCATATGTCCAAACCATTTCAACACACCTTCACCTATCTCAAATATACTCATCTTATTACCACGCTTCTTTCTTACCCGTGTATTAGTCAATCAAACCTCACACAACATATTGGCCTCAAACTTTTCATTTCTGACACATCCACCTTTCTCAGCACAGCCTCGTCTACAACATATACCTTGCATCCGTACATCATTATGATAACTATACCTTTAAAAACTTTTCTCCTCCCAAATATCAGTGGAGGATCTCAATACTTGAATGTAAAGAGACCTACGACAGGAAATTAGGAATTGGAAGTTTTACGTTGTGGATCAACGAAATGTAAATGAAGAATTAGAGTAAAAAAATCTCGATTCCGTTGGCTTTAAAGCTGGAACTCAGCACCCATGACGCAACAGTTGCTTTTGTACCATACAGCATGTATAAACATTGCCTTTGGAAAGGAATCGAAGGGTCAATCATTGTTGTGAGATTTGACAGTTGAAAAGGAGAGGCACCCCTGGGCAACTGAATTTCAAAGAGAAGACGGGGTGAGGAAGACGTTGGCATTCAACAGAGGGGAGGGTTGGATCTGAGACCACGAATGTTGAATGGATAAAGAGCCATGTCCAAGAGCAGTGTCGATAGAAAGAAGGATGGTCCTAATCCTTTATGTTGGTCAAAAGGGCCCCGGAAACCATTTGCCCTTCCTCGACTGCTTGTAAAATAGTAAGGCTCCTTGTGTTCGAAGCGGCCGCCATGCATCTTGGGTTCATTCCACATCGCTACACTCTTTAGGAAGGTGAAAACAAAAAGAAGTGTACATAAACACGGGTAATGCAAAAATCATTATATTAACATGAACAAGGGTGTGTAGCTACCACGACAGTAATTACCGCTGGTTGGAGGAGCAGGAAGAGAGGAAAGGGGAGTCCCGTGTTGCTGCTGCAGAAAAGCGATCACATGATGCTCATGGAAGAACCAAGAAACATGGCCTGGATCCTAAGAATATACTGCAGGAGGGAGAGGTTATGCTGACCTGCACCACCTGCTATTTGAGGAAGTTACGCTAAGGTCCCACTAACCTATTGTTGGAGGAAAAGGTGATAATATATCCCCGTGCTTTGCTGAAATCCTAGATCGGCATCTGGTAATAAGTTGGCTTCCTAACCAGTCTGTGCTACATTAGATATATCATGTGAATAATTTATTATCTTTTTACTTTCCAAGATCATTTTATGTTCTATATATACAGCGAAACTTTTTTTTTATATATATTAAACGAAGCTTCGTACCAGAACTATGTAAAGGTGGTACGATGGTTATGGTACGATGCAGTAGGATAACTTGAGTCACATGAATCTAGTTTGGGTAATTTTACACAAAACACGACCCGATCTCAACATTTTTCTTTAAGCTCAGATTTTTCTCTTTTCATTTTTCCTTGTCTCTCTGTCCAGTCAGTTTTTAGATAGATGACCTGATGTTCCAGAATGACAAGGCAATTATATCAAATAATAACCGAGGTAGGAAAGGGATATGGCACTCGACCTGCAAATAACCAGACTGTTAGGCTGATTCACTACGTGTTTTTCCTTCAAGCAGACGCTTGAAAGTAAGACAAATTTTCGTACAAGGCTTATTGTTCTCCATTTTGCTTCAGCTACGCAGTTTATGAATTGTAAAATCTATTGCGTTGCCCAACATTTGTGTTATTTACCCAGATTGAGTTCGTTACTTATGTAAACATTCTTCATTTTATAGGTCATGTATAAGCTAATCAATGCATGAGTATACATTCATAGAATTCCCTATATCAAATCTCTTTTTCTTGGTGATTTCCCCGATTCATAGGCCATGACCTTTGGAAGAAATCAATAGTCACTCTCACACTCTTACTGCAATCAGTGGCTAAAGTGCTTCTGCAGGCCAAGGTAGCAGTATTCTATGACTGTTGGAATGGTTTAAGTCAATGCACGGACAATTTACATCATTCGAAAGAGGGTGGTAATTTATTTTAAAGGTGCCAATTTCTGACTCGCAGACTTAACGTGTCACTGGAGCCGTGCAATGTCCAGTAAGGCTTAAAATTGAGCATTCACTCAATAGCAGGCGGGCAAGCTGTGGGTTTTAAACTTTTGTATTCAAATTTGGCCAAGATGGGAAATTAGCGTCGGATGAGTCAAACTCTGTATGGCTAATACTCAGCCAAATTTTGAAGTTTGCCTTAGCCATTTTCAAATTGCTACTTACTTCACATAAAACCCTGATATATATATATATATATATATATATATATATATATATATATATATATATATATATATATATATATAGAATATGAACACACTACATTTGAATTTTGACAGGGATTCTTACAGCACCCACCCACAGCCCCCTGAGCGCATTTCCCTGGGTGCCATGTGGACCTTGGAGTGTCAAACCCTCCCTGACTCAAACCCCCTATATAGCATCATGTGTACTTAGTTCTAATGTTATGTCACTCTCCCCCTGGGGTAATAGATAGATTTGCTTAGAAATGTCGTCTTATATATCATCGACATCGTGAGATATCAAAGCATACGTAAGGTGTGTCGTAATATAGGGTTGACTGGTCTGATCTGGTAATCTGTTTGTCCCGTGATGTTTTCACGACCAGACCGGGTGACGAATTCCCCTGTGTCAATGACGTAGGTTTGGGTCATGGCATTATTGTTTCAACTTTGTAAAAGTTAGGTTTGTAGATATGAATGTTAATATTAGTTCAGATTACGGTCACTTCTGATACGATAGCTAATCAGCATTACAAGAGATTTCAAGCCCTCCATAAACCGAACTATTTCTAGGAACTTTCATTACAAAGAAAATATATAAAAAATGCATAACCACATGGAACAGAATAAAATTACTCATCATACAATAACTGATCAGAGAAGTTAAAAGACATTTTTTTTTACATCCATCATGAATTAATGTTTGTTGAATGGATTATTGACTGGTTGGGGCAATGGAAATTCACACGAGAACACATATTATAGATATTCAGTTAATAAGTTATTTGAACACTATTACTTGATTTTATTGTTCCTCCTGCAGATATAAGGTGCTACAAATACACTAAATGGAGGAAACATATTTGAAATTCTATCATGTGCCACCAATTGTATTTACGCGCTAAGATGGAAGAAAAGTAGTTCCCATGTTCCATTATTCACATTATCGAGAGTGTAGCTGTAGATTATCTTCAGAGTATTTCCTCTCGTGTCATAGTGTGATTGAATGAATAGAGACCAAACCTAACTTAAGTTATATTCTGATAGCTATTTTAGTGGTGAATCATTTCATTATATATGTATTACTCCGCCGCACATGTGGTAGTCCTACCGGTGTGTCTGTCGGAGGTGCTGTGGAGCCTTATTTATCTGGATTCTTTTATCTAACGGCGAGGGTAAATAATGGAACAGGTTATACAGATCCTCGAGAAGACTACATCACCCGGTAAGTGTACATACATCTTGGTTCTGCGCCTCCTGTAAAGAAAAGATAAGCAAAAAACTTTGGGTCTTCCCGCCACGACTCCCTCCTTAGACATGCATTTAAACGATTAACTGTATTTTTCTGCATTGGGAGCCATCTGTATTAAACATATTTACTCCATCTTTTACTTCATTACTGATTTATGTTATGCTTGCATCTAAACCAGTTTTTAAGGGGTTACATATGGAATTGTGGAATACAGATAAATGAACGAAAAAGGGCTTCAAGAGGCGGCCATATTTTCCCTGGAATTGACAACAAACGAATGTTGTGGCAGCCAGGCTGGCTTTATTCTAGGAAGTTCTTGAGGGTCTTTTCGAGAGTCCTGGTGGGAAGGTTTCCTCAAAGATGGAGACTTAAGATGCTATTAGAAGGAGCAGCTTTAGTAAGGGATGGAGGATACTTTATTAGGACTTTCACTCAATACGTCTCTACTCCTTCAATCACTGTCCTCGTGCCCTTCGTCTCTGTTTATCGTTGTTCAGTATATGATTAGTATGGTGGCGTCTTATGGCTTGGAAACTGCTGGTTTCGTGGCTAGTCATCCTTAAAGATATGTAATTGATTTATTCAAGATAGGCTAGCTTAATTTTAGCAAGATATTTTGCTTTATATACCCGTAAAGTAGGGTATAAGTCAAGAGAAGAGCTAGTAAAACGTACTAATCAGTTTTGTAGCACACACTTTTATAGAATGATGGGTTTGGTTAGGGTTTGTATTGATTGTCGGTGTGACTGAGCAACACCCTATAGGAGGAGGGTTGGATAAAAGGCCAGTTATGCTCTGCATCAGTTGGCTGTAGATATTGATGGATTTTTTATTCAGTGTTACTACATCGGGAATAGAATGATGAAGCAGTAGCATGATTTGGAGCTATATGTTTTATATTATTAGTAATGGTGATAGTGGTGGGATGTATGAAAATATGGGAAAATTTGAGGTTATCAGGTAATTTATGAGAAAGGAGCTGCTTTTGGTGTAGATAATAGGTATTAATGAAGGTGGTATTAATGAAATCCTTACACTTGATAAAATTCATATTGGTGGGATTTTTACCTGTATTGCCACCTGTTCTCACAATGTGAAGTTCCTACAAAGTGGATAGGGATTTGAATTAGGGGAAATTGTTTAGGTAAAACCACTTTATTAAGTGTTCATTGTGTAAGGAACAGATGGATACATTTATATTAAAGTCTTGCAACTATAACTGAAGGTATGCCTGTGGTTTCCTCAAGCAACTTGCAGTATGTGTAAGGACATTTGACATTTCTGACAGCTGCAAGAAAACATCCATCTGTTAGGCATTATTCAAACTGATTAAAACTGTGGAGACTTCCTTCAGTCGATGGCATCATGCAATGTAATGCTTGAAAGGTAAACATGTAAATATGTTGGATGAATTCAGATGTCCTTAAAGGGAATCAATTACAGGATGAAATTTACTATAGCTCAGCATTGAAACTAGCTTTGGAAAATAGTTACATATGTTTAAGGCACTTTTAAAGTTAGTTACCATTTCATAAATACTTTTAGATCATTATTAGGAACATTAAAAGATATTGTGCCATATGAAATAAGGTGATGTGGGGGGGGGGGAATTGTGAGGTTAAGTAAAAGCAAGTAATGCTTGTTAAAGTATCATCAGAACACAGAAAATCCGAAGTGGTTGAAATTTTATAAATATACCAGCAATTTATTCATCACATGAGGATTGTGCTCGTCTGTTCATTGACTTGTGCCATATTGGTGATGTGTTTTTGCGAGCATGACAACAAGGTTATTGAAAATTAAGGTGTCTTGACTGCTAGGGAAGTTAGATGGAGTTTTCTTAGTGTATTTATGTATAGTTGTATTAGCTACTTTTTTATTGATTGCATAATTTTCTGGCTATTGTACTGTTGCATCATTTAATATTCAGTTAAATATATATCCAGTCATTCTCTGCATGTATTTTTGTATCCTTAACAAGCTATATAAGCATATGAATCATAAATAGCCAATTCCCAAAGCTGGTTTTGATGTTGAGCTAAAGAAGACTTTCCCAGTTATTGAGTAAGGGGATCTGTCCCACACAGGGTCAGATTCTAATGTTTATAGATATTTGAACTCGCTGTTTATTTATCAAACCTAATGATGTATGATGCCATCCAGTGCAGTGTGTGTCTTCAATAATGAAATTGTTCCCTACCAGTCTCCATATGTTACTCGTAACTTTCACATGCACGCAAGTTATGTTTTGGTTTTAATATTTATGTATTGTTCTACTTAAACCCTGCATTTTCTCAGTCCTTCATAACCTTATTAGCTGTTATTTATTTCTGAAAGTTTTTTTTAGATAGTGATATACTAAAAACCACCCTCACAGTTCTTAGTTATACACTGGACAGTGATTCCAGAAAAGTAGGACCGAGATTCGTAACCTTGGACAAGTTTGTTCTTTTTCTCTGATGAATTACCTTTACTTTAATTTTAGGTGAAACACTTGTATGAAGTCAACAACCTATGAAAATCTGACTTCCCAAGCAGCTGAGGTTTATAGTAGAAATATTCTATTGTTAATGTGGCCATCTGCTGAGGAATGGAAGGAAGTGATGCTTGTGGGGAGATGGATGATATTGTAAATAGGTGCTTAGTGTGTTGTTTGCTTGTTAACATTTGTCACAGTTGGTGCTCAGTAGTGGGTGTTGTTGGGATGCTTTAATGTGAATATTGAAAATTCAAATAATCTCAACCACTAAGGGGCTAGGTTAGGGTTCTGTAGTTTTTCCCCGCAACCCCATGTTTTCCATGATCATAATCCTAATCGTAACTGCTATATTTGCTATGATACACTAATGTATTACACACACATTGTATTTCAAAAGAGCAGGAGTCAGACTTTACACTTTTTTTTTTTATCCCAGCATTAGTGTTAGGTATAATACTCTGATATAGAATATACTTGTAGAAGAGAAAAAATCAAATAGGTAAGAAATTTAGAATAAATTTATCTTAAGATTATGCAGCCTCTCTCTCTCTCCACCACACTCTTTATTACCACACACTTCTCTTACCCTTTCATTACTTAATCAAACCACCTCACCACATATTGTCCTCAAACATCTCATTTCCAACACATTCACCCTCCTCCGCACAACCCTATTTATAGCCCATGTCTCACAACCATATAACATTGTTGGAACCACTATTCCTTCAAACATACCCATTTTTGCTCTGAGATAACATTCTTCAATGCTTCCAGAACCTTCGCCCCCTCCCCCACTCTGTGACTTACTTCTGCTTCTATGGTTTCATCCACTGCTAAGATCACTCCCAGATATCTAAAACACTTCACTTCCAGTTTTTCTCCATTTAAGCTTATCTCCACCCAATTGAATTGTCTCCCAACCCTTCTGAACCTAATTACCTTGCTCTTATTCACATTTACTCTCATCTTTCCTCGTTCACACACTTTACCAAACTCAGTCACCAACTTCTGCAGTTTCTCACCCGAATCAGCCACCTGTGCTGTATCTTCAGCAAACAACAACTGACTCACTTCCCAAGGCCTCTCCTCTACTACAGACTGCATACTTGCCCCTCTCTCCAAAACTTGCATTCACCTCCCATACCACCCCATCCATAAACAAATTAAACAACCATGGAGACCACGCATCCTTGCCGCAAACCGACATTCACTACTCGTACACGTGCCTTACATCCTTGATAAAAACTTTTCACTGCTTCTAGCGACTTGCCTCCAACACCATATATTCATGATACCTTCCACAAAGAATCTCCATCATCTCTATCATATGCCTTCTCCAGATCCATAAATGCTACATACAAATCCATATGTTTTTCTAAGTATTTCTCACATACATTCTTCGAAGCAAACAGCTGATCCACACATCCTCTACCACTTCTGAAACCACACTGCTCTTCCCCAATCTCCATATATATTATTATTTTTTTATATTATACTTAACTGGCGTCTCTCATCTTAGTGAGGTAGCACAAGGAAACAGACGAGGAATGGCCCAACCCATCCACATACACATGTATATACATACAGCGCCCACACACACATGTATACATACGTTACATTTAAATGTATACATACATATACATGCACAGACATTTTTTTTTTTTTTTGCTTTGTCGCTGTCTCCCGCGTTTGCGAGGTAGCGCAAGGAAACAGACGAAAGAAATGGCCCAACCCACCCCCATACACAATGTATATACACACACGTCCACACACGCAAATATACATACCTACACAGCTTTCCATGGTTCACCTCAGACGCTTCACATGCCCTGGTTCAATCCACTGACAGCACGTCAACCCCGGTATACCACATCGATCCAATTCACTCTATTCCTTGCCCTCCTTTCACCCTCCTGCATGTTCAGGCCCCGATCACACAAAATCTTTTGCACTCCATCTTTCCACCTCCAATTTGGTCTCCCACTTCTCCTCGTTCCCTCCACCTCCGACACATATATCCTCTTGGTCAATCTTTCCTCACTCATTCTCTCCATGTGCCCAAACCATTTCAAAACACCCTCTTCTGCTCTCTCAACCACGCTCTTTTTATTTCTACACATCTCTCTTAGCCTTACGTTACTTACTCGATCAAACCACCTCACACCACACATTGTCCTCAAACATCTCATTTCCAGCACATCCATCCTCCTGCGCACAACTCTATCCCTAGCCCACGCCTCGCAACCATACAACATTGTTGGAACCACTATTCCTTCAAACATACTCATTTTTGCTTTCTGAGATAATGTTCTCGACTTCCACACATTCTTCAAGGCTCCCAGGATTTTCGCCCCCTCCCCCACCCTATGATCTACTTCTGCTTCCATGGTTCCATCCGCTGCCAGATCCACTCCCAGATATCTAAAACACTTTACTTCCTCCAGTTTTTCTTCATTCAAACTTACCTCCCAATTGACTTGACCCTCAACCCTACTGTACCTAATTACCTTGCTCTTATTCACATTTACTCTTAACTTTCTTCTTTCACACACTTTACCAAACTCAGTCACCAGCTTCTGCAGTTTCTCACATGAATCAGCCACCAGCGCTGTATCATCAGCGAACAACTGACTCACTTCCCAAGCTCTCTCATCCCCAACAGACTTCATACTTGCCCCTCTTTCCAAAACTCTTGCAATTACCTCCCTAACAACCCCATCCATAAACAAATTAAACAACCATGGAGACATCACACACCCCTGCCGCAAACCTACATTCACTGAGAACCAATCACTTTCCTCTCTTCCTACACGTACACATGCCTTACATCCTCGATAAAAACTTTTCACTGCTTCTAACAACTTGCCTCCCACACCATATATTCTTAATACCTTCCACAGAGCATCTCTATCAACTCTATCATATGCCTTCTCCAGATCCATAAATGCTACATACAAATCCATTTGCTTTTCTAAGTATTTCTCACGTACATTCTTCAAAGCAAACACCTGATCCACACATCCTCTACCACTTCTGAAACCACACTGCTCTTCCCCAATCTGATGCTCTGTACATGCCTTCACCCTCTCAATCAATATCCTCCCATATAATTTACCAGGAATACTCAACAAACTTATACCTCTGTAATTTGAGCACTCACTCTTATCCCCTTTGCCTTTGTACAATGGCACTATGCACGCATTCCGCCAATCCTCAGGCACCTCACCATGAGTCATACATACATTAAAATAACCTTACCAACCAGTCAATAATACAGTCACCCCCTTTTTTTTTAATAAATTCCACTGCAATACCATCCAAACCTGCTGCCTTGCCGGCTTTCATCTTCCGCAAAGCTTTTACTACCTCTTCTCTGTTTACCAAATCATTTTCCCTTACCCTCTCACTTTGCACACCACCTCGACCAAAACACCCTATATCTGCCACTCTATCATCAAACACATTCAACAAACCTTCAAAATACTCACTCCATCTCCTTCTCACATCACCACTACTTGTTATCACCTCCCCATTTGCGCCCTTCACTGAAGTCCCCATTTGCTCCCTTGTCTTACGCACTTTACCTCCTTCCAGAACATCTTTTTATTCTCCCTAAAATTTAATGATACTCTCTCACCCCAACTCTCATTTGCCCTCTTTTCCACCTCTTGCACCTTTCTCTTGACCTCCTGTCTCTTTCTTTTATACATCTCCCACTCAATTGCATTTTTTCCCTGCAAAAATCATCCAAATGCCTCTCTCTCTTCTCTTTCACTAATAATCTTACTTCTTCATCCCACCACTCACTACCCTTTCTAATCAACCCACCTCCCACTCTTCTCATGCCACAAGCATCTTTTGCGCAATCCATCACTGATTCCCAAAATACATCCCATTCCTCCCCCACTCCCCTTACTTCCATTGTTCTCACCTTTTTCCATTCTGTACTCAGTCTCTCCTGGTACTTCCTCACACAAGTCTCCTTCCCAGGCTCACTTACTCTCACCACCCTCTTCACCCCAACATTCACTCTTCTTTTCTGAAAACCCATACAAATCTTCACCTTAGCCTCCACAAGATAATGATCAGACATCCCTCCAGTTGCACCTCTCAGCACATTAACATCCAAAAGTCTCTCTTTCGCGCGCCTGTCAATTAACATGTAATCCAATAACGCTCTCTGGCCATCTCTCCTACTTACATACGTATACTTATGTATATCTCGCTTTTTAAACCAGGTATTCCCAATCACCAGTCCTTTTTCAGCACATAAATCTACAAGCTCTTCACCATTTCCATTCACAACACTGAACACTCCATGTATACCAATTATTCCCTCAACTGCCACATTACTCACCTTTGCATTCCACATTGGTGGAAAGGATCACAATTTTGCGCGTGATGAAGATATTCTTGAGTCCACCGGGAAAATGAAACACGATAAGTTCCCAAGTGCACTTTCGTGTAATGATCACATCATCAGGGGAGACACAAGAGAGAAATGTAAGTCAGTTGATATACATCGAAGAGACGAAGCTAGGACGCTATTTGGTAAACATGCGATTGTCCAAGACATACACGAAAGTGCACTTGAGAACTTATCGTGTTTCATATTCCTGTGGACTCGTAGCAATATATACACATGTACTTATCCATTCTTGCCGCCTTCATCCATTCTCCCTGCCACCCCGCCACACACAAAATAGCATCCCCCCCCCTTTTTTTTTCCCTGCGAGGCAGCACCAGGAACAGACAAAAGAGGCCACATCTGTTCACAGTCATTCCTTAGCTGTCATGTGTAATGTACTGAAAGCACAGCTCCCTTTCCACATCCAGACCTCACAGACCTGTCCATGGTTTACCCCAAATGCTTCACAGGACTTGGTTCAGTCCATTGACAGCATGTCGACCCCGGTATACCACATCATTCCATTTCACTCTATTTCTTGCACACCTTTCACACTCGTGTATGTTCAGGCCCCGACTGCTCTACATCTTTTTCACTCCATCCTTCCAACTCCAATTTGGTCTCCCGCTTCTCTTCCTTCCCTCCACCTCTGACACACATCCTTTCTGTCAATCTTTCCTCACTCATTCTCTCCATGTCGACTGTCCAAACCATTTCAACCCACCCTCTTCTGCTCTCTCTCAACCACACACTTTTTATTTCCACACATCTCTCTTACCCTTTTATTACTTACTTGCTCAAGCCACCTCAAACATCTCATTTCCAACACATCCACCCTCCTCCGCACAACCTTATCTGTAGCTTATGCCTCACAACCATATAACATTGTTGGAACCACTATTCCTTCAAACATTCCAATTGCTCTCCGAGATAAAGTTCTTGCCTCCCACTCATTCTCAATGCTCCCAGAACCTTTGCCCCCTCCCCCACTTTGTGGTTTACTTCCGCTTCCATGTTTCCATCTTCTGCCAAGTCCACTCCCACTTTTCCATTTTGTGGATGGGCCCCTTGCTATTGCTTTGTTATTAATGTAGACTTCATACTTGCTGAACCTTTCACTGCTTCACATATTTTTCTTCTTTGTCCTTTGAAATTGTGGAGACTGACGAATGGGAGAACTGTAGATATTGTGCAGTCATATTAACTTTTTTTTTTTTTTTGGTGATTACCTTCATTTTCAATTCCATATCGAGTGTCTTCCTCAGCTTCTTGCCAGATCTATCCATGTGTGATGAGTTTTTCCTCTTGCTTGTCATCATCTTTGGGGTACGATACAAAATTGGTTTAATGCAGCACGAAAATTTGTTAGTTTCACTTGAATCGCACGTGGTTACAGAATGGCAACTGAGAGAGATGTGTGATGTTCATAATGCCAGGGATATCATCTGAGTCAATATAGTACACAACACATCTGTTAGCACTGGTGGACGTACGACAGTTTATTTATTATATTTAAGTAAATATTTGTGGATGGTTTGGGCCATTCTTTTGTCTGTTTCCTTGCACTACCTCACTAACGCGGGAGACAGCGACAAAGCAAAATAAATAAATAAATAAATAGATATATTTATATTTTTTCAGTTCATATGTATGGATGGTGGTTGTAAGTCATATACATACACGTACGCTGACAGAATCATATATGCACATGTACCTGTTCATACTTGCTTGCCTTCATCTTTGTGTAACCCATGATCTTTCGAAAGGATATGCTAATTCCAGTTGGATGGAAATGTCTTTAGAGTGAGAATTTCTTTGATGAGAATGTACTCCCAGTGATACAGCTTCACTAAAGGTAACTGTAAGGGTTAAATACAGAATCCCTTGTGAAAGACATTCTCAACTGATGAAGTAAAAGAAATTTTTTAGGAATAATATATCATCAAAGAAACAAGTGATATAGACCTCATCTTACCAAAGGAGAAATGAACTTGTCTTAGGAGCATCTTGTTAAGATAGTGGTAAGCAATATATAGCCTGGCGTTGATTTGTGTCTCGGTGCAGTGTTTTTATCTTTATAAAAATGTTTCATGCAAATGCTGCTTTTTAAGTAATCGTAGTCTCTATCCTGTTCCCGTCTTCATTGATTTGGAAGATGTTTATGTAGTATGTTTATATAGTTTCATTGTGACAGTTGTTGTGTAAACTAGCAAGTCTGGGCCGAAGAGCCCTTATTTGCTTGTTCATACAGTGGCCTATCACACCATTCCTTTACCACCATGCCCTCCCACCCCAGCCACCACACCCTTACTTGAATTACAATGACGAGTTCAATAAATGATCCGGAACACTTGTGCTTGTGTTTTAGTGATGTTAGAGTATGACCAGAAATAGTATGTATTTGATATCATTAGTGTTTATAAAATGCAAATGCTCTGCGAACATATACATATGAAATGAATGAACAGCCAAAAAGTCACAAATAAGAATTGCATATAGTTACCGGCTAGTCACCACCACTTGCCATACCCCAGGTTTACCTTGGGTGTCACAGCTGGGCATCAACCAGGGAGCCCCGAAGTATTTATGTAGATGTTGATATGCTGTTTGGTAATCCTGTAGTTAATATCCTAGTTCTTAATTTAGCATAGTTAGAAATATCAATACCAAATTTGATGTGCCATATTGTTCATATGCTTTATTTTTTCCCACTCCACAGATAAAAATGAGCTGGAAACAGCTCTCAAATATTTAGAACAGGCTGCACAGTCCAATTTGGTGAGTATGACCACTTGTTATTGAACAGTTATATAGTTATTTCAAAAAAATTGATTAGGCAAGTGACTTCAGAAATGCTAAGATTGGTTATGATAATTTCACTTTGAGAATGTGCCCATTGGTGCTGATTAAGTTACATACCCAAAGTCCTTAGCCTTGGTTTATAAATGATAAAGAAGAATCTGATTAAGTTACTGAATAAAACATTGCCTCATATTTTTCTTATTAGATGCAATTTTGAAAGTAACGAACATATAACAAGCAAGAAGCTTGACGACAGGCAATTTTCTTGGAAATTGGTTTTGTTTAATTCCTAGTTTGAAAAACCTGTAATTGACTAGTATAAACTTCATGGTATAGGGTTTCGCCTGGCTATGAATATTCACATCAGACTATATTTCCCGTTATTGCATTATTTGCAGTTACGGAAACTATGTTGTACAGTATTTAATCTTGCATGCTAGTTGTTGGAGGTTGAGTTGATTATTACATCATCAACCTAATTTGATTTCAAAATTGCTCTTACAGTAGATTTTGAGTTGGATTTGATAGTTATTAGAATAAACATTTGATTAATAACATGCATTTATTTGGGTGCAAGGCAATAGAGTTGTAACACTATTTAATCAATGTGATGAAAATAATATCTGTGTTTTTTCAAGTTAATTGGAAAAACTAAGTTAGTACTTGTTTGGATTGGTGGAAGGGTATTGCAACAAGGGGTTTGGATTGGCGGAAGAGTATTGCTTACAAGGGGTGCCAAAGTACTGTGTATATGCTGTGGATTCATATTGCTGGTTGAATGTTTAAATCATGAGAATAGTTGTGGTTGGTGCAAATGCTTGTTTAGGGTGTAATCATGGAAATAGTCATTGTTGGCTGTGTGTTTTTACTTGGTTGTGGTATCATGTTTTCCGAACTAGCCAACGCTGCAACTTGGAAGCTGTCATTTTCTGGAAGTAATAGGTATATATATTATGTAGTAATACATTTTAAACCTAGCCAACACTTCAACTTAGGAAGCTTTCACTTCCTGGAAGTAATAGGTACATTACTTCAGAAAAGAAGAGTGAATGTTGGGGTGAAGAGAGTGGTGAGAGTAAGTGAGCTTGGGGAGGAGACTTGTGTGAGGAAGTACCAGGAGAGACCGAGTACAGAATGGAAAAAGGTGAGAACAAAGGATGTAAGGGGAGTGGGAGAGGAATGGGATGTATTTAGGGAAGCAGTGATGGCTTGCGCAAAAGATGCTTGTGGCATGAGAATTGTGGGAGGTGGGCAGATTAGAAAGGGTAGTGAGTGGTGGGATGAAGAAGTAAGATTAGTGAAAGAGAAGAGAGAGGCATTTGGATGATTTTTTCCGGCAACTAGTGCAAATGAGTGGGAGATGTATAAAAGAAAGAGGCAGGAGGTCAAGAGGAAGGTGCAAGAGGTGAAAAAGAGGGCAAATGAGAGTTGGGGTGAGAGAGTATCATTAAATTTTAGGGAGAATAAAAAGATGTTTTGGAAGGAGGAAAATGAAATGTGTAAGAAAAGGGAACAAATGGGAACTTCAGTGAAGGGGGAGGTGATAACAAGTAGTGGTGATGTAAGAAGGAGATGGAGTGAGTATTTTGAAGGTTTGTTGAATGTGTTTGATGATAGAGTGGCAGATATAGGGTGTTTTGGTCGAGATGGTGTGCAAAGTGAGAGGGTCAGGGAGAATGATTTGGTAAACAGAGAAGAGGTAGTAAAAGCTTTGTGGAAGATGAAAGCTGGCAAGGCAGCAGGTTTGGATGGTATTGCAGTGGAGTTTATTAAAAAAGGGGTTGACTGGTTGGTAAGGTTATTTAATGTATGTATGACTCATGGTGAGGCACCTGAGGATTGGAGGAATGCTTGCATAGTGCCATTGTACAAAGGCAAAGGGGATAAAAGTGAGTGCTCAAATTACAAAGGTATAAGTTTGTTGAGTATTCCTGGTAAATTATATGGGAGTGTATTGGTTGAGAGGGTGAAGGCATGTACAGAGCATCATATTGGGGAAGAGCAGTGTGGTTTCAGAAGTGGTAAAGGATGTGTGGATCAGGTGTTTGCTTTGAAAATGTATGTGAGAAATACTTAGAAAAGCAAATGGATTTGTATGTATTTATGGATCTGGAGAAGGCATATGATAAAGAGTTGATAGAGATGCTCTGTGGAAGGTATTAAGAATATATGGTGTTGGAGGCAGGTTGTTAGAAGCAGTGAAAAAGTTTTTATCGAGGATGTAAGGCATGTGTACATGTAGGAAGAGAGGAAAATGATTGGTTCTCAGTGAATGTATGTTTGCGGCAGGGGTGTGTGATGTCTCTGTGGTTGTTTTATTTGTTTATGGATGGGGTTTTTAGGGAGGTGAATGCAAGAGTTTTGGAAAGAGGGGCAAGTAAGCATTCTGTTGTGGATGAGAGAGCTTGAGAAGTGAGTCAGTTGTTGTTCGCTGATGATACAGCGCTGGTGGCTGATTCGTGTGAGAAACTGCAGAAGCTGGTGACTGAGTTTGATAAAGTGTATGAAAGAAGAAAGCTGAGAGTAAATGTGAATAAGAGCAAGGCTATTAGGTACATTAGGGTTGAGGGACAGGTCAATTGGGAGGTAAGTTTGAATGGAGAAAAACTGGAGGAAGTGAAGTGTTTTAGATATCTGGGAGTGGATATGGCAGCGGATGGATCTGTGGAAGCGGAAGTGAATCATAGGGTGGGGGAGGGGGCGAAAGTTCTGGGAGCGTTGAAGAATGTGTGGAAGTCAAGAACATTATCTCGGAAAGCAAAAATGGGTATGTTTGAAGGAATAGTGGTTTCAACAATGTTATATGGTTGTGAGGCGTGGGCTATAGATAGAGTTGTGCACAGGAGAGTGGATGTGCTGGAAATGAGATGTTTGAGGACAATATGAGGTGTGAGGTGGTTTGATCGAGTAAGGAATAATAGGGTAAGAGAGATGTGTGGTAATAAAAAGAGTGTGGTTGAGAGAGCAGAAAGAGTGTGGTTGAGAGAGCAGAAGAGGTTGTTTTGAAATGGTTTGGTCACATGGAGAGAATGAGTGAGGAAAGATGACCAGGAGGATATATGTGTCAGAGGTGGAGGGAACGAGAAGTGGGAGACCAAATTGGAGGTGGAAAGATGGAGTGAAAAAGATTTTGAGCGATCGGGGCCTGAACATGCAGGAGGGTGAAAGGCTTGCAAGGACTAGAGTGAATTGGAACGATGTGGTCTACCGGGGTCGACATGCTGTCAGTGGATTGAACCAGGGCATGTGAAGCGTCTGGGGTAAACCATGGAAAGTTGTGTGGGGTCTGGATGTGGAAAGGGAGCTGTGGTTTCGGTGCATTATTACATGACAGCTAGAGATTAAATGTGAACGAAAGTGGCCTTTGTTGTCTTTTCCTAGCGCAAATTCGTGCACATGCAGGGGGAGGGGGTTGTTATTTCATGTGTGGCGGGGTGTCAATGGGAATGAATAAAGGCAGACAGTATGAATTATGTACATGTGTATATATGTATATGTCCGTGTGTGTATATATATGTATATGTTGAGATGTATAGGTATGTATATTTGCATGTGTGGACATGTATGTATATACATGTGAATGTGGGTGGGTTGGGCCATTCTTTTGTCTGTTTCCTTGCACTACCTCGCTAACGCGGGAGGCAGCGACAAAGTAAAATAAATAAATGAATAGATAAATAAATATTATGTAGTAATTTATTTTAAACTGCCTTCTAAAATTTAGAATAGATTTCAAGCACTATAGTGATCACTTTTTGGTAGATTTGTATATTGTGCTGTAGGTAGCCTTCTGGTACTTTTCTTCATTTTTGTACTTGTTTTATTACCCCTCTCTAATATGAATATTTACTTTACAGCCAGAATACGTGAAAGTACTCAGTGATGTGCTGCACCATGGCGCCAACTCCACAGTGGCTCGTATGGCTGCTGGTATCCAGTTAAAGAACACATTAGCCTCCAATGATGCCAAAGTTAAAGTACAATACCAGCAGCGCTGGCTGGCCTTCCCTACAGATGTTAGGGACTATGTTAAAGCTAATGTAAGATTGTATTTATTTATTTTTTGAAATTCATTGTAGAGTGGTTATCTGAAATATTCATTGTGTCAAATGGTGTGAAGTTAATAGACATGGTAAAGTGCTAAATTTTACCTGCAGAAAATCTTTAGACCCTTGTCTAAGTCTCATGACATAATGCTTCTTTTTTTGATACTGTACCTAATTGCTTCTGCTTTTGGAGATTTAGTGAATGATTTATTCGTAGACATGGTAGATTATTAGATTATTTAAACAATCCATTTGAATTGCAATATATTTTTGGAAGAAACATATAGTACAGTGCTTGAGCATTCATATGGAGTGATCCATGCTTAATGAAGCCGAATCTACACCTAAATGGGAGGGTACCCCCTAGCAAATTAATTGGTTACCCCCCTCTGCAGCCTCCAGCTTCCATCCATTTCAGTGTACTTTACAATCTGATGGAATTATATTTATTATCTCGGTAAACCTCCTTTCTTATGAACTTCATTGTATTAGAATTTGGCCTCTAACTGACATTTCTTTTACTCTGTTACATAAGTTTAGTATGGTAAGTTGAGGATCCATTGCAGAGTATAGGATATAACAGAATAGTCTGTCAGTTACTTGGGAAGTTGGTTAGCATACCCCCCCATCCCCATCCATCCACCCACTACTTTATAACTCTATAAAAAGGAACTAATTGTATATTCGCAAAAGAAGAATTCTTACATGCAAATACATGCACATATGTTGCATATTGTATCTCCTTTATAGGTCCTTGGGGCACTTGGTACAGAGCAGAATCGTCCTAGTTCTGCTGCTCAGTGTGTGGCGTACATAGCACTCACAGAAATTCCAGTGGGGCAATGGCCAGACCTTATTGATAGACTTGTGGCAAATGTGACAGCCCCTGGGGCAACAGATATGACCAAAGAGGCCACGCTAGAAGCTATTGGATATATATGTCAGGTAAGTTATAACTAGGTTGCTCTGATTTTCTTAACATTGTAAGGTACTTTTACTGAACAATACATATATGTATTTTGGTCAAAGTAGACCTTTAGTATTTTGTTTAATGTATTATGAAAGAGAAGTGATAGCAGTTAAGTTGCATTTCTGTAATAGTGTACAAGCTAAAGATGAAATATTTTTTTCAGGATATTGAGCCAGAAGCTATAGCAGGTCAAAGTAACAACATACTAACAGCCATTGTTCATGGAATGAAGCGAGATGAACCAAACGATCACGTTAGACTAGCAGCTACGACAGCTCTTCTCAACTCCCTGGAGTTCACTAGACAAAATTTTGAGAGAGATGCTGAAAGGCACTTCATAATGCAGGTACCTGTTTATTTTTGTAAGATAGATTGTGTTTCAAATTTCAGTCTTATCAGCATTGATGTCACTTTTTTCATAATTTGTTTGCCAAAATACATTATGCAATAAGATGAATGGTGTGAATTTCTTTACATCACCAGGTGGTATGTGAAGCAACGCAGTCAACGAATACTCAGATTAAGGTGGCGGCACTGCAGTGTTTGGTGAAAATAATGTCTCTCTACTATCAGTATATGGAGCACTACATGGGACCAGCTCTTTTTGCGGTAAGTATGATTAGTTAATGTGTGCTTAATACAGTGGTTAGTATCACTGACCTTGACTTATTTACATGTTACCCAGGAATTGAACACATTTGAATCTTAGTTGGTATTAGGTCCATAGTCAACCCAGGTATTCATCTTCCCCTAGGGTTTGATCAATGTTAGCAAGATACATCTAGATGAAGAAAGGCTGCATCTGCTCACATCCATTCTCTATCTGTCATGTATACTGCACTTAGACCACAGCTTCCTATCCACAACAAAGCCCCATAGACCTTTCCATTGTTTACCCCAGATGCTTCACAAGCCCTGGTTAAGTCCATTCATAGCACATAAACCTCAGTATACCACATTCTTCCAATTTACGCTATACCTCGCACACCTTTCACCCTCCTGCATTTTCAGACACCGATTGCTGAAACTCATTTTTCACTTCATCTTTCCATCTCCAGTCTGGTTTCCCTGTTCTTGTTCCCTCCATTTCTGATACGTATATTGTGTTTGTCAACATTTCCTCATTCTTTCTCTCCAAAAAAGGGGGCGTGGCTCTCAGCCAAACCCCCCTTTTTTCCTTTTTTTTTCCACACCTTGAATGTACCTTTTCATTACTTACTCAATAATACATATATATTATTTTCATTGTTTTATTATACCCAATCGCCCTTTCCCACATCAGCAAGGTACTGCCAGGAAACAGATGAAGAATGGCCCATCCACTCATATACACATATTTATTTATTTTATTTTGCTTTGTCGCTGTCTCCCGCATTAGTGAGGTAGCGCAAGGAAACAGACGAAAGAATGGCCCAACCCGCCCACATACACATGTATATAGATACACTTCCACACGTAAATATACATACCTATACATCTCAATGTACACATATATGTACATACAGAGACATATACATATATACACATGTACATAATAAAGGGTACATGTACATAATAAAGGGTAAAGGGGAAGAGTGGTTTGGGAATGTCTTGGTAGTAAAGTCAGGGGTTAGTGAGAGGACAAGAGCAAGGGAAGGAGTAGCAGTACTCCTGAAACAGGAGTTGTGGGAATATGTGATAGAATGTAAAAAAGTAAATTTTCGATTAATATGGGTAAAACTGAAAGTTGATGGAGAGAGATGGGTGATTATTGGTGCATATGCACCTGGGCTTGAGAAGAAAGATCATGAGAGGCAAGTGTTTTGGGAGCAGCTGAATGAGTGTGTTAGTGGTTTTGATGCACGAGACCGGGTTATAGTGATGGGTGATTTGAATGCAAAGGTGAGTAATGTGGCAGTTGAGGGAATAATTGGTATACATGGGGTGTTCAGTGTTGTAAATGGAAATGGTGAAGAGCTTGTAGATTTATGTGCTGAAAAAGGACTGGTGATTGGGAATACCTGGTTTAAAAAGTGAGATATACATCAGTATACGTATGTAAGTAGGAGAGATGGCCAGAGAGCGTTATTGGATTATGTGTTAATTGACAGGCGCGCGAAAGAGAGACTTTTGGATGTTAATGTGCTGAGAGGTGCAACTGGAGGGATGCCTGATCATTATCTTGTGGAGGCTAAGGTGAAGATTTGTATGGGTTTTCAGAAAAGAAGAGTGAATGTTGGGGTGAAGAGGGTGGTGAGAGTAAGTGAGCTTGGGAAGGAGACTTGTGTGAGGAAGTACCAGGAGAGACTGAGTACAGAATGGAAAAAGGTGAGAACAATGGAAGTAAGGGGAGTGGGGGAGGAATGGGATGTATTTTGGGAATCAGTGATGGATTGCGCAAAAGATGCTTGTGGCATGAGAAGAGTGGGAGGTGGGTTGATTAGAAAGGGTAGTGAGTGGTGGGATGAAGAAGTAAGATTATTAGTGAAAGAGAAGAGAGAGGCATTTGGACGATTTTTGCAGGGAAAAAATGCAATTGAGTGGGAGATGTATAAAAGAAAGAGACAGGAGGTCAAGAGAAAGGTGCAAGAGGTGAAAAAGAGGGCAAATGAGAGTTGGGGTGAGAGAGTATCATTAAATTTTAGGGAGAATAAAAAGATGTTCTGGAAGGAGGTAAATAAAGTGCGTAAGACAAGGGAACAAATGGGAACTTCAGTGAAGGGCGCAAATGGGGAGGTGATAACAAGTAGTGGTGATGTGAGAAGGAGATGGAGTGAGTATTTTGAAGGTTTGTTGAATGTGTTTGATGATAGAGTGGCAGATATAGGGTGTTTTGGTCGAGGTGGTGTGCAAAGTGAGAGGGTTAGGGAAAATGATTTGGTAAACAGAGAAGAGGTAGTAAAAGCTTTGCGGAAGATGAAAGCCGGCAAGGCAGCAGGTTTGGATGGTATTGCAGTGGAATTTATTAAAAAAGGGGGTGACTGTATTGTTGACTGGTTGGTAAGGTTATTTAATGTATGTATGACTCATGGTGAGGTGCCTGAGGATTGGCGGAATGCGTGCATAGTGCCATTGTACAAAGGCAAAGGGGATAAGAGTGAGTGCTCAAATTACAGAGGTGTAAGTTTGTTGAGTATTCCTGGATAATATATGGGAGGGTATTGATTGAGAGGGTGAAGGCATGTACAGAGCATCAGATTGGGGAAGAGCAGTGTGGTTTAAGAAGTGGTAGAGGATGTGTGGATCAGGTGTTTGCTTTGAAGAATGTATGTGAGATATACTTAGAAGAGCAAATGGATTTGTATGTAGCATTTATGGATCTGGAGAAGGCATATGATAGAGTTGATAGAGATGCTCTGTGGAAGGTATTAAGAATATATGGTGTTGGAGGCAAGTTGTTAGAAGCAGTGAAAAGTTTTTATCAAGGATGTAAGGCATGTGTATGTGTAGGAAGAGAGGAAAGTGATTGGTTCTCAGTGAATGTAGGTTTGTGGCAGGGGTGTGTGATGTCTCCATGGTTGTTTAATTTGTTTATGGATGGGGTTGTTAGGGAGGTGAATGCAAGAGTTTTGGAAAGAGGGGCAAGTATGAAGTCTGTTGTGGATGAGAGAGCTTGGGAAGTGAGTCAGTTGTTGTTCGCTGATGATACAGCGCTGGTGGCTGATTCATGTGAGAAACTGCAGAAGCTGGTGACTGAGTTTGGTAAAGTGTGTGAAAGAAGAAAGTTAAGAGTAAACGTGAATAAGAGCAAGGTTATTAGGTACAGTAGGGTTGAGGGTCAAGTCAATTGGGAGGTAAGTTTGAATGGAGAAAAACTGGAGGAAAGTAAAGTGTTTTAGATATCTGGGAGTGGATCTGGCAGCGGATGGAACCATGGAAGCGGAAGTGAATCATAGGGTGGGGGAGGGGGCGAAAATCCTGGGAGCATTGAGAATGTTTGAAGTCGAGAACATTATCTCGGAAAGCAAAAATGGGTATGTTTGAAGGAATAGTGGTTCCAACAATGTTGTATGGTTGCGAGGCGTGGGCTATGGATAGAGTTGTGCGCAGGAGGGTGGATGTGCTGGAAATGAGATGTTTGAGGACAATATGTGGTGTGAGGTGGTTTGATCGAGTAAGTAATGTAAGGGTTAGAGAGATGTGTGGAAATAAAAAAGAGTGTGGTTGAGAGATCAGAAGAGGGTGTTTTGAAATGGTTTGGTCACATGGAGAGAATGAGTGGGGAAAGATTGACCAAGAGGATATATGTGTCAGAGGGGGAGGGAACGAGGAGAAGTGGGAGACCAAATTGGAGGTGGAAAGATAGAGTGAAAAAGATTTTGTGATCGGGGCCTGAACATGCAGGAGGGTGAAAGGAGGGCAAGGAATAGAGTGAATTGGTTCGATGTGGTATACCGGGGTTGACGTGCTGTCAGTGGATTGAATCAGGGCATGTGAAGCGTCTGGGGTAAACCATGGAAAGTTGTGTGGGGCCTGGATGTGGAAAGGGAGCTGTGGTTTCTGGTATTATTGCATGACAGCTAGAGACTGAGTGTGAACGAATGGGGCCTTTGTTGTCTTTTCCTAGTGCTACCTCGCACACATGAGGGGGGAGGGGGATGGTATTCCATGTGTGGCGAGGTGGTGATGGGAATGAATAAAGGCAGACAGTGTGAATTGTGTGCATGGGTATATATGTATGTGTCTGTGTGTGTATATATATGTGTACATTGAGATGTATAGGTATGTATATTTGCATGTGTGGACGTGTATGTATATACATTGTGTATGGGGGTTGGTTGGGCCATTTCTTTTGTCTGTTTCCTTGCACTACCTCGCAAATGCGGGAGACAGCGACAAAGCAAAAAAAAAAAAGAAAATTCATACTGTCTGCCTTTATTTGTTCCCATCGCCACCTCGCCACATGGAATAACAACCCCCTCCCCCCTCATGTGTGCGAGGTAGTGCTAGGAAAGACACCAAAGGCCCCATTCGTTCACACTCAGTCTCTAGCTGTCATGTAATAATGCACCGAAACCACAGCTCCCTTTCCACATCCAGGCCCCACACACTTTCCATGGTTTACCCCAGACGCTTCACATGCCCTGGTTCAATCCATTGACTGCACGTCGACCCCAGTACACCACATCGTTGCAACTCACTCTATTCCTTGCATGCCTTTCACCCTCCTGCATGTTCAGGCCCTGATCACCCAAAATCTTTTTCACTCTATCTTTCCACCTCCAATTTGGTCTCCCACTTCTCCTCGTTCTCTCCCCCTCTGACATATATCCTCTTGGTCAATCTTTCCCCACTCATTCTCTCCATGTGACCAAACCATTTCAAAACACCCTCTTCTGATCTCTCAACCACACTCTTTTTTATTTCCACACTTCTCTCTAACCCTTACATTACTTACTCGATCAAACCACCTCACACCACATATTGTCCTCAAACATCTCATTTCCAGCACATCCACCCTCCTGCGCACAGCTCTATTCATAGCCCACGCCTCGCAACCATACAACATTGTTGGAACCACTATTCCTTCAAACATACCCATTTTTGCTTTCCGAGATAATGTTTTTGACTTCTAAACATTCTTCAATGCTCCCAGGATTTTCGCCCCCTCCCCCACCCTATGATTCACTTCCGCTTCCATGGTTCCATCCACTGCCAGATCCACTCCCAGATATCTAAAACACTTTACTTCCTCCAGTTTTTCTCCATTCAAACTTACCTCCCAATTGACTTGACCCTCAACCCTACTGTACCTAATAACCTTGCTCTTATTCACATTTACTCTTAACTTTCTTCTTTCACACACTTTACCAAACTCAGTCACCAGCTTCTGCAGCTTCTTACACGAATCAGCCACCAGCGCTGTATCATCAGCGAACAACAACTGACTCACTTCCCAAGCTCTCTCATCCACAACAGACTGCATACTTGCCCCTCTTTCCAAAACCCTTGCATTCACCTCCCTAACAACCCCATCCATAAACAAATTAAACAACCATGGAGACATCACACACCCCTGCCGCAAACCTACATTTACTGAGAACCAATCACTTTCCTCTCTTCCTACTCATACACATGCCTTACATCCTCGATAAAAACTTTTCACTGCTTCTAACAACTTGCCTCCCACACCATATATTCTTAAAACCTTCCACAGAGCATCTCTATCAACTCTATCATATGCCTTCTCCAGATCCATAAATGCTACATACAAATCCATTTGTATTTCTAATACACATATTTATTATACTTTGTCGCTGTCTCCCGCGTTAGCGAGGTAGCACAAGGAAACATGAAAGAATGACCCAACCCACACACATGTATATACGTAAACGCCCACACATGCACATATACATACCTATACATTCCAACATATACATACACAGATATATACATACATACATATACATATTCATACTTGCTACCTTCATCCATCCCCTTCGCCACATGAAATGGCACCCCCCCCTGCCCTCGTGCGAGGGAGCGTTATGAAAAGACATCAAAGGCCACATACGTTCATGCTCAGTCACTAACTGTCACATGTAATGCACCAAAACCACAGCTCCCTTTCCACATCCAGGTCCCACAAAACTCTCCATGGTTTACCCCTGACGCTTCACACACCCTGGTTCAATCCATTGACAAGCACATCGACCCCGTTATACTACATCATTCCAATTCACTCTATTCTTTGCATGCCTTTCTTTCCTCTGTATGTTCAGGCCCCAATCGCTCAAAATCTTTTTCACTCCATCCTTCTACCTGCAATTTGGTCTCCCACTTCTCGTTCCCTCCACCTCTGACACATATATCCTCTTTGACAATCTTTCCTCTCTTATTCTCTCCCTGACCAAACCATTTCAATGTACCCTCTTCTGCTCTCTCAACCACTTTTTATTACCTCACATCTCTCATACCCTTTCGTTACTTACTCGTTCAAACCACCTCATACTACATATTGTCCTCAAACATCTCATTTCCATCACATCCACCCTCCTCTGCACAACCCTATCTATAACCCAGGCATCGCAGCCATATAACATTGTTGGAACCACTATTCTTTAAAACATACCCATTTTTGCTCCGAGATAATGTTCTCGCCTTCCACACAGTCTTCAACACTCCCACAACCTTTGCCCCCTCCCCCACCCTGTGACTCGCTTCCACTTCCATGGTTCTATCCGCTACTAAATCTACTCTCAGATATCTAAAACACTACACTTCCTCTAGTTTTTTTCATTTCAAACTCGCCTCCCTATTGACTTGTCCCTCAACCCTACTGAATCTAATGACCTTGCTCTTATTCACGTTTACTCTCAGCTTTCTTCTTTCACACACTTTACCAAACCCAGTCTCCAGCTTCTGCAGTTTCTCACCTGAATCAGCCACCACCCCTGACGCAAGCTAACATTCACTGGGAACCAATCACTTTCCTCTCTTCCTACTGGTACACATGCCTTACATTCTCAATAAAAACATTTCACTGCTTCTTGCAACTTACCTCCCACACCATATACTCTTAATACCTTCCACAGAGTATCTCTATCAATTATTATCATATTCCTTCTTTAGATACATAAATGCTACATACAAATCCATTTGTTTTTCTAAGTATTTCTCACATACATTCTTCAAAGCAAACATCTGTTCCGCATATCCTCTACCACTTCAGAAACCACACACTGCTCCTCCCCAATCTGATGCTCTGTACATGCCTTGACCCTCTCATTAAAACCCTCCCATATTATTTCCCAGGAATACTCAACAAACTTATACCTCTGTGATTTGAACACTCGCCTTTATCCACTTTGCCTATGTACAACGGCACCATGCATGCACTCCGCCAATCCTCAGAATGTTGAATATCCTCACCAACCAGTCAACAACACAGTCACCCCCATTTTTAAATGAATTCCACTGCAATACCATCCAAACCTGCCGCCTTGCCGGCTTTCATCTTTCTCAAAGCTTTCACTACCTTTTCTCTGTTCACCTGTTCCCTGCCCCTCTCACTTCGCACTCCCCCTCAACCAAAGCACCCTATATCTGCCACTCTATCATCAAACACATTCATCAAACCTTCAAAATACTCCCATCTCTTTCTCACTTTACCACTACTTGTTATTACCTCCCCATTAGCCCCCTTCACTGATGTCCCCATTTGTTCTCGTCTTAGGCACTTTATTTACCTCCTTCCAAACATCTTTTTATTCTCCCTAAAATGTACTGATACTCTCACCCCTACTCTCATTTGCCCTCCTTTTCACCTCTTCCACCTTTCCCTTGACCTCCTGCCTGTTTCTTTTATACATCTCACAGTCATTTGCACTATTTCCATGGAGAAATCATCCAAATGCCTTTCACTTCTCCTTCACTTACAGTCTTGCTTCTTCATCCCACTGCTCACTACCCTTTCTGATCTGCCCACCTCCCACCTTTCTCATGCCAGAGGCATCTTTTGCGCAAGCCATCACTGCTTTCCTAAGTACATCCCATTCCTCCCCCCATTCCCCTTACGTCATTTACCCTTGTCTTTTTCCATTCTGCACTCAATCTCTCCTGGTACTTCCTCACACAAGCCTCCTTCCCAAGCTCACTTACTCTCACCACTCTCTTTACCCCAAGAGAGTGTTGAGAGTAAGTGAGCTTGCCCTGTGCCATCGAATATACCCATCTTTGCTCTCATCTCGCTCACCATCCTTAAGGCTTTCTTCAGGTCCCATGGTTCCATTTGCTGCCATGTCCACTCATAGTTGTCAAAAACATGACACATCCACTAGGTTCTCTCCATTCAAGCTAACACTCTAGCTAACCTTGCTCTACTGCTAAACATAATAACCTTGCTTTTATTTGCATTTACTCTCTCCTTTTACACACATCAATTTTAGAAACCTGCTTCTGCAGTTTTTCCTGAATCTGCCATCAGTGCCACATGAGCAGCAAACAGTAACTGACTCACCTTCCAAACAGACTTCAGATCTGCTCCTCTTTGCAGTACCATCACATTCACCTCCCTCACTTTCTCTTCCATGAACAGATTAAATGCCCATGGTGACACTGCCCACCTATGCTGCAGACACATCTTTGCATGGAAGCACTCGCCCTCCTCTTTTCCTACTTGTTCTACTCGCATGATAGAAATTTGCTTCTAGTAGCTTTTTTCTCCTAATATTACATCTCAGTCATCCCAGTCATATGCTATTTCCAGGTTTATAAGTGCCACACAGATCCTTTTTGCTTCTCTATAAGAATTTCTCACACATATTCTTCTAGCAAACTTCAGATCCACACATCCTCTATCATTCTTGAAACTACATTGTTCCTTCCTTATATAATGCTTTGAATGGCAAAACCCTCTTAATTACAACTTGCCCCTACAACTAACTAGTTACATTTAGACTTGTACCTTTCCATGTTCAGATATTTTCCCCAAGGCCATAAATGTTGCATTCAAATCTCTTATTTCAACTATTTCTCTTTCTCTCTCTCTCACACACACACACACACACACACACACACACACACACACACACACACACACACACTTCATAGCAAACAGTTGACTCACACATCCTGTACCACTTCTGGAACCATATAGTTCCTCCATGTCTGGTGCTCTGTGCATTCCACTTTTCACTCAGTTACCACTTTTTCTTTTCAGACCATAATAATCCCTTTTTCTTTTCAGACCACAATAACCACTTTTTCTTTTCATATCACAATATATATCCTTATATCAGAGGTGGAGGGATTGAGAAGTGGGAGACCAAATTGAAGGTGGAAGGATAGAGTGAAAAAGATTTTGAGCGATCAGGGCCTGAACTTGCAGGAGGGTGAAAGGTCTGCAAGGAATAGAGTGAATTGGAATGATGTGGTATACTGGGATCGACGTGCTGTCAGTGGATTGAACCAGTGCATGTGAAGCGTGTGGGGTAAACCATGGAAAGTTTTGTGGGGCCTGGATGTGGAAAGGGAGCTGTGGTTTTGGTGCATTATATATGACAGCTTGAGACTGAGTGTGAACGAATGTGGCCTTTGTTGTCTTTTTCCCGTCGCCACCCTGCTACACATGAAATGACAACCCCCTCCCCCTGCACGCGTGCGAGGTAGCAGCTATGAAAAGATAACAAAGGCCACATTCGTTCACACTTGGTCTCTAGCTGTCATGTGTAATGCACCGAAGCCACAGCTTCCTTTCCTTATCCAAGTCCCACAAAAATTTCCATGGTTTACCCCAGACGCTTCACATGCCATGGTTCAATCCATTGACAGCACATTGACCCCGGTATACTCACTCTGTTCCTCGCACGCCTTTCACCTCACCCTCCTTCATGTTCCAGTCCCAATCGCTCAAACTTTTTCACTCCATCCTTCTTCCTCCAATTTGGTCTCCCACTGTTCGTTCCCTCTACCTCTGACACATATATCCTCTTTGTCAATCTTTTCTCACTTATTCTCTCCATGTGATCTAACCATTTCAATACACCCTCTTCTGCTCTCTGAACCACACACTTTTTATTACCACACATCTCTCTTACCCTTTCATTACTCAATCAAACCACCTCACACCATCCACATATTGTACTCAAACATCTCATTTCCAACATTTTTCAATGCTCTCAGAACTTCGTCCCCTCCCCCACCCTGTGACTCACTTCTGCTTCTATGGTTCCATCTGTTGCCAAATCCACTCCCAGATATCTAAAACACTTCACTTCCTCCAGTTTTTCTCCATTCAAACTTAACCTGGGGATAGGGGAGAAAGAATACTTCCCACGCATTCCTCACAGTTCGTAGAAGGCAACTGAAGGGGATGGGGAGTGGGGCTAGAAACCCTCCCCACCTTGTATTTTAACTTTCTAAAAGTGGAAACAGTGTATATATGTGTACGTTGAAATTTATAGGTATGTATATGTGCGTGTGTGGACGTGTATTTATATACATGTCGCTAACACGGGAGACAGCAACAAAGTACCTTTTATTCGTGGTTTTTATTCATGGTTACTGTTCCCTGCCTTAGCAAGGGAGAGCCAGAAACAGATGCCTGAAATCTGCAAAAATCAAAAAACTCCAGATAGCTTAGTTTTGACATGTTGCTTTTTTTTTTTTTTTTTTTTTTTTTTTATATATATATATATACTTTGTCGCTGTCTCCCGCGTTTGCAAGGTAGCGCAAGGAAACAGACGAAAGAAATGGCCCCCCCCCCCATACGCATGTACATACACACGTCCACACACGCAATTATACATACCTACACAGCTTTCCATGGTTTACCCCAGACGCTTCACATGCCCCAACTCAATCCACTGACAGCACGTCAACCCCTGTATACCACATCGCTCCAATTCACTCTATTCCTTGCCCTCCTTTCACCCTCCTGCATGTTCAGGCCCCGATCACACAAAATCTTTTTCACTCCATCTTTCCACCTCCAATTTGGTCTCCCTCTTCTCCTCGTTCCCTCCACCTCCGACACATATATCCTCTTGGTCAATCTTTCCTCACTCATTCTCTCCATGTGCCCAAACCATTTCAAAACACCCTCTTCTGCTCTCTCAACCACGCTCTTTTTATTTCCACACATCTCTCTTACCCTTACGTTACTTACTCGATCAAACCACCTCACACCACACATTTTCCTCAAACATCTCATTTCCAGCACGTCCATCCTCCTGCGCACAACTCTATCCATAGCCCACGCCTCGCAACCATACAACATTGTTGGAACCACTATTCCTTCAAACATACCCATTTTTGCTTTCCGAGATAATGTTCTCGACTTCCACACATTTTTCAAGGCTCCCAAAATTTTCGCCCCCTCCCCCACCCTATGATCCACTTCCGCTTCCATGGTTCCATCCGCTGACAGATCCACTCCCAGATATCTAAAACACTTCACTTCCTCCAGTTTTTCTCCATTCAAACTCACCTCCCAATTGACTTGACCCTCAACCCTACTGTACCTAATAACCTTGCTCTTATTCACATTTACTCTTAACTTTCTTCTTCCACACACTTTACCAAACTCAGTCACCAGCTTCTGCAGTTTCTCACATGAATCAGCCACCAGCGCTGTATCATCAGCGAACAACAACTGACTCACTTCCCAAGCTCTCTCATCCCCAACAGACTTCATACTTGCCCCTCTTTCCAGGACTCTTGCATTTACCTCCCTAACAACCCCATCCATAAACAAATTAAACAACCATGGAGACATCACACACCCCTGCCGCAAACCTACATTCACTGAGAACCAATCACTTTCCTCTCTTCCTACACGTACACATGCCTTACATCCTCGATAAAAACTTTTCACTGCTTCTAACAACTTGCCTCCCACACCATATATTCTTAATACCTTCCACAGAGCATCTCTATCAACTCTATCATATGCCTTCTCCAGATCCATAAATGCTACATACAAATCCATTTGCTTTTCTAAGTATTTCTCACATACATTCTTCAAAGCAAACACCTGATCCACACATCCTCTACCACTTCTGAAACCGCACTGCTCTTCCCCAATCTGATGCTCTGTACATGCCTTCACCCTCTCAATCAATACCCTCCCATATAATTTACCAGGAATACTCAACAAACTTATACCTCTGTAATTTGAGCACTCACTCTTATCCCCTTTGCCTTTGTACAATGTTGCTTGTATCTAGCATTTACACCTCAAAGATAATTAGGAAGGTTTTATTTTACTCATTTGTTACAATTAATTTGTTTCTTTTACAACAGATTACACTGGAAGCAATGAAGAGTGATATTGATGAGGTAGCACTGCAGGGTATTGAGTTTTGGTCTAATGTATGTGATGAGGAGGTAGATCTTGCTATCGAAGCATCCGAAGCAGCGGAAGCGGGTCGACCACCAGAGAGGACATCCAGATTTTATGCCAAAGGAGCTTTACAGGTAAAGAAAAAATATATATGTAAATATATTGAGACTTTTTTTTTTACTAGGTGATGTGACTCTCTTCAGATTTGTTTGAAAAGCTTATAAATATGTATTTCAAAATACAGTGCCCTGTTGAAAGAAATTCTTTGTATAAGATATTTGATTAATGTATGGTGTGTAATTACATGATAATGTCTGATGAGTAAAATCTTTCATTGCCAGTATTTAGTACCTGTGTTGATGATGACATTAAGCAAGCAAGAGGAAGCAGATGATGATGATGAATGGAACCCATGTAAAGCAGCTGGAGTGTGTGTGATGCTTTTGGCAACATGCACAGAAGATGACATTGTTCCACATGTACTACCCTTTGTTAAGGAAAATATTAAGCATAGTAATTGGAGACTTCGTGATGCTGCTATCATGGCATTTGGTTAGTGTGGATCCACTGTAGTTTTTCTTGGCTTTTTGTCATTATGTTTGATATTTTTAACTTCACTCCCAACTTTCAAGGGTAGATCATATGCATACAGCTAATCACTTTTCTCATTCAACATCAGCTAGTATTTAGTTTGCTGAAGTAGTCTTTCTTACTTCATGCATTTATAGTACCATTGTATAAAGGCCAGGGGGGGATAAAGTTGTGCTTAGATTGGAGAGGTATAAGTTCAATGTGTATACCTGGTATGTTGTATGGGAGGATAGTGATTGAGAGGGTGAAGGCATTTACAGAGCATCAAATTAAGAAGTTTGGTTTCAGAAGTGATTGAAGATACGTGCATCAGATGCTTCCTTTAAAGAATGAGAAATATTAAGAGAACAGGATAGATTTGTGTGTGATGGGTTTGGATCTGGAGAAGGCATATGACATGGTTTGTGGAAGGTCTTAAGAATATATGGTATGGGTGGTAAGCTGCTAGAAGCAGTGAGAAGTTTTTATCTAGAGTGTAAGGCTTGTGTACGAGTAGGAAAATTAGGTCCTAAGTGGAGGTAGGTCTGTGGTAGGGGGTGATTGTCTCCATGGTTATTTAATTTGTTTATGGATGGGGGTAAGGGAGGTACATGTGAGAGTCGTGGAAAGAGGGGCAAGTATGCTGTCTTTTGGGAATGATAAGTCCAGGGAAGTGTCAGTTGTTATTTGCTGATGATACAACACTGGTGGCAGATTTGGGTGAGAAACTGCAGAAGTTGGTGACTTGAGTTTCAAAAAGTCTGTGAAATGAGAAAGTTGAGATTGAACATGAATTATTATATTATTATTATTATACTTTGTCACTGTCTCCCTCGTTAGTGAGGTAGCACAAGGAAACGGACGAAAGAATGGCCCAACCCACCCACATACACATGTACATACATACACGTCCACACACAGCACTTATACATACCTATATATCTCAACGTATACATTGGGGAAGAGCAGTGTGGTTTCAGAAGTGGTAGAGGATGTGTGGATCAGGTGTTTGCTTTGACGAATGTATGTGAGAAATACTTAGAAAAGCAAATGGATTTGTATGTAGCATTTATGGATCTGGAGAATGCATATGATAGAGTTGATAGAGATGCTCTGTGGAAGGTATTAAGAATATATGGTGTGGGAGGCAACTTGTTAGAAGCAGTGAAAAGTTTTTATGGAGGATGTAAGGCATGTGTACGTGTAGGAAGAGAGGAAAGTGATTGGTTCTCAGTGAATGTAGGTTTGCGGCAGGGGTGTGTGATGTCTCCATGGTTGTTTAATTTGTTTATGGATGGGGTTGTTAGGGAGGTGAATGCAAGAGTTTTGGAAAGAGGGGCAAGTATGAAGTCTGTTGGGGATGAGAGAGCTTGGGAAGTGAGTCAGTTGTTGTTTGCTGATGATACAGCGCTGGTGGCTGATTCATGTGAGAAACTGCAGAAGCTGGTGACTGAGTTTGGTAAAGTGTGTGAAAGAAGAAAGTTAAGAGTAAATGTGAATAAGAGCAAGGTTATTAGGTAGAGTAGGGTTGAGGGTCAAGTCAATTGGGCGGCGAGTTTGAATGGAGAAAAACTGGAGGAAGTGAAGTGTTTTAGATATCTGGGAGTGGATCTGGCAGTGGATGGAACCATGGAAGCGGAAGTGGATCATAGGGTGGGGGAGGGGGCGAAAATTCTGGGAGCGTTGAAGAATGTGTGGAAGTCGAGAACATTATCTCGGAAAGCAAAAATGGGTATGTTTGAAGGAATAGTAGTTCCAACAATGTTGTATGGTTGCGAGGCGTGGGCTATGGATAGAGTTGTGCGCAGGAGGATGGATGTGCTGGAAATGAGATGTTTGAGGACAATGTGTGGTGTGAGGTGGTTTGATCGAGTAAGTAACGTAAGGGTAAGAGAGATGTGTGGAAATAAAAAGAGCGTGGTTGAGAGAGCAGAAGAGGGTGTTTTGAAATGGTTTGGTCACATGGAGAGAATGAGTGAGGAAAGATTGACCAAGAGGATATATGTGTCGGAGGTGGAGGGAACGAGGAGAAGAGGGAGACCAAATTGGAGGTGGAAAGATGGAGTGAAAAAGATTTTGAGTGATCGGGGCCTGAACATGCAGGAGGGTGAAAGGAGGGCAAGGAATAGAGTGAATTGGAGCGATGTGGTATACCGGGGTTGACGTGCTGTCAGTGGATTGAATCAAGGCATGTGAAGCGTCTGGGGTAAACCATGGAAAGCTGTGTAGGTATGTATATTTGCGTGTGTGGACTTATGTATATACTTGTGTATGGGGGTGGGTTGGGCCATTTCTTTTGTCTGTTTCCTTGCGCTACCTCGCAAACGCGGGAGACAGCGACAAGGCAAAAGAAAAAAAAGAAGATACATTACATATATACACATGTACATAATTCATGCTGTCTGCCCTTATTCATTCCCATCGCCACCCCTCCACACATGAAATGGCAACCCTCGCACCTGCGCGAGGTAGTGCTAGGAAAAGACAACAAAGGCCACATTCATTCACACTCAGTCTCTAGCTGTCATGTATAATGCACCGAAACCACAGCTCCATTTCCATATCCAGGCCCCACAAAACTTTCCATGGTTTATAAACCCCCAGACGTTTCACATGCCCTGGTTCAATCCATGAATGAGAGCAAAATTATTAGGTATAGCAGTGTCAAGAGACAAGTTAGTTGGGATGTAAGTTTAAATGGAGAAAAATTGGAGGGAGTGAAGTGTTTTAGATATCTGCGAGTGTACATGGCAGCAAACAGAACAGTGTAAGCAGGAAAGAGAGAACGTTATCTGGGAGGGCAAGAATGTATATGTATGAAGGTTTAGTTGTCCCAACGATATTATGTGGGTGCAAGGCATGGGCTATAGGTAAGGTTTTGCAGTGGAGGGTGGATTTATTGAAAACGAAATGTATGAGGACAATGTGTGTTGTGAGGTGTTTTGATCAAGTAAGTAATGAAAAGGTAAGAGAGAGGTGATAAAAAAAGAGTGGTTGAGAGAGCAAAAGAGGGTGTGCTGAAATGGTTTGGCCATGTGGAGAGGATGAATGTGGAAAGGTTGAGAAAAAGAATTTATGTTTCAGAAATGGAGGGAACAAGGAGAACGGGAGACCACTTTGGAGATGGAAGGGTGGAGCGAAAAAGATTTTGACCAATGAAGGCCTGAATACCCAGGAGGGTGAAAGGCCTGTACAGGATAGTGAATTAGAGCATTGTGGTATACTGGGATTGATGTGATGTCAGTGGACTGAACCAGGGCATGTGAAATGTCCTGGATAACCGTGGAAAGTTCTGTGGGGCCTGGATGTGGTTAGGGAGCTATGTTTTCAGTGTATTACACATGACTGCTCAAGAATGAATGTGAGTGAATGTGGCCTTTCTTCATCTGTTACTAGAGCAACCTTGCCAATGCTAGAAGCTGTTTGCTGTTTCCTGTGTTAGTGAGGTAGCCAGGAACACGATGAAGAAAGGCTTGGCCACCTCACATACCCTGGTTCAGGCCATTGGCAGCACATATCCCCCTGTATGCCATATTGTTCCAATTTAAACTATCCAGTGAACGTCTTTCACCCTCCAGCATGCACCTCGTCACTCAAAATCTTTAACATTCCATCTTGCTATCTCCAATTTGGTCACTCCCTTCTTGTCCCCTTCAGTTTTGACACATATATTCAATGTCAGAAACCTTTATATCACTTTCATTTCAGCTGTACTAGAAGATACATTTTGGGGAATGTCTGTTTTTGTGCCGATATACATTATCATGTGTAACACTATGCCTGTCAGAGTCTTACAGAGTCGACAGTTATATTTTGTTACTGTGGTGTATTGACAGAATGTTGCTTGAACACATCTTAATCTTTGAACAGCACAAGACTTATGAATGATTGCAAGAGAAGTGCTTTCAGAGTTGTGAGCACTTGCTAGTTTAGAAGTGTGATGAATGTTCCCTGTTTTGGTTATAGATGTTATCATAAATTGACTGGTATTTAGATAGTTTGGAAAAGTAGTTGTATGATATTAGCCTCCATTTTATCAGTAAACATCATTATGTTAGCTGACATTTAAGTGTTCAAAGGCTGTTATGATTTAAAGACTTCATACATTGTCACAAGCATTCTTTAAAGTACATTCATTCCACAAAAACTTTTATTGCTTTTTTACCTCCTTTGATAATACTGTACCCTATTGTTGTCATTTAAATGTTCATGACTCTACAAAACTTTTATTTTAGTCATATGCTCATTCTGTAACATTCTTTGCCTTTCATTCTGTACTATTTTCTGGAAGATTGAGCTTCAGATTTTGTACATACAGTCAACATTCTCCCATAGTGTAGGACTGCACACCCCAGTGGAAGACTTGTTAACACCAATCCTAACCAGGCTGGAAAAAATTGTCATCCCATTTCTGATGAATATTAGTAAGATATAGATAAGGAAAATAAACCAAACAACCTTAACCATTTTCCTGTGCTTTGCATTGAGGTTGACTTTTCTTTATTATTGTATTGAGAATCACCACATTGTCTCCTGATATGTCCAGATGTGAAGATGGTTGGCTGTTATCATCAACAGAACTCACAGAAATTGTGCAGGGCATTTAGAGATTGGTTGACAACCTTCTAGCATGGTTTTACGTGGGTAATTGAGCCATATATATATTTCTTTGGGTTGGATACAGTTGTAAATGACGTTGCATCTGTACATACATACCGTACGTGGATGATTTTGATAGTACCAATAGGAAAAATCAAAACGTGGTTAAGTGTCATTTGTAAACTGAACGTGTAGGATTAGCTAATGGGTTAACTGCTGCTACACCCTTTCAGCTTATCCCTGCTTCCTTTTAATAATCTCTTAGCTTCTTAGTTAACTACTTAAAGAGGTTAAGTAATTGTTTAATTTGTCTGCTTTTGTATTGATCTTTTTTTATTCCTTAACCATCAACAGTTACTGTAATGTAACAGCCTCCCACCCATCCCTCTCATAAACTGCAAGTCATATTTTACTAGACATAAGTGATGAGTCATGTTATGTCATGTCATGTTTGTGATCAGCAATATGATGAATTCCTGTGATCATGCTGGCTAGGATTGTTTAACATTTATTAATTTTTACGAAGTTGATTTGCTTTTTATATTTTTTATCATAGGAGAATTAAGAGTCCATCCATTTTCTTGCTATGATAGATTTTTGATAATACAATTTATTTTTATTTTTCAACAGGTTCTATTCTTGAGGGCCCTGATCCAACCAATCTGAAGCCAATGGTTGAGCAAGCAATGCCAACTTTGATAGAGGCCCTCAGTGACTCCTCAGTGGTGGTGCGGGACACTGCAGCATGGACCCTTGGTCGTGTCTGTGAGCTGATCCCTGATGCTGCTTGTAACGATACTTACCTGAAGTTGCTGTTGGAAGCATTGGTTCATAGCTTGAAGGGAGAGCCTCGAGTAGCATCCAATGTTTGTTGGGCTCTCAGTTCCCTAGCAGAGGCTGCATATGAGCAGGCTGACACTGGTGAAGTTGATGGTGAACCCCCCACTTACTGTTTGTCTGCATTCTTTGATCCTTTGGTTGATGTGCTTCTTGAAACAACTGACCGAGTAGATGGCAACCAGTGCAACCTTCGCAATGCAGCTTATGAAGCTCTGATGGAACTAATGAAGAACTCTCCACACGACTGCTATCCTACTGTCCAGAAAACTACCATGATAATTTTAGAAAGGCTTCAACAGGTCCTACATATGGAGTCTCAGGTTCAGTCCCATAGTGATCGTGTCCAGGTAAATGACATCCAGTCCTTGTTGTGTGCTACGCTACAATCTGTGCTTCGTAAAGTGACCCCTGAAGATGCTCCCAAGATTAGTGATCCTATTATGGCTGCCTTGCTACAAATGTTCCAAACTTCTCAGGGCAAGTCTGGGGGTGTCCAGGAGGATGCACTTCTAGCAGTTTCTACACTTGTTGAAGTACTTGGACAGAATTTCCTAAAGTATATGGAAGCTTTTAAACCTTTCTTAGCACTAGGTTTACAGAATGTGGAAGAGCACCCTGTATGCTCAGCTGCTGTGGGCGTTACAGGAGATATATGCCGTGCTTTAGGGGACAAAGTTGAGCCATTTTGTGATGAGTTAATGTCTATGCTGGTGGAGAATCTTGGCAACAATAATGTTCACCGAAATGTTAAGCCATCAATCCTCTCAGTATTTGGAGATATGGCTTTAGCTCTTGGGCCTAAGTTTACAAAGTATTTAGATGTGGTTCTGCAAATGCTCCATCAAGCATCTCAGGCTCAAGTTGACCGCTCTGACTTCGATATGTTGGACTACCTGAATGAACTACGTGAAACTTGCCTGGAGGCTTACACTGGAATTGTTCAGGGCTTGAAGGGTGATGGCCCAGCTCCTAAGCAGGAGGTGCAGTTGCTGCGAAGCCATGTACCACATATGATAACTTTCATTACATCAGTTGCAGCAGATGAGGAGAAGTCTGACCCTGTTGTTGCAAGCTCAGCTGGATTGATAGGGTAAGAAACGTTTAGATCAGTGTAACCATAATATGTTTACACTTACCAAAGCTTAACTGTGTTACTGTATGTAGTCAGACTTGTGTTTTAGTTTTCTTCACTGAAGGGCCTTTGGGTATTGAGATGTGGTTGTACAACTGTCCTTGCTCTCCTTGTTTATGGCTAATCATCAGCTTTTGGCAGATTATTTTCAAATTCTACTTTATGTTTAATCTGACAAATTATATGTTTTATAAATTAGTCTTAGAATTGGCAGAGTATGGTGATTTTTTATGTTAATTTGCTTTGCAACTCTCTGCTGTTGTCAGTACTTTTTTTTTTTCCGCTGTCTCCCGCGTTTGCGAGGTAGCGCAAGGAAACAGACGAAAGAAATGGCCCACCATACACATGTATATACATACGTCCACACACGCAAATATACATACCTACACAGCTTTCCATGGTTTACCCCAGACGCTTCACATGCCCTGATTCAATCCACTGACAGCACGTCAACCCTGGTATACCACATCGATCCAATTCACTCTATTCCTTGCCCTCCTTTCACCCTCCTGCATGTTCAGGCCCCGATCACACAAAATCTTTTTCACTCCATCTTTCCTCCTCCAATTTGGTCTCCCACTTCTCCTCGTTCCCTCCACCTCCGACACATATATCCTCTTGGTCAATCTTTCCTCACTCATTCTCTCCATGTGCCCAAACCATTTCAAAACACCCTCTTCTGCTCTCTCAACCACGCTCTTTTTATTTCCACGCATCTCTCTTACCCTTACGTTACTTACTCGATCAAACCACCTCACACCACACATTGTCCTCAAACATCTCATTTCCAGCACATCCATCCTCCTCCACACAACTCTATCCATAGCCCACAGCCTCGCAACCATACAACATTGTTGGAACCACTATTCCTTCAAACATACCCATTTTTGCTCTCTGAGATAATGTTCTCGACTTCCACACATTCTTCAAGGCTCCCAGAATTTTCGCCCCCTCCCCCACCCTATGATCCACTTCCGCTTCCATGGTTCCATCCGCTACCAGATCCACTCCCAGATATCTAAAACACTTTACTTCCTCCAGTTTTTCTCCATTCAAACTTACCTCCCAATTGACTTGACCCTCAACCCTACTGTACCTAATAACCTTGCTCTTATTCACATTTACTCTTAACTTTCTTCTTTCACACACTTTACCAAACTCAGTCACCAGCTCCTGCAGTTTCTCACATGAATCAGCCACCAGCGCTGTATCATCAGCGAACAACAACTGACTCACTTCCCAAGCTCTCTCATCCCCAACAGACCTCATACTTGCCCCTCTTTCCAAAACTCTTGCATTCACCTCCCTAACAACCCCATCCATAAACAAATTAAACAACCATGGAGACATCACACACCCCTGCTGCAAACCTACATTCACTGAGAACCAATCACTTTCCTCTCTTCCTACACGTACACATGCCTTACATCCTCGATAAAAACTTTTCACTGCTTCTAACAACTTGCCTCCCTCACCATATATTCTTAATACCTTCCACAGAGCATCTCTATCAACTCTATCATATGCCTTCTCCAGATCCATAAATGCTACATACAAATCCATTTGCTTTTCTAAGTATTTCTCACATACATTCTTTAATTTGTTTATGGATGAGGTTGTTAGGGAGGTGAATGCAAGAGTTTTGGAAAGAGGGGCAAGTATGAAGTCTGTTGGGGATGAGAGAGCTTGGGAAGTGAGTCAGTTGTTGTTCGCTGATGATACAGCGCTGGTGGCTGATTCATGCGAGAAACTGCAGAGGCTGGTGACTGAGTTTGGTAAAGTGTGTGAAAGAAGAAAGTTAAGAGTAAATGTGAATAAGAGCAAGGTTATTAGGTACAGTAGGGTTGAGGGTCAAGTCAATTGGGAGGTGAGTTTGAATGGAGAAAAACTGGAGGAAGTGAAGTGTTTTAGATATCTGGGAGTGGATCTGGCAGCGGATGGAACCATGGAAGCGGAAGTGGATCAGAGGGTGGGGGAGGGGGCGAAAATTCTGGGAGCCTTGAAGAATGTGTGGAAGTCGAGAACATTATCTCGGAAAGCAAAAATGGGTATGTTTGAAGGAATAGTGGTTCCAACAATGTTGTATGGTTGCGAGGCGTGGGCTATGGATAGAGTTGTGCGCAGGAGGATGGATGTGCTGGAAATGAGATGTTTGAGGACAATGTGTGGTGTGAGGTGGTTTGATCGAGTAAGTAACGTAAGGGTAAGAGAGATGTGTGGAAATAAAAAGAGCGTGGTTGAGAGAGCAGAAGAGGGTGTTTTGAAATAGTTTGGGCACATGGAGAGAATGAGTGAGGAAAGATTGACCAAGAGGATATATGTGTCAGGGGTGGAGGGAACGAGGAGAAGAGGGAGACCAAATTGGAGGTGGAAAGATGGAGTGAAGAAGATTTTGTGTGATCGGGGCCTGAACATGCAGGAGGGTGAAAGGAGGGCAAGGAATAGAGTGAATTGGAGCGATGTGGTATACCGGGGTTGACGTGCTGTCAGTGGATTGAATCAGGGCATGTGAAGCGTCTGGGGTAAACCATGGAAAGCTGTGTAGGTATGTATATTTGCGTGTGTATGGGGGTGGGTTGGGCCATTTCTTTCGTCTGTTTCCTTGCGCTACCTCGCAAACGCGGGAGACAGTGACAAAGCAAAAAAAAAAAAAAAAAAAAAAAAAAAATCTTCAAAGCAAACACCTGTTCCACACATCCTCTACCACTTCTGAAACCACACTGCTCTTCCCCAATCTGATGCTCTGTACATGCCTTCACCCTCTCAATCAATACCCTCCCATATGATTTACCAGGAATACTCAACAAACTTGTACCTCTGTAATTTGAGCACTCACTCTTATCCCATTTGCCTTTGTACAGTGGCACTATGCACGCATTCCGCCAATCCTCAGGCACCTCACCATGAGTCATACATGCATTAAATAACCTTACCAACCAGTCAATAATACAGTCACCCCCTTTTTTGATACATTCCACGGCAATACCATCCAAACCTGCTGCCTTTTTTTTTTTAAGGTGAGGAATAAGAATGGTTAAGAAAGGGAAGAGGGTGTGTCAACCAAATTTTTCACATTGGAGGTATTGGATATTAGTTATAAAAGGAAGCACACATTTTTAAGGGGTTAACCCATAAACTTCATAGGGGATCACAAGGGAGCTGTCCTGTGCACAGAAAATATGGAGAATATGAACATCATTATTTAGATAAGAACCTTAGTAATACAGTATGCTTTTCTTTAAATTGGTGTTGGTGCAGTTTTTAACTCTATACAGACTTTTCATTCTTGTAGCTGAGCCTGGTAACACACTTTTTTCATACTTGATCACTGTTTTCTGTGTTTACATGAGTTTGCATGAGAAAGACAGACAACATTATTGATTGGCCCACAACAGGGTTTTCAGAAAAAAAGAAAAATGGAGTTTAACCTTTGAAAAAAAGATGAGTAACGTAAGAAAATGTAATTATGCTCGGCAGTTTTTAAGCTGTCACCAACTCCCCGCTGCTGCACATTAGCCTTTTAGTGTCCCTGTTACCACTGTTGCTTGTTTATTCAGATTATATCTGGCACTTTTTTCAGAGTATACCTGAATTTATAAGATATATGTCTAAATGATTTTTGAAGGTATTTATAGACTTAGCATTCACTGTGATAGGAACTTATTCCAGTGCTCAGCACACGTGAAGGAAAATTTTTTTTCCCATATCTGTACTACATCTTTTCGCTTTGAGTTTTATTCCATTTGTCCTGGTAACCATATTTTCTTGGTTGCCATGAATTGTACATCTTTTAAGGGAAAAGAAGATCTTTGTATGCCAGATTTGTAAGGGATGGAGCCAATTTTGTCGCGTGTTTTTGTACTTGCTCTAATTTTTCCTCATCAATTTTTTAGTTTGGGGACCAGAACTGGACTGCATGCATATTCAAGGTGTGGTCTTACTAGAGAATCATAAAGTGTGAGAATTGGTTCTGGTGTCTTGTAATCTATGTTCCTGGCTATGAAACCTAACATTCAGTTGCCTTTTTTACGTGCTGCTTAATACTGTTTGGTGGTTAATGACGACAACAAGGTCCTTTTCTTCAATTACTTGAGAATTTCTGACTAGTTTGTAATCGTAACATATATTCTTGTCTCCAAGGTGCATAACTTTACCCGTGTTTGGTTTAAACTTCATTTGCTATATGTCTGACCACCTTGCTTGTAAGTTAAGATCTCTGAATCATTTTGCAGTCCTTCCTGTTTACAGCTTTACCTCTCAGTTTAGTATCGTCAGCAGATTTAGAGATCTTTGTTCCTGGTAAATTATATTGGGGGGTATTGATTGAGAGGGTGAAGGCATTTACAGAGCATCAGACTGGGGAAGAGCAGTGTGGTTTCAGAAGTGGTAGAGGATGTGTGGATCAGGTGTTTGCTTTGAAAAATGTATGTGAGAAATACTTAGACAAACAAATGGATTTGTATGTAGCTTTATGGATCTGGAGAAGACATGATAAGAGTTGATAGAGATGGTTTGTGGAAGGTATTAAGAGTATGTGGTGTGGGAGGCAAGTTGCTAGAAGCAGTGAAAAGTTTTTATCGAGGATGTAAGGCATGTGTACAAGTAGTAAGAGAAGAAAGTGACTGGTTTTCAGTGAATGTTGGTTTGTGGCAAGGGTGTGTGAAGTCTCCATGGTTGTTTCATTTGATTATGGATGGGCTGTTAGAGAGGTGAATACAAGAGTTTTTGAGAGTGGCAAGTATGCAGTCTGTTGTGGATGAGAGAGCTTGGGAAGTGAGTCAGGTGTTGTTCACTGATGATACAGCCCCGGTGGCTGATTCGGGTGAGAAACTACAGAAGCTGGCGACTAAGTTTGGTAAAGTGTGTGAAAGAAGAAAGCTGAGAGTAAATGTGAATAAGAGCAAGGTTATTAGGTACAGTAGGGTTGAGGGACAAGTCATTTGGGAGGTAAGTTTGAAAGGAGAAATACTGGAGGAAGTGGTGTTTTAGATATATGGGAGTGGATTAGGCAGCGTATGGAACCATGGAAGCGGAAGTGAGTCACAGGGTGGGGAGGGGGCGAAAGTTCTGGGAGTGTTGAAAAATGTGTGGAAGGCAAGAACATTATCTCGGAAAGCAAAAATGGGTATGTTTGAAGGAATAGTGGTTCCAGCAATGTTATATGGTTGCGAGGCATGGGCTATAGATAGGCTTATGCGGAGGAGGGTGAATGTGTTATAAATAAGATGTTTGAGGACAATATGTGATGTGAGGTAGTTTGATTAAGTAAGTAATGAGAGAGTAAGAGAGATGTGTGGTACTAAAAAGAGTGTGGTTGAGAGAGCAGAATTGGGTGTATTGAAATGGTTTGGTCACATGGAGAGAATGAGTGAGGAAAGATTGACAAAGAGGATATATGTGTCAGGTGGAGGGAACAAGGAGAAGTGGGAGAGTAAATTGTAGGTGGAAAGATGGAGTGAAAAAGATTTTGAGTGATCGGGGCCTGAACATGCAGGAGGGTGAAAGGTGTGCAAGGAATAGAGTGAATTGGAACAATGTGGTATACCAGGGTCGATGTGCTGTCAGTGGATTGAACTAGGGCATGTGAAGCATCTGGGGTAAACCATGGAAAGTTTTGAGGGGCCTGGATGTAGAAAGGGCGGTGTGGTTTTGGTGCATTATTCTTGACAGTTAGAGATTGATTGTGAACGAATGTGGCCTTTGTTGTCTCTTACTAGCGCTACCTTGCGTGCATGCGGGGGAGGGGGTTCAGCCATTCTTTCGTCTGTTTCCTTGTGCTACCTTGCTAACACAGGAGACAGCCACAAAGTGTAGTAATTGAAATAGATAAATAGTTCTAAGTCATTGATATTATGAAAAGATTGGGTTCTAGGACCAACCCTTGTGGCACACCACTCATTACATTTAGCCAATCTGAGGCTTCACCGTTTGATACTATACGCTGCCTTCTTCCAATAAGTCAGTCTCTGATCCATCTACAGAGTTTTTCACTGATACCATGTGCTTAGAGTGTATGTAGAAGTCTCTTGTTAGGTACTTTAATGAAAGCTTTTTGGAGATCTAAATATACTACATCAGAAGGTAATTTTTCATCCCAATTTTGATAGAATAACATTAAAAAATTCGTGTAGATTTGTCAGGCAAGATCTTCGACTGTGGGAACTGTTGGTTGTCGGATATGATTTTGAGGTCTAATTTTGTGGTTAATTTCTGGCAATTTTCATCAGCTTCCATTGATTTGAATTTCTTATATGATTTCTTCTTTTGGCAAATTAGTCCTATTTTCTTATTCGTCCATGATAGTTTCAAAATTTGGCAAGTTTTCATAATTCTTGGAATGTTTATTTTCAATCTCAAGTTGTGTGTTTTAAGAATTGCTCCACATTTCTTCAACTTTGTGAACATCAGGAAGTTTTGTCCATTGATACTGTGAATTTTGTGTCTAAATGTTTTCAAAAATTTGCTCATGTGCAACTCGGGATCAGGAGTTCATTTTCATATATTTCAAAATCTGAATTCATGTCTAATCTAATCAAACTGTGAACGCAGTTTGACAACCCCTCACTTACTTTGTACGAGTTGATAAGTTTGTGTCACTGATGAGGACAAGATCAAGAATGTTTTTACAGCAAGTTGTTTTTTAATTAACTTATAGAAAAGCGTGTTCAGTCAGTTCCATGAGTCTCATTTCCTCTTGGTCACCTGTTAATGTGTTCCAGTTTATGTTTGGACTTGAAAATTGCTACTATTATAACCCCTTTAATATTTGCTATTATTTTGATTTCTTTGTATAGCCTTGTATCATCTTTTTGCTCAGGAGGTCTGTAGATAACACTGAGACTTAGTTTATGTCAATATAGTCGTAAGTGTATGTCTGCTTTGCCTATCTTGATAGCACTTGGATTGTCATCAACATAGATCAGAACTCCACCACCTACCCTGTAAATCGTTTGTATTTGGGATTTTGTATCTGGGTATTGCTGATTTGACAATTAAGTGTTTATTTTCAGTTTACCCATGTTTCTGTGATTGCTATAATTTTTTGGTTTCTCAGTAACTGCATAGGATATGAGTTCGTGTTTCGTAATTATGTCCCCGGGCATTTGTATATATTAAACTTGTTTTCCTTGGAGTTGATTTCTGGATTGACTTTGCTTTTCTTTTATGTTGGTATGCATGTTTGTATCACCACTGTTAATATCTGAGTATGCAGCAGCGGTAGAGAGATGGTTATCCATCTGTTTTGGGTTTGTTGTTGCCTTACACTGACCCTCCCCTCACTGGTTCTTACCAGCCTTGGTCTTAAAAGTGAACCGAGAGTTGACATGTAACTGTGCCTAGAAACAAAGAACAACACATAAACATATATTTCTAATTCATACTTGCTTGCCTTCTTCCATTCCCAGTGCCACCCTTCCCCACAGGAAACAGCATCACCACCCCATGTCAGTAAGGTAGTGCAAGGAAAACACACACACAAAAGGCCATATTAGTCAACACTCATTCTCAATCTGTCGTGTATTGCACCAAAACCACAGTTACCTATCCACATCTAGGCCCCATAGACCTTTCCATGGTTTACCCTAGACATTTCACATGCCCTGGTTCAGTCCATTGATGGCATGTCAACCCCGGTATACCACCTGGTTCCAATTCACTCTATTCATTGCATGCCTTTCCCCCTCCTGTATGTTTAGGCCCCGATTGGTCAAAAAAAATTTTTCACTCCATCCTTCTACCTCCAACTTGGTGTCCCACTTCTCCTTGTTCCCTCCACCTCACATTTATATCCTTTTTGTCAACCTTTCCTCACTCATTTTCTCCATGTGTCCAAACCATTTCAACATACCCTATTCTGCTCCCTCGACCACACACACACTTTTTTTTCCCTCGCATCTCTCTTACTCTTTCATTACATATTTGATCAAACTATGTCCTCAAACATTTCACTTCCAACACATATATACATCAATACATACATACTGGATTGCCATTTCCCATGTTAGCAAGGTAGTGCCAAGAACAGATGAAGAAAGGAAACAGAAAACTTCAAGTGTCAGGTGCTTTTGCTTATTATATTTTCAAGACTAAGTACAGATGATGAGAAACTGAGGAGGATAGGCATATAGATGAAATGAAAGGTAAAGGGATTAAGGCATAGGTTACACTCAATGACTCGCCTCTCTCAAGTTACTAAATTGGGTTAACATATGTTCTGAGATACGTATAAAAGAAATTTTCACAAAGTTAGTTATGTAGACCAACCACCTGGCATTCACTCCACAAACACACAGTCTCTCCATGTCACATGACATTGGACAACACTTAAGTCACATGGCTCAATCTTCATAACTATATATCTATGTGGTGAGCTTAGTGCTATCCCTGCTTTTTGGAAAAATGGTAGGAGCAATATACAGACGTAGTAGGTAGGATAATATTTCCTGTGTGGCCAGATGGCAACGGGAATGGATGAAGGCAGCAAGTATGAATATATACATGTGTATGTCTGTGTATGTATATGTTGAAATACTTCCCATGCATTCCTCATGTGTCGTAGAAGGCAACTAAAGGGGACGGGAGCGGGGTGCTAGAAACCCTCCCATCCTCGTATTTAACTTTCTAAACGGGGAAACAGGAGGAGTCACGCAGAGAGTGCTCATCCTCCTCGAAGGCTCAGGTTGGGGTGTCTAAATGTGTGTGGATGTAACCAAGATGAGAAAAAAGTAGAGATAGGTAGTATGTTTGAGGAAAGGAACCTGGATGCTTTGGCTCTGAGTGAAACGAAGCTCAAGGGTAAAGGGGAAGAGTGGTTTGGGAATGTCTTGAGAGTAAAGTCAGGTGTTAGTGAGAGGACAAGAGCAAGGGAAGGAGTAGCACTACTCCTGAAACAGGAGTGATGGGTGTATGTGATACATTGTAAGAAAGTAAACTCTAGATTGATATGGGTAAAACTGAAAGTGGATGGAGAGAGATGGGTGATTATTGGTGCATATGCACCTGGGCATGAGAAGAAAGATCATGAGAGGCAAGTGTTTTGGGAGCAGCTGAGTGAGTGTGTTAGTAGTTTTGATGCACAAGACCGGGTTATAGTGATGGGTGATTTGAATGCAAAGGTGAGTAATGTGGCAGTTGAGGAATGATTGGGGTACATGGAGTGTTCAGTGTTGTAAATGGAAATGGTGAAGAGCTTGTAGATTTATGTGCTGAAAAAGGACTGATGATTGGGAATACCTGGTTTAAAAAGAGTTATACATAAGTACACGTATGTAAGTAGGAGAGATGGCCAGAGAGCATTATTGGATTACGTAATAATTGATAGGCGCATGAAAGAGAGACTTTTAGTTGTTAATGTGCTGAGAGGTGCAACTGGAGGGATGTCTGATCATTATCTTGTGGAGGCAAAAGTGAAGATTTGTAGAGGTTTTCAGAAAAGAAGAGTGAATGTTGGGGTGAAGAGAGTGGTGAGGGTAAGTTAGCTTGGGAAGGAGACTTGTGTGAGGAAGTACCAGGAGAGACTGAGTACAGAATGGAAAAAGGTGAGAACAAAGGAGGTAAGGGGAGTGGGGGAGGAATGGGATGTATTTAGGGAATCAGTGATGGCTTGTGCAAAAGATGCTTGTGTCATGAGAAACATGGGAGGTGGGTTGATTAGAATGGGTAGTGAGTGGTGGGATGAAGAAGTAAAATTATTAGCGAAAGAGGAGAGAGAGGCATTTGGAAAATTTTTGCAGGGAAATAATGCAAATGAGTGGGAGATGCATAAAAGAAAAAGGCAGGAGGTCAAAGAGAAAGGTGCACGAGACAAAAAAGAGGGCAAATGAGAGATGAGGTGAGAGAGAATCATTAAATTTTAGGGAGAATAAAAAGATGTGTGTGGCGAGGTAGCGATGGGAATGAATAAAGGCAGACAGTGTGAATTGTGTGCATGGGTTTATATGTATGTGTCTGTGTGTGTATATATATGTGTGCACTGAGATGTATAGGTATGTATATTTGTGTGTGTGGACGTGTATGAATATACATTGTGTATTGGGGGTGGGTTGGGCCATTTCTTTCGTCTGTTTCCTTGCACTACCTCGCAAACGCGGGAGACCGAAAAAAAAAAAAAGAAAAAAAAGAGAAAAAAAAAAAAAGATGTTTTGGAAGAAGGTAAATAAAGTGCATAAGACAAGGGAACAAATGGGAACTCCAGTGAAGGGTGCTAATGGGGAGGTGATAACAAGTAGTGGTGATGTGAGAAGGAGATGGAGTGAGTATTTTGAAGGTTTGTTGAATGTGTTTGATGATAGAGTGGCAGATATAGGGTGTTTTGGTCAAGGTGGTGTGCAAAGAGAGAGGGTCAGGGAGAATGATTTGGTAAACAGAGAAGAGGTAGTAAAAGCTTTGTGGAAGATGAAAGCCGGCAAGGCAGCGGGTATGGATGGTATTGCAGTGGAATTTATTAAAAAAGGGGTTGACTATTGTTGACTGGTTGGTAAGGTTATTTAATGTATGTATGACTCATGGTGAGGTGCCTGAGGACTTGCGGAATGCTTGCATAGTGCCATTGTACAAAGGCAAAGGAGATAAGAGTGAGTGCTCAAATTACTGAGGTATAAGTTTGTTGATTATTCCTGGTAAATTATATGGGAGGGTATTGATTGAGAGGGTGAAGGCATGTATAGAGCATCATATTGGGGAAGAGCAGTGTGGTTTCAGAAATGGTAGAGGATGTGTGGATCAGGTGTTTGCTTTGAAGAATGTATGTGAGAAATACTTGGAAAAGCAATTATGGATCTGGAGAAGGCATATGATAGAGTTGATAGAGATGCTCTGTGGAAGGTATTAAGAATATATGGTGTGGGAGATAAGTTGTTAGAAGCAGTGAAAAGTTTTTATTGAGGATGTAAGGCTTGTGTACATGTAGGAAGAGGAAAGTGATTGGTTCTCAGTGAGTTTGTTTGCGGCAGGGGTGTGTGATGTCTCCATGGTTGTTTAATTTGTTTATGGATGGGGTTGTTAGGGAGGTGAATGCAAGAGTTTTGGAAAGAGGGGTAAGTATGCAGTCTGTTGTGGATGAGAGAGCTTGGGAAGTGAGTCAGTTGTTGTTCGCTGATGATACAGCGCTGGTGGCTGATTCGGGTGAGATACTGCGGAAGCTGGTGACTGAGTTTGGTAAAGTGTGTGAAAGAAGAAAGCTGAGAGTAAATGTGAATAAGAGCAAGGTTATTAGGTACAGTAGGGTTGAGGGACAAGTCAGTTGGGAGGTAAGTTTGAATGGAGAAAAACTGGAGGAAGTGAAATGTTTTAGATATCTGGGAGTGGATTTGGCAGTGGATGGAACCAAGGAAGTGGAAGTGAATCATAGGGTGGGTGAGGGTGCGAAAGTTCTGGGAGCGTTGAAAAATGTGTGGAAGTCGAGCATGTTTTCTTGGAAAGCAAAAATTGGTGTTTGAAGGAATAGTGGTTCCAACAATGTTATATGGTTGCGAGGCGTAGGCTATGGATAGAGTTGTGTGGAGGATGGTGGATGTGCTGGAAATGAGATGTTTGAGGACAATATGTGGGTGGTGAGGTGGTTTGATCGAGTAAGTAATCAAAGGGTGAGAGAGATGTGTGGTAATATAACAAGGGTGGTTGAGGGAGCAGAAGAGGGTGTTTTGAAATGGTTTGGTCACATGGAGAGAATGAGTGAGGAAAGATGACCAAAAGGATACATGTGTCAGAGGTGGAGGGAACGAGGAAAAGTGGGAGACCAAATTGGAGGCGGAAAGATGGAGTGAAAAAGATTTTGAGCGATTATGGCCTGAACATGCAGGAGGGTGAAAGGCTTGCAAGGAATAGAATGAATTGGAACGATGTTGTATACCGTGGTTGACGTGCTGTCAGTGGATTGAACCAGGGCATGTGAAGCGTCTGGGGTAAACCATGGAAAGTTGTGTGGGGCCTGGATGTGGAAAGGGAGCTGTGGTTTCGGTGCGTTATACATGACAGCTAGAGAGTGAGTGTGAACGAATGTGGCTTTTGTTGTCTTTTCCTAGCGCTACCTCGCTCATATGCGGGAGGAAGGGGTTTTCATTTCATGTGTGGCAGGGTGGCGATGTGAATGAATAAGGGCAGACAGTATGAATTATGTACATGTGTATATATGTCCGTGTGTGTATATATGTATAGGTTGAGATGTATAGGCATGTATATGTGCTGTGTGTGGACGTGTATGTATATACATGTGTATGTGGGTGGATTGGGCCATTCTTTCATCTGTCTCCTTGTGCTACCTTGCTAACGCAGGAGACAGCGACAAAGTATGATAAAAAAAAAAAAAGAATAATATGTTTGTGTACGGGCTTTTTTTTTTTTTTTTTTTTTTTTTTTTTTTTTTTTTTTTTTTTTTGCTGTCTCCTGCGTTTACGAGGTAGAGCAAGGAAACAGACGAAAGAAATGGCCCAACCCACCCCCATATACATGTATATACATACACGGCAGTAGTGTTTCCATAACTCGTGAAGTCTCGTGCCACTTCTTAGCCTTTTGTGCCTCATCCTTTAACAGGCCACTGGCAGAGGAGAAGTCTAACACAGTTTTTGCAGAGGCTCCTACCTAAAGCTCTCACTGATTACTTCTACCTAATACTTGTGCCTGTTCCTACATACTGTTACTACTACTACATAATACTCCTACCTACTACTTCTATCTATTACTTCCACTGTGTTGCCAAAAGGTCACTGGCTGCCTACCAACTACTACCTGCAAAGACATTTGACTTCAACTGTTCTGATTTATTCAGCATCTGTAGTGTGCAGGTATTCCAGCAACATTCATATTGATTCCATTGAGCCAATTTTGTAATATACATGATAAGTCAAGTGTATTACAAAGAAATTTGTTGGCTTTACGACGTGTGATATGTAACCTTAGCAAAACTTTTATCTTTAAGTTAATACCCACAATTTTTTTGCTGTGAAAAACAAAAACTACTATACCATCAAGCATACCCATCAAAGCCACACATTATGCCAACTCACCCACACAATGGGTCATTTCAGCTTCCATGGTTCTATTCACTACCTTGTCCACTTCCTCTGAAGTTCTCTCCATTCATACTCGTATATATCTCTGATGCCTGTTCCCTTCAGGAATTCCCATTAAGGGAGTGGCCACAGCAGAAATAGTTTTCACTTATCCTTTTCCTTGCATACATCATTCCAAGCATTCTTCCACAATTTTTCTCCTTTCAGTACTCTTCCACTCTCTTTCCCCATGTTAGAGATGGTCTTCCTCTCACCCTAACCCCTTTAATTGTACTATGATACACTCTCCCTTTAAATTCCCTTTCTTCCATTCATCATTGTTATAATTTTGAATTTGTAAGTCTGCAATGGTAGTACTGTATTTTATGTTAATTTTGGTGTGTCTCTCCCAGGGATCTTTGCTCTGTTTTTGGGGCTGACATGTTGCAGTTGGTTGAGACAGATCCCATCACCAGCCTTCTTTCCCAAGGCCGCCGTTCCAAAACTTCAAAGACAAAGACCTTGGCAATTTGGGCAACTAAAGAGATCCGTCGCCTTAAAAACAACAGTAGTTGGTAAGTACTTAGTTTCAGGTAAAGTATTACTTAAAAGCAGATGATCTTTTGGGTCTGTGATATATATTTACATTTTTGGAAATATTTAATGATAATTTTTCACTCCCTGTTAAACATTTATCCTTGCTTTATTTTGTTTTTAATAATTTTGAGTATGCATAATCCATTTTAAATCGTTCATCTCTACTTATCTTCTGTTTTATAAAAAGGCAGTCCTTTTCTTTACTCACAATGAAGAAGTTGACAATACACAGTTGACCCCCATACACAGTTCCCAGTAATTCACCCATTTCCTTAGCAAGTTAGAAATGCTGGCTGTTGGGGTGATGTTATTTTCAGGGAAGTGTTTTACAACGTTGTCTTATGAAAAAAGGTGGTCCTGTTTGTAGACATACTGGGGAAGTTGCAAGACATATGTGACTAAACCCCAAACACAGTTGCCAGTAATTCATCGAATCACTTGGCAGGATGGAAATAACTGGCTATTGTGATGTATTTTCAGGAAAAATATGTTACTGTTGAGTCGTAAGGCTCTGTCAGTAATGTGGAAGATATGAAGAAAAATGGCAGCATGAGTGGTTATTCCATTGAACAGTGCCATTCCTCAGTGCAAGAGCACTGTAGGGTATCAGTCAATGCTTTATTGAATATCATGAAATGAAAAACAGAAAATGTAGCCTGCATAGATTTATTTGATCTACCTAACATTGTATTACTAAGAGTCCCACATAGGGAGAACATTATGGAGGTGGACTCTGCTTTCTAATGTGAGAATAGCTTTCAAGTGGAAATATTTAGCAAGTTTTTCATGCCCTACATAAGGCCAAAGCTAGAATGTACTTAAAGGTTTGGTCACTACACCTTAAGAAGCACTAAGAGCTAATAGAAGTGGGCAACAAAGTTGGTGCCAGAATTAAGAATGACTTGATCACAGCCTTGAAAGATTTTAAAACAATGATGACATAGAGAATAGTTCTCTAAGAGTTGTAGGGAATGAACAACCAGAGGATAAAGCATGAATTTAAGCAAAAAGCTTTTGAAAGAAATATATAGAAATACTATAAGACTGTTGAATGAATGGATTCAGATGAATGAAAACATGAAACATGTTAATGCTGACAGTATGCGTGAATTTGAGAAGTTATATGTTTGTAGAGAATGTTCAAGTGATTGGGTCCAACAAAGATAAAACTCCCTCCCCTTTCGGTACAAATAGTTTATTACATATATTACATAGGGTGCCACTTTATGGGTTTTTGCCAGGACACAATTTTCTTGGACATGAATTTCATATTGTGATCCACAGAACTGCTAGTTGTTTTTAAAACAACAGCAACACCTGAAACAATTTGCAAGGCATTTCATAAGTTTTTATGTCATTGCCCAGTATTCATAGAGCATTAAGCCTCTATATTTGTCCAAACATGGGCATAGATTGAAAATTCTTTTTATTAGCTTTACAAAATAGTGCTGAATATTAGCTAGGCCTGGTGAGGAAACATTGATCCTTCAGTGTGGTTAGAAGGAATCAAATTGTTTACCCTTGTATATGCTCATATGTTTTGCAAAATTGGCTCATATTAGCATTGCTAATTAATTTTGGGTTTTGATATGATTTGGTGAAATAGCATTAATCTTCCATTGATTCCCAGTTCCTTTTCAAGGTCCAGGTCACTTGCTCATTTCATTGATCCTCTGCTCATGTTTTGAGAGGACCTGACTTTTGCATTTGCTTGTTTTGTTATGCTTTTGACCTGAAATTTAGATCATTTATTTTGACGTATGTTATTTTTCAGACTTTGATAATTATTTTCTTGTTTTGTTATGCTTTTGACCTGAAATTTAGATTATTTATTTTGACAGTTATTTTTCAGACTTTGATAATTATTTTCTTTGACCTTCTGGTTCCTTCTAAAAAGTGGAGCAGAAAAGTGTTTGTAAATACCAACAGATACATGTTTATTTTGCACTAATTTTCTCAATTACTGGCTTTTACAGAGTCAAGTTATAATGAGAGTTTACGAGATACTCTTTACGTTCATCCGTATTTAAGGTTAGAAGATATTGCCGAGTCTTTCCTCATCATGTTGAATTCATTAGTTTCTTTGATAGTAACTATTTTTTACAAGATTTTGTCACATGTATATGTATAGCAACTGGTGTAAATTCTTATCTTTGGCTGTTTAAAGTGATAGTTTGGTTGTTATTTGTTAGGTTACTGATGTTTATCTTGGTGGAGCTGAATAGTGCATCCTTATTATGTTCTTACTTGTCAAGAATCTGGTTAATTCTTTTAACAAGCTTCAAAAATTTGTGATAATGGAGGAGTCACTCCTGTTCAACAAATTGTCTAGGTGAGAAGTGAAAAATTAGTTACTTACATTCATCTGGAAGAGTAGTAGGCAACAGGTCTTCCCAGGGAATTTGGCATGCTTTATTATTCTTATCATTGTGTTCTTTAGATGAATTGTTTGACTGAACATCACATGGTTACTTTTTATGTAGGTTCTGCACATATCTTTTACAATAGATAACATAAGCTCTAAACTGTCATACATATATGTAAGGTAAGTTAAGATGTTTAGTAATGGCTTTAGTGGTTGGTATTTTTTCAAATGGTGCTAAACCTCATTTATGTGCCCTTTTACTTCGCTTTGTTGAGTTGTTAAGTATATTGGATGTATGGTACCTGAGGTTTGTTGTATTTTACTTTTGGATGTAGTTTGGTTGAAGATTAAGAGATTCAAGGCCTAAAACATTTGATATGAATGGAGATGTACATGCAGTTTTTTTTTTTTTTTTTTTTTACATTGTTGGATTCATCTATGAGTTAGCAAGGTTAGTTGTATATGAACTGATTTTTAGTTATTTATTGCATGTACCTAAAGTTGTGCTTCTTGTGAATTAGACTGAAATCATGTGCTCAGAGCATTATTAACTGGGTTTACATGACTAAAATCAGCTTGAGATGTTGATATAAAGTATTCAGGTTATATATACATTTGAATATATGATCATGTTTGATATTCTAAAGAAAAAAAAAAGATATCAAGTATATGAAAATAATTGTTGGGCCTCCATATACTCATTTTAGCAGGCTTTAGAAAAAGTGATGTACTTTGCACCAGAATATTTCTTCAGTGGATGCTGAAATGTAATTTACTGTGGTATTTGAGGTGCTAGATACTGTCAGATTAAGCTAATCCCTTCTATGCCGTGGCACCTCTTCAAATTAGGAGTTGATATATCAAAACAAAACATTAAAGGTAAGATAAGAAGTTAGATTAAAAGTTTAACTGATGGAAAGTCCAAAATGGGAGTAAAGGGAACCACTTCTAGGGGGATATTCAATCGGGTACCACAGAGAGTGGTGTTAGCCTCAGCACATTTTATAGTAATGATGTCAGACATCAAGTGTGAAGTAAAATTGAGCATGATAAGGAGTGTTGCTGGTGACACCAGAGTAAGCAGAATGATTGGATAAGACGCTTTCCCCCCAAAACTCAAAAAGATGTTAACACTGTGAACGTGACAGAGTTTAAAGAAGAAAAAGTTAGGAGACCAGGAAGAATATATTAATGATACCATCTAAAGGTCTAACAAATGTAAAAGCTTTGGGTGTCATCATAAATGAACTATTTTAGAAAGCATATTGAGAAGATCATGCTATTAAGTGATGAGTGTTATGATTCTGAGAACTTCATCAACAAGTGATGGAAACCTCTTGATGAGAATGTTTGATGTACTGTATATTTAAAAAGCAAAATTAATGTTTCTATGGTCACATGCTATACAAATACAGTGTTTATAAACAGAGTTCAGAAGCACTTCACAAGCAATTTGAGAGATGGAATGTATGGTCTACTGTGAAAAGATGAAAAAACTGCAACTATATTGCCCAGAAAGAATAAGAAAGAGACATGATAATCCTGACTTGGAAATAAATTGAAATTATAAAGGATGTGTGTAAAACCTGAAAGCCTGTCAGCAGTGAAGCTCTTGAGTTATTAAGTCTTCAAGAATACCATCAAATAAACAGAAAAAAATTGGACAAAAAAATATATGACTGCAACAAGGATTATTCATTATCTTGCCAGGCAAAATATCAAACATGCCTGGGACAGATAGAGAAACATTTAAAAGAACACTTGGCATTTGATAGAAATCAGCCCTAGTTGAACCAAAAATAGATCATTATGTAATGATGGTGGAATCCAAATAGATTATTATGTGATGAAGGTTTGGAAACACAAGAAGAGTAGTCATATTCGTCGAGCAAGACGTGCAGTGAGTGCTTCATGCTAGTTCTGCCATTACTGCTAGATCTCGTCGTAGACACTCATAGGTAGGTGCTCTCTCTAGTTGCTTTTATTTTATGTTTCATGTAACCTTTAGTAATTACTGACATTGGTGCTTGTTTCAGGGATTGTATAATTTACTGTATGAGTAGACACATCATATATCACAGACCCAAAGTTCACCACAGTATTGATATATTATGCTTTTTCAAAAGACTAAATGTAGGGAAAAAGAAATATGATTAATAATTAGCTTTAAATTTTCACTGAAACTACACAAGTATGTGCTAAATTAATGAATGAGCTGTTTGATTGGATGGTAATTTCTGGTGATACGAGAGCCTTCTTTACTCTTAACTGTGTGTGAGAAATGCATATTTCTTACTTCAGTGTGTCAACGTGTGCCTTTGGCAGTCAGGAATCTCGTGTTGCTTTGTGTACCTGATCAAGCAGTTACGACGACTTAGTGAAGATGAAGGAAGTAGTGTAATGTGTGGCTGGAATACGTCCACAAGTGTCATCTAACTGGTAGTAGCCCCTAACTTGGCTTTTCAGATGAGTGGCGAGTTTAGTCTGTGGTGAATCGATGCGGTGAGTCAGATGCGGTATGTCTGCATGGAGTGAGGGAAGAACGTTGCCCGGCTGTGGTGAGTGGTGACCGTTCAGCGCATGGGTTGTGTGGTGAGTGGACAGACAAACGTGGACGATCGCAGGTGCGGCAGTTATGGCCGAATGTGCGATGACACCCGGATGGCCTCGGAAGAATGTGAAAATACTTGAAAAATGTTTTTAAAATGACGGGAATATCTTTTCTAGGTGACTTTTAAAAGAAAATTAGTTCCAGTGAATCATTCCAGCTCCCAGGAAAAGATCTGCCTCACTTGATCTTTAAAGACCTTAAGCTTTTCCAAAGTAAGTCTTGTTTCTTAACTGTGGTTTTAGAAAGCCAGTCCTTTCAAGTGCCTTTTTGTGGGAATGAATGGTGCTGTAGCCCTGAATCCTGTACCCTGCTGGTAACAATCCATCTTCTATTCAGTAAAGACGGAGGTATAAGGTGTTCTGTGGTTTCTAGTCAAGGGTACAAAGGATTATTAAACTACTACCCCTTCCATTCTGTCAGTCAAATCAATCTTTTATAGACTAGGCAGCTCTACTGCATTCCAATGCAGATGTTTACAAGTACCCCAAAATTGTGTTCATGTGATAAGTATTTTATACCTGTGAAAACACGTGAAGGAACCTGGTAAGTTCCTGAAAAAAAATGTCAAAAGAAATTGATGTTTCAGTCTGCTTTGGCACTTGTAAATATTAGTTTAGGAATTGCAGTGTATCTTTTCCTGTTAATGTACTTCTTCATTTAGTCTCTTTAATTCTTTGGTGACAGCACTTGTGTGTTTAGGGCACTAGAATGGGATACGGCTATAGTAGTTATGTTAATGGCATTTTGAGGCAATTTGCATCAAATCTTAAAAACTGCATTAGGCCATTATTGTGTCTCTGGGTCTCTCGAAGATTTGATAGTAACCCAGAATAGCTCTAAAAGTTGGCAATAAAAAGTTCACTGGGTTACTGTTAACTTCAAGTGATGCTTAGATTTCAAAATGAAAAGGTAAATTCCCCGTTAGCTTCTCTTGAATGGTGTATAAAACTGTATGCTGCTGTGCCTGACCATAGTGATTTGAACTGCAATGTTTGTAACAATATCAGCTATGTTTGGATTAAGGTAGTTATCTGATGAGGCTGGTATACTCAAATGTCAGAAAGAATTGAAAAGCTTAGATAGCCTTGTCAGTCTGCTAAAATCTCAAATTGCTGATTATGTTACATTTTGTATGTCGAAGAGCCCTAAATGTGCAGTGTGACAACGAGGCAAGAAGTCTGCAAGTTTTTGGAAGAGGAATACTGTAACCCTTGATCAGCTGTGTATTGATTACAGAAAACTGTGTGAATGAATTCTGTTGTATATGGGTTAAGGTTTTCTTCCATTAACTTACAGGGGTTTTAGGTTTAGTGCCAAATTCCCCCACTACATGGCTAAAGTGGTACAATGGTTAAAGGCATTATGCAGCCATCATTGGCTGTTACATTAATTGTAGCTCCCTCTTGAACACAGTGTTAGGCAGCATAACATTTTTTGTTCAGCATATTGTTGATTGATTATTACATATTTGCTCTGGATTAAGTGAATATAAAGATTTGAATGGAATGTTGCAATTTTAACACTGTTCAAGAAGGAACTGATCTTAAAAAAAAATGCCATACTTACTGACCACGGAAGGATAAGTTTACTGCAGTCCTGTGACTGGTGAATGCTTGACTGTGATAAGAGGCCCTGTGTGATATGGCGCTGTATAAGCATGTGGTGTAAGCTGATGCACTGTCCAATATAATTAATGATGTGTGGTATGAGTATATTTTTAATTCCCACAAGATACAACTACAGGAAAAAGTGAAGTTCTTGATTCGGCATATTTGGAATGTTTATGGAGCATATATAGTAGGGTTCCCAGAGTATGATTCATTGTATTTGGAAAATATGTGGAGCATACATGTTGGAGTACCCTGAGTGTGATTCAGCATACATGGATGATACAAGGAGCATACTTGGGTTCCTTGAGTGTGAATAAGCATATTTGGACTACATATGGTGCAGAAGGCGTGCATCCAGTGCTTTCTTCCTTGCCATGTTAGCACATTTCCCGCATGTCAGAAACCAGGGAAGTTAGTATGGTGAAGCCCTATGATTTTCTCCTTGGTCTGTCATGCCGACCCCCCAGTAACGTGACTCAGGTGACTGAGGGTGTGAGTGCAAATTTGTCGTTCTTGAAGGACGTGTGACTGTGATATTGTTCCTTTAGTGCAAATGGTACTGTGCGAGTGTGTACATTCCACCAAATGGTGTAGTATTAGTGTACAGAAAACAAACAACACAAGCTTTACAAGTGAACCTGCTACAGAAGTTCACGGTTTAGCTGAAGTAGTAATGTAAATTGTTATTGCCTCAAATTAGAATGAGTTTTGTGTCTGAATCTTATTCACTAAAGTTATTCATGACATCCGTGATCTACTTTAGTAAGTGTGGACAAACCTAGTGTATATTTTTTCACAATCCCTGTTGATATATGTTCATTTATAATTTGATTACTTCTTTTTGGTACTGTAAGGCTAATAATTTTCCTTTGACAAACCCTGTACCATATTTAAGAATACAGACATTTGAATAAATAAGTTTGTGAAAATCGTGTTTCATTTTTCCATTGATGATTTTATTTCATTGTGAGAAAGATCACATGAGATTCTCTTAACATTACTGATATTCTTGAAAAAGACTTTTGCATGTATCATGACATACAGATCCTCCCTTCTTCGGCACAGCTGATGTTAACGAACAGTGGAGTCATTATCATCTGGAGTCTATGATTTCATGCATACTGTATAAAAATCAGAGCCCACTAGTAGTACAGGCAAGTAAAGATTCCTAGAACTGGCTGTAAGTAGGAGTAAAAGTTTCTAAGAACTGTCTATAATAAGCAGGAGTAAAAGATTCCAAGAACTAGCTATAAGCAGATGGAAGTAGATTTTCCTGTTGTGAATGACAGCAAGATCAATTTAAGTCGATAAATTTTGATGTGCTTTAGGTAACTCATTGATTGCTAATATCTTGTGTGTGGGACAGTCAGCCCCAGGGCATTGACTTTGAATATCCCAATTGTATGATCTTATTTTTAAAAAGTTCATGCATGGTTCTAGGAGGGTCATTCATTCAGAATTCACTAGCTGGCATGTCAGGGTATTTCAGTGCATTAAGTCATTTTTCTGCCATGGCCATTTACCAATACAGTGCTGAAGCCACCTAGTATAAGAACTTTGCTATGTGTGAGCCTTACAAGAATCCACAATTTATTACATGGACTTGTTAGATGTGATTGTCTCGGACATTTTAGAAGAGAGCAGTCGTGAGTTAAGTGGATGTAATTTTCAAGATATGGAAGAACGAAAGCAGGAGGAAGAATATGATGTCGCCAGCAGTGAGGATAAAAATGATTCCAGCCGCAATGTGTGGAGGGAAGGTGTCTTGCCATGCCAGCCATTTGCCAACTACACTCCAGTGCTATTTGTTTTTGGTTTAGAGAATTCTGGTGTTACAGGTGCTTGTCTTGTGCTGGTGAATTCTGAGGAGCTGGACTCTTTCTTATGATATTTGATAGTTAATTGATGGACATTTTAATGACTGACACAAATTGATAGTATGGTTTTTTTTTAATGGAAACATAGCCAGTATCTCCAAGCAGCCCCAGCAAAGGTCTGAGAAGAGTGCAGAAAACATACTACAAGGTGTGCTTGCCCTCATGTTTTGAGGTGTACCATAGGTAATACAATTACTGAAGATAGATAAGAATGTTGTTTCATGTGTGGCTGGGTGGCAACGGTAATGGATGAAGGCATCTAGTATGAATATGTACATATGTATATATGTTCCTATGAGTCCACTGGGAAAATGAAACACGATAAGTTCCCAAGTGCACTTTCGTGTTATAATCACATTATCATGGGAGACCTTTCTTTCTTTCATACTATTCACCATTTCCCGTGTTAGCGAGGTAGAGTTAAGAACAGAGGACTGGCCCTTTGAAGGAATATCCTCACCTGGCCCCCTTCTCTGTTCCTTCTTTTGGAAAATTAGAAAAATAAAAAAACGAGAGGGGGAGGATTTCCAGCCCCCTGCTCCCTCCCCTTTTAGTCGCCATCTACGACACGCAGGGAATACGTGGGAAGTATTCTTTCTCTTCTATCCCCAGGGATATCACAGGAGACATAAGAGAGAAATAGAAGTTGATATACATTGAAGCTAGGACGCCATTTGGTAAACGTGTTTGTTCACAACATACAACGAGCGTTCATAAACTTACCATTTTACAAATTTTATCAGTAGAGTTAACTAATTTGTATAGACGGTCACTAATATTAAGATTATAATTATTGTGTATTTAATAATAGAAGATTTAATGATATTTCTCTTGGTAATAGAGTTAAGAGTTAATAAATGAGATGGCATTACTCCAGTCTCTACAGTGATCTTAGTTTTTAACATGATTAAACAAGGCATTTGATTCTTGTCCCGTTCTTATACAATATTTATGTTGCTTAAGTCTAACAGAAAGATCCTTACCAGCCTGACCAACATAAAATTTATCACAATTTTCACATGGCACTTTATAGATGCATCCAAGAGAATTTTCTGGTGAATTCCTGATCAAGATATTCTTTATTATTGTTGCAGCATTTACATTAAAGGATTTAAGCAACATGGGAAGTAAAGTGAAATTATTATTAAAAGGGAGAACTAAAAGATTCTTGGTGTCAATGGGAGGTTTGGGCTCAACTCAACATGATAGTTAGATTATCATCATTTCAATCTATGTTCCTTAGGGCATTATGTATATGCAGCCCAGAGTTTATTGAATAAGAGTTTGAGAAGATATATTCTATTGGACCTAAGTTAAAAAGAAATTTTATAGAGTTGAGCCCAAACCTCCCATTGACACCAAGAATCTTTTAGTTCTTCCTTTTGATAATACTTTCACTTTATTTCCCATGTTGCCAAAATCCTTTAATGTAAATGTTGCAACAATAATACTATAAAGAATATCTTAATCAGGAATTCACCAGAAAATTCTCCTGGATGCATCTATAAAGTGTCATGTGGAAATTGTGATAAATTCTATGTTGGTCAGACTGGTAAGTGGTAAGGATCTTTCTTTTAGACTTAAGCAATGTAAGTATAGTATAAGAATGGGACAAGAATCAAATGCCTTGTTTAATCACGTTAAAAACTATGATCATTGTATTGACTGGAGTAATGCCATCTCAGTTATTAACTCTTATTACCAAGAGAAATATCGTTGAATTTTCTATTATTAAATACACAAAGAATTATAATCTTAATATTAGTGATGGTCTGTACAAATTAGATAACTTTATTGTTGATAGAATTTGTAAGATAAGTTTATGAATGCTCATTGTACGTTTTGGACAATCACATGTTTACCAAATAGCGCCCTAGCTTTGATGTATATGAACTGACTTATATTCCTCTCGTGTCTTCCCTGATGATGTGATTATTACACGAGTGCACTTGGGAACTTATCGTGTTTCATTTTCCCAGTGGACTCATAGTGATATCTTGATCATGTGCAAAATTGTGATCTTTTCCAACATGTATATATGTATATGTCCATGTGTAAGCATTTATGTACATACATGTGGATAGGTTGGGCCATATTTTGTCCGTTTCCTTGTACTACCTCACTAATGCAGGAGACAGCAACTAAGTATAATAAGATATAAAATCAATAAGAGTATAGTATGTAGATATATAATTTTTTCATTCGCGCTTCGAGTTTTTCCACGTTACTGAGGTAGTGCTAAGAACAGACGAAAAAGCCTTATTCGCTCACATCTATTTTCTAGCGGTCATGTGCCATGAACAGAAACCACAGCTCCATATTCAAAACCAGGCCCCACAGACCTTTCTTTGGTTTCCCTCAGCTGCTTCATGTTCCTTGGTTCTGTTGGTTAACATCGCTCAAATTCATTCCATTCCATGCATGCCTTTCACCCTCCTGCATGTGTAGGCCCTTAGCATTCAACATCTGTTACACTCCAGCCTTCTGTCTTCATTTTGTTGTTTCCCTTCGTCACGTGGAACCAGTCACCCTCCTCTCTAGCTTCTGTTCTTTGGCATGGTTTTGTAAGTGCCACATGACACCAAATATGATTTGATAGAAGAGTATGGTTGAGAGAGCTGTAAAAGGTGCTTTGAAAGGGCTTGAATATAGAAAGAGAATGCTTGAGGAGAGGTTGGCAAAGGATACTTTTTTCAAGTGGAGGGGAACCTTAGCATAAATGATAGAGTGGATTGAAAAAAAAAAAAAAAAGTGCTCAGGGCCTGCACTTGCAGGAAGGAGAAAGGCATTCAGAGGTTGAAGTGAATTGGAGCGATGTGATATACAGGGGTTGATGTGCTGTCGCCGGACTGAAATAGGACAAAGAAGCAGCTGGGTGAACCATGTAAAGGTCTATGGGACATTTGTGAATAGAGAGCTATGTTTCAAAGTGCAGTACACATGACAGAGTATGAATGTGAGCAAATGAGGTATTTTCTTCGTCTTCCTGGCGTTAGTTTCCTCGCTAAATGTGGGAAACGATGAACAAGTATAAAAGGAAATAAAGGAATTTGTAAATTTTACCTTACACTACTCTGCAACTTATGAGAAACGACTGGGCTAGAAAGTTATATATCGCTGGACTCTGCTCTTTACTCTTACTCATGTGATGGTAGCATATGTGGATTTAGGGAAATTTTTTTTGGGGGGAGGGAGATTTTTTCTTTCCCAGTCACAAACAATAATCTACATCATGGCTGGGCCTTACCTGAAATATAAAGAGGATAAGGAATGGAAAAGTATTTACGAACTTTGGAGGAAATGGAAACATGTCTCTTCAAAAGTATCATGTCATAGTTACTGGAAAAGACATAAGGTTGAGTTACCAAGCTTTGAGGTATAGGGATAGAAGCTTATCAAACGTCTCTGTTTTAAGTTAGTCACCTTGGGAGAAAGTAGCTACTAAGTGATAACCCGTGGAAAACAGATTATGTTAAATATATGTGAGTTTGTTGCATGAAATTACAGGCGGAGTTGGGGTAAGTATTGGTGAGGACACCACAGTATCGTTCCTAAAGTAAATTTTCATGTACAAAAACATGGGGCAGTGAAGAATATCGTCAAAAGGAAGTTATGGGCTATTAGGAAGAGAAGTGATCAAATTTAGAAAGAAGGCAGTGGATTCCATAAATTTGGCAAGAATATCCATAAGGATAATACTGAGATCACATGCACATTCACCATGCATATGGTCTGTTAGCTCTCCTGTCTCGCGTCAGATTTGGCGTCATTATCATAAAACCACGGCAGTACAGGATCTCCATTTATATGTTTTCATATTGGTCAAGTCCTACCGAAGCATTGTAACTCGAATTCTGTTGTATGCCGATTTTTGCAGTTGTATTGCGAGAATGAGTTTAACTTTTCCACTCGACGCTTGACACTTGCCGTGCCTACGAGATGGAGGTAGTATACCCCACACAAGACACTGTTACGTGGATCATTTTACATTAACCATTTGCCTGAATTACGGCTGCAGGCGGTGGTGTATCGTTGTGAGGGTGGGACAGGATCTTGAACCTAACATCCTAGGGGAGCTGAAAAGTGAGAAAACATGAGTCAGTCTCTCTCTCTCTCTCTCTCTCTCTCTCTCCCCGGTTTCTCTGAATTATCCTAGGGCCCAGTACTTCTGGGCCTCCGCAAGTGCCCCCCAACCAATAGAAAAGTTAAAAGAGTAGTTTAGTTGCAGGACCCTAAAGTCGTGATACAAGCTACGCTGTCTGTCTGCTTCACATATTACCGATGTCGCAAGTCCTTTCAGCGATTTGAGCCTGTAATCTTATGGCCGTTCCAAGTAAGTAATAGTGAGTGAGGAATTTCAAAATCTTTGTTAACAGTTTCACAACCCTTGGTGACATATGACGCCTTGCTAATCATCCGAAAATAAACTTTACCATGCGAATATAATATATATATATATATATATATATATATATATATATATATATATATATATATATTATCCCTGGGGATAGGGGAGAAAGAATACTTCCCCCCGTATTCCCTGCGTGTCGTAGAAAGCGACTAAAAGGGAAGGGAGCGGGGGGCTGGAAATCCTCCCCCCCCCCCCTTTTTTTTTTTTTTTCCAAAGCAAGGAACAGAGAAGGGGGCTGGATGAGGATGTTTCCTCAGAGGCCCAGTCCTCTGTTCTTAACGCTACCTCGCTGACGCGGGAAATGGCGAATAGTATGAAAAATATATATATGTATATATGATAAAAAAAGATTTGTTGGTGATCTTTCTTAATTGCTAATACGATCAACAATGGAGTAAAATTTTGCTTCATGTTTTAAAGTTTTTCAAGAGCTTCCAAAGTTAGCTGCTCCAGGCACCAATCCTTTGTGGAAGGATTGATTACCTGTACTTCATATCTGCCTCGTATTGCCTTTCCCTATTCAGTGTCAACGAAGTCTGTCACTGCAGAACCTCTTGTACAGGACAAAAAGTAACTTTGTTCCACGTTTCTTGACACTTCTTGCGTATCCGGATAATCTTTTCACTTTAGCTAAAGTCAGAGAACTAATTGTGAACAATTTGAACTACACGTACTGCACCCTCCCGGTTCTCGGTCAATACAACAATCACAGTTATCATTCTCCCTTTCCAATATCTGGGCCAGGACTGAGGGATCAATACTTGGGTCAAGACTAAAGGATCAGTACCTGGGCCTGGAGGATTAATACCTGGGTTAGGACAGGGATCAAAACCTGGGCCAGGACTGAAGGATCAATACCTAGGCCAGGACTGAGCGGTCAGTACCTGAACCATGACTGAAGAATCAATATTTGGACTGGAACTTAAGGGTCAATATTTGGTTCAGGACTGAGGGATCAAAACCTAGGCCAGGTCTGAAGGATCAATACCTGAGCCAGGACTGAAGGATTAGTACCTGGGCCAGGACTCGAGGATCAATACCTGGGTCATTACTGAAAGATCAGTGCTTGGGTCACCTACTGGGCCAGGACTGAAGGATCAGTACGTGGGCCAGGACTCTAAGGATCAATACCCGAGTCATTACTGAAAGAGTGCCTAGGCCAGGACTGAAGGATCAATACTTGAGCTAGGACTGAAGGACCAATACCTACGTCAGAACTAAAGGATCATTACAAGGACCAGGATTGAAGGATCAATACCCAGGCCAAGACTGAAAATCGACATTTCCTGGGACAGGACTGAAGGATCAATACTAGGGTTAGGACTGAAGGATCAGTACTAGGGTTAGGACTGAAGGATCAGTACTAGGACAAGGAACAAAATATCAGTACCAGGCCAGGACTGAAGGATCAATACTGGGACAAGGAACTAAATATCAGAACCAAGCCAGGACTTAAAAATCATTACATGATCGATAACGATTACCCATTTTCAGACTCGCTGATTATGATTATACACAACAAATTACCCCTGTGTTCAGCAGCAATGCCGTCATCTCGACTCGTGCGCATTTTATTAAGAATTCGGTAAGAAAAGACAGTGATATGGACGAATACGTTGTATCTTAAGAGAACCCATCGCTTTTTTTGTTATTTGGGTGTTAAATTCAATTACTTGAAATAATCTTATTTCCCAGAGCTAGATACATGTGTTGTACATATGATATTGACATGTCATACCTGATAACAAAAATCAAGGAAGTTTAGTGCAATGAAACAAACTGATATGCTTTTGTGAGAAGAGAAAATTTCACCATTATGATCATACGTTATATCGGTGTTTTGGGAAGGATTTGAAACTGATAAAGCTGTTTTATGGCACTAGAAATGGCTGAAACGGTTTGATACAGATAGATATGTATTTATTTCCGAGGGATTTAAAGGGTTAGAATAATTCTAGGTTTGTTAATCATTATTATCAAGTTCACTTCATAATTTCTTCAGCTCAGTGGGAGATAGGCCCATACCTTCCCTCACGAATCCCCCTTTCTCTTGCTTTCTTAGCATTATATCTTTATATAAGAATATTTACGAGACATGTTGAAATATCTGTAGTAGTATGAGAGACAAGTAACTGTTGAGTTTGTGCCGATAACTATTTCCTTGAGGTTAGATGTGACAAGTCGAGGCCAGTATGGTGAAAAGCGAACACTTATAAGGGCAATGGATGGCATACCTAATAGTTCAATGGGCGAATTCACATTCTAGATTGGAAAAAGTTTATTCATGAGGAAAAAGGGAATCCGACCACAATATGGGGAGAGAAATCCATCCAAAATGTAGCGAGGAAATTGATTCAGTGTCTGTTTCCGTACAATGTAACGTTTCATTACCAAGTCGTGGTTATCTATCATATGTTGTTAACTAAATTCAATGATTTACTTGATATTGAAAATTTTAAAGTCATTTAAATTGTTGAAATTTGTATATTTTCTCCAGTTATTTAAACACATACTTCTCTCTTCACTTTGTTTAGCTTTTTCCCCAGATTATTTCCTCTAAAAATATTTCTTTCGCTCTCTTCATTTGACTTTGTTTTCTTTATTGTTTGAGCAGAATCTTTACCCACAAATGTATCATGGAGATAACAGCCAAATCTTCCAAAAACACTGCCGATACAAAATCATGTTATAATGAGGGTAAAACAAATGAATAAGGCACAACATGAATGATTGAGTGTCCCCAAAAATTCAAAAGAAAACCTTCTTTGATAAGAGCTTTCAATGATCTGTCATATATATATATATATATATATATATATATATATATATATATATATATATATATATATATATATATATATATATATGATGATGAATTGCTAGAACACTTAAGGAAGCTGCAGAGAAACATTTAAAAAGTATGTAATTTGAAGTAGAGCTTGCACCGCTACGGTTAGGACCGAAAATACTTATGTACTCGCTCATGCCATCAGTTTTACATCAGTACTGGTATCAAGAAATGATAAATACTTTATAAACTATTTAAATAGACATAGAAATCGTATTTCTTTGTGGATGTGCCAATCTATATCATAATATTAATCTCATCGGAAAATTTTGCGCTAGCATTAGAGACGCTCGATGCGCTAGCATAGCGGTTAACGGTACAACGGCGGCAGCTGGCTGTTGGAGCCCCAGGAGCAGCAGTGTAAGGTGTGAGGTTGGACGGTAAAGAAGTCTCGTCTCAAAATGTCTCACGGTAACGAACAGATCTTTAACCCCGCCGAAAGGGTGGCCAAGATATCACACTGTTCGTCCATGGAACAGTATAAGCAAATGTATGATAAGTCTCTCAAAGATCCAGAGGCATTCTGGGGAGATATAGCAAAAAATTTCCACTTTGAACAGAATGTGACAGGCAAATTTATGGACTACAATTTCGACATATCCAAGGGTAAAATATTTATCCGATGGATGGAAGGCGCTAAAACAAACATCTGCTACAACTGTTTGGATCGCCACGTCCTGGCTGGCAAAGGAGACCAGGTGGCATTCTACTGGTGAGTGACAGAAATCAATGTTAACATTGGCGCTTCTCTCCCCTGTATTGTTGGATCACCCTGCTAAACCCCTTAGTTGTACAGCCCAGGATGCTTCCTCCCTATTTTCTATATTCCCCTAATTTGAATATATACCCGAGTGAATGCTGTATGACTTATGATTGCCACCCCAATCTTTTAAAAGACTAGGAACCAACGTTTGATATGCTTACTGTGAAGACTGAGGTTTGGGCTTGTAACATTAGTTCACTGTCCCAGCAGCAGCAGGCCATAACTGGTCTGTGTAGAATCCCTTGTAGTAACTACAGGATGCAGGCTAACATTATGCATTAGAGAACAAGACAAGGGATACAGTTATGGTGATGGGAATCCGGTATTGTAACAATTAAACAGGCTGTGTAATGGTGAGTGTGTTGGAGTACGTACATGCGCCCATAAACTCCCGGGTTGGAGAGTTGCCACTTACCCAGACTGCAGTTGCCACTGGCCAATATAGTATTTTGTTCGTTGAAAGGAGGTCCAGTAGATGGATCCGTATGGTTAGGTTAGGTTAGGTTAGTCTTGATTGGTCTGACATCAGTATGCGTGAAGTCTGGAGGGAGACATCTTGATTTAACGTTTTGAGGTGGTTTGCAAATTCGTTATCTGTGTCTGCCCCGATGTCTTTTCTTTTTTTTTTGAACCATCTCAAAGTTCTTAGATTCAACATTTATAATACAAAAATTCTTATGATATGATTATGTTAATCTACTGGAGGGGCTCTCATTCCTCCAGAGTTCAGTTTTCAAAGAAACATAATGATAACTAACAATGAAGATCAGGTAACTGGCAACTCTCGTCGGGAAAATATTGTAGAATGTTTCCCAGCTAAGGATGTAGGCTTGATTTTATAGGTAACGGTGACCTTTCGTGATTCAAATGATTCTGACATTCAAGGAGCCAACCTACTCTACGTTATGTCTATTTCCACTAAAACGAAGGGGGGCTAATTATATGGTGTTTACTGTCTCGGGAACGTTGTGCTGTACGGTACTTTCCTTAATCCTTGCCCTAGATCCCGAATCAGGTAGTGAATAGGAATCCAGTTATGGAAATAAGTTAGACATGTTAAAAAAGGCAGTTGCGGTTGCAGGTATGGGAGATTGTGGGGTTCGATTTATATTATTATAGGAGTTAAGAGCGAGAACATGTGTAAGGAAATGCAACTGTAAAATAGTTGTGGCATTGGGGGGTTATCAGTTAGTTTAAACCCCGGATTATAACGAGGCACCTTTGAATAACAAAATTTATTCCAGCACCTTATCAGTGACAGTTACACAATAGCATCTTCATTAACAACACCTTATACTGTGCGTATCACTTAATTGCACCCGAGAATCAGTTGGAGTCAAACAGCAGTGGAGGGTGATTATTGGTACCTATGCACCTGGGCATGAGAAGAAAGATCATGAGAGACAAGTGTTTTAGGAGCAGCTGAGTGAGTGTGTTAGTAGTACTGATGCACGAGATCGGGTTATAGTGATGGGTGATTTGAATGCAAAGGTGAGTAATGTGGCAGTTGAGGGAGTAATTGGTGTACATGGGGTGTTCAGTGTTGTAAATGGAAATGGTGAAGAGATTGTAGATTTGTGTGCTTAAAAAGGACTGGTGATTGGGAATACCTGGTTTAAAAAGAGAGATATACACAAGTATACTTATGTAAGTAGGAGAGATGGCCAGAGAGCGTTATTGGATTACGTGTTAACTGATAGGCGCGCGAAAGAGACTTTTGGATGTTAATGTGCTGAGAGGTGTAACTGGAGGGACGTCTAATCATGACCTTGTAGAGGCGAAGGTGAAGATTTGTAGAGGTTTTCAGAAAAGAAGAGAGAATGTTGGGGTGAAGAGAGTGGTGAGAGTAAGTGAGCTTGGGAAGGAGACTTGCGTGAGGAAGTACCAGGAGAGACAGTGCAGAATGGAAAAAGGTGAGCTGGGGACGTAAGGGGAGTGGGGGAGGAATGGGATGTATTTAGGGAAGCAGTGATGGCTTGCGCAAAAGATGCTTGTGCCATAAGAAGCGTGGGAGATGGGCAGATTAGAAAGGGTAGTGAGAGGTGGGATGAAGTAAGATTATTAGTGAAAGAGAAGAGAGGCATTTGGACGACTTTTGCAGGGAAATAGCGCAAATGACTGAGAGATGTATAAAAGAAAGAGGAAGGAGGTCAAGAGAAAGGTGCAAGAGGTGAAAAAGAGGGCAAATGAGAGTTGGGGTGAGAGAGTATCATTAGATTTTAGGGAGAATAAAAAGATGTTTTGGAAGGAGGTAAATAAAGTGCGTAAGAGAAGAGAACAAATGGGAACATCGGTGAAGGGAGCTAATGGGGAGGTAATAACAAGTAGTGGTGATGTGAGAAGGAGATGGAGTGAGTATTGTGAAGGTTTGTTGAATGTGTTAGATGATAGAGTGGCAGATATAGGGTGTTTTGGTCGAGGTGATGTGCGAAGTGAGAGGGTTAGGGAGAATGATTTGGTAAACAGGGAAGAGGTAGTAAAAGCTTTGCGGAAGATGAAAGCCGGCAAGGCAGCGGGTTTGGATGGTATTGCTGTGGAATTTATTAAAAAGGGGTGACTGTGTTGTTGACTGGCTAGTAAGGATATTTAATGAATGTATGACTCATGGTGAGGTGCCTGAGTATTGGTGGAGTTCATGTATACTGCCATTGTACAAAGGCAAAGGTGAGTGCTCTAGTTACAGAGATATAAGTTTGTCGAGTATTCCTTGGAAATTATATGGGAGGATATTGATTGAGAGGGTGAAAGCATGTACAGAGAGCATCAGATTGGGGAAGAGCAGTGTGGTTTCAAAAGTGGTAGAGGATGCGTGGATCAGGTGTTTGCTTTGAAGAATGTATGTGAGAGATGCTTAGCAAATGGATTTGTATGTAGCATTTATGGAGCTGGAGAAGGCATATGATAGAGTTGATAACGATGCTTTGTGGAAGGTATTAAGAATATACGGTGTGGGAGGCAAGTTGTTAGAAGCAGTGAAAAGTTTTTATCGAGGATGTAAGGCATGTGTACAAGTAGGAAGTGAGGAAAGTGATAGTCGTTTTGCGGCAGGGGTGCGTGATGTCTCCATGGTTGTTTAATTTGTGTATGGATGGAGTTGTTAGGGAGGTGAATACAAGAGTTTTGGAGAGAGGGGCAAGTGTGCTGTCTGTTATGGATGAGAGGGCTTGGGAAGCGAGTCAGTTGTTCGTTGATGATGCACCGCTGGTGGCTTATTCGGGTGAGAAACTGCAGAAACTGGTGACTGAGTTTGGTAAAGTATGTGAAAGGAGAAAGCTGAGAGTAAATGTGAACAAGAGTAAGGTTATTAGGTACAGTAGGGTTGAGGGACAAGTCAGTTTGGAGATAAGTTTGAATGGAGAAAAACTGGAGGAAGTGAAGTGTTTTAGATATCTGGGAGTGGATTTGGCAGCGGATGGAACCATGGAAGCGGAAGTGAGTCACAGGGTGGGGGAGGGGGCGAAAGTTCTGGGAGCGTTGAAAAATGTGTGGAAGGCGAGAACATTATCTCGGAAAGCAAAAATGGGTATGTTTAAAGGAATAGTGGTTCCAACAATGTTATATGGTTGTGAGTTGTGCGGAGGAGGGTGGATGTGTTGGAAATGAGATATTTGAGGACAGTATGTGGTGTGAGGTGGTTTGATCGAGTAAGAAATGAAAGGTTAAGAGAGATGTGTGGTAATAAAATGAGTGTGGTTGAGAGAGCAGAAAAGGGTGTTTTGAAACGGTTTGGTTTCATGGATAGAATTAGTGAGGAAAGATTGGCAAAGAGGATATATGTGTCAGAGGTGGAGGGAACGAGGAGAAGTGGGAGACCAAATTGGAGGTGTAAGGATGGAGTGAAAAAGATTTTGAGCGATCGGGGCCTGAACATGCAGGAGGGTGAAAGTCTTGCAAGGATTAGAGTGCATTGGAACGATGTGATATACCGAGGTCGAAGTGCTGTCAATAGATTGAACCAGGGCATGTGAAGCGTCTGGGGTAAACCATGGAAAGTTTTGTGGAGCCTGGATGTGGAAAGGGAGCTGTGGTTTCTGTGTATTATACATGACAGCCAGTGACTGAGTGTGAACGAATGTGGCCTTTGTTGTCTTTTCCTAGCGCTACCTTGCGCGCATGCGGGGGGAGGGGGTTGTTATTTCACGTGTGGCGGGGTGGCGACGGGAATGAATAAAGGCAGCAAGTATGAATTATGTACATGTGTATATGTCTGTGTGTATATATATATATATATATATATATATATATATATATATATATATATATATATATATATATATATATATGTATACGTTGAAATGTATACGTATGTATATGTGCGTGTGTGGACATGTATGTATATACCTGTGTATGTGGATGAGTTGGGCCATTCTTTCGTGTTTCCTTGCGCTACCTCGCTAACGCGGGAGACAGCGACAAAGTAATATATATATATATATATATATATATATATATATATATATATATATATGCACTCGCAAGCAGCTAGTGAAATTCAAGATTAGCGGCAGCACAGTAATAACTTAGTAATTTGGTAGGGTTGTGAGAGTGTTTTGTAGTAATTTTTCCTTGGGAATGAATAACAGATGATTGGGGACGTCTGCAATAAAGAAAAAAATGTGGAGCAGTAGTAAAACAGATTTACATGGAATTTTACCGCTAAAGCTTAGAATATACCAACAACATGCTACAGTCGCCTTCGTAATTTTTTTTAGATAGTGAATGCACGCAATGGGATGAATGTAAACGCAGGTAGTGACAGAATGTAAAAACTAGCTTTTGCACTATCTTCAGATATCTTCAAACATTAATGATAATAAGTTAGGTAAGGTTTTCATAGGTTCTTTTGAAGTGTAGAGATGCTTCATTACATTTTTTTTTTTTTTTTTTTTTTTTTTTTTATACTTTGTCGCTGTCTCCCGCGTTTGCGAGGTAGCGCAAGGAAACAGACGAAAGAAATGGCCCACCCCCCCCCCCCCCATACACATGTACATACACACGTCCACACACGCAAATATACATACCTACACAGCTTTCCATGGTTTACCCCAGACGCTTCACATGCCTTGATTCAATCCACTGACAGCACGTCAAACCCTGTATACCACATCGCTCCAATTCACTCTATTCCTTGCCCTCCTTTCACCCTCCTGCATGTTCAGGCCCCGATCACACAAAATCTTTTTCACTCCATCTTTCCACCTCCAATTTGGTCTCCCTCTTCTCCTCGTTCCCTCCACCTCCGACACATATATCCTCTTGGTCAATCTTTCCTCACTCATTCTCTCCATGTGCCCAAACCATTTCAAAACACCCTCTTCTGCTCTCTCAACCACGCTCTTTTTATTTCCACACATCTCTCTTACCCTTACGTTACTTACTCGATCAAACCACCTCACACCACACATTGTCCTCAAACATCTCATTTCCAGCACATCCATCCTCCTGCGCACAACTCTATCCATAGCCCACGCCTCGCAACCATACAACATTGTTGGAACCACTATTCCTTCAAACATACCCATTTTTGCTTTCCGAGATAATGTTCTCGACTTCCACACATTTTTCAAGGCTCCCAAAATTTTCGCCCCCTCCCCCACCCTATGATCCACTTCCGCTTCCATTTTCATTACATACGATCACATATTCTGTAATCATCATAACCCTACCCACTTTCACATTTATTATCGCAAGGTTAAAGAATAAAGTTCCAAATGACTTACCCTAAGTCAGAGTCCATTGAAATGTTTCTTCCAAGTCAAGTATATTTTTGTGATCTTCCTACCCTGGAACTTTACCTAAGAAATATTTCCCCAACTAGATGATAATTGAGAGCGAAAAGGTATTAGTTTAGGGGCGCCACTGAAACAGCATATAGATTTAGATGAAATAGATATCAATGATCTTGTGCGTAGAAGTGATTTAGAGGAGGAGTGTGATTTGTAACGTTAAAGTTTGTGTTAGATTGATAGATAAAGGACCCCCTCATTCCTTCAGTAAACTAATTCTATACCTCTGGAATCTTAGATGTAGAATAATCTCTTACTATTTTCCATTACAATCATTACATATGATCATGAAAGATGAAGTAAAATGTTTCAGTGAAAGTACACCATATCCAATTGATTAGGGTTAGAATATGAAATTGATACAAAACCTATTTGTTTTGTGACCCCTATTGAGAGTTATTTCATGCCTTTATTTTCAGAACAAAGTTAGAATATGTACTTATTTTTCTCAAGTGAAAATAAGAGAGGGCAGGACATGGAAGATATGGAAAAATTTGATGTGATGAAAAAGAAAAACTCTCCTGTCGTAGATCAGGATGGTGAAAGTTTTAAAATTACAGTACAGAGTAACTTGAGTCTGCCAAAACAAGTGCTGGTTTCAGAGACGTGACTTACAATGTCATAACCAGAGACTGTTGTACCTAACCTATCATTGGTTTGATTTGGATATTTAAGGATGAATAAGGTCAACATTTTGATAACTATATATAAAATAATCATTCATGTTAGATAAATTGCTCACATCATCTGAATGGATACAATATATGATTTTCTGCTTCCAAGTCCTGCTTTCCTTTAGTTTAAAGTTTTGTGGTTATCAGAGATAACGATTTCTAGAATATGTTTCTCGTGATTTATACGATAAAAAAAAAAAAAAAAATACCCAGACCTAATGGAAGGTAAGTTGGCATAAAGTTTTATTCTGTCAACCTCACAGTTCCCTCTTATTTTATGTAGATATTGTGATAATCACAAGACAAAAGAAGAGATTTCTTATAAACCAGAAATTTAATTTAGGTCAGTGCTATTCTTCCCTCTAGACATTAACTAAATAAAAAACCACTCCTGTTTTATGTTCCATTGTCAACAGCTTGCCTAATTCTGTATTTTTGATCCAAGGAAAGCTTGCTTTGACTTCTTTCTCAAGAAGAATTACGATCTTGTTATAGTATGATAAATCATACTGTGTTATCACAATGCACTTTTAGTTTATATCTAGTGTAAAGTAAACTTTCAACACCTGATAGGCCATAGAACCTACTTTTGGAAAATCGACCGGCTATGCCTGTTACAGCTCTACCCCAACCAAAGTTGGGACCTATTCATCTACCAACCAGAGGAATGATGAACAGCTGAGTGAGCTGTGTGCCATCTGCCCATGCGGAGGATCAAACCGTGGCAAGTGGATCAAATACGTAATAGTACTAACCAATGCACCACTGAGACACTTAGAGTGTCCAGTGTACTTTCAAAATTTGTTGTTGAAATAATGCTTACTTTGGGTGTGCCCATCATCTGCAAAGGTTGTAAATCATACAAGATTGTAATTGATGCTGGTCATCTCAAAGTTTCCTTTGCTAGTAGAGATGAGGCTGTGTTTATGCCTGGAAAAAAAAGGATGCTGGATTTCCGATGAAAGTTTAACGTATGTTTTGATAATCTGACTAAATTGTTTACCGAATTGTTTACCAAATCATTCTCCCTGACCCCTCTCACTTCGCACACCACCTCGACCAAAACACCCTATATCTGCCACTCTATCGTCAAACACATTCAACAAACCTTCAAAATACTCCATCTCCCTCTCGCTTCACCACTACTTGTTATTACCTTCCCATTTGCCCCCTTCCCCGATGTTCCCATTTGTTCTCTTGTCATACGCACTTTATTTACCTCCTTCCAAAACATCTTTTTATTCTCCCTAAAATTTAATGATACTCTCTCACCCCAACTCTCATTTGCCCTCATTATAACCTCTTGCACAGTCCGTATTAATGTTGCAAAGAAACTGTTACTGGGAACACCTAAAATCCCTAAGGCTATATATACTCCCTGGAGCGCAGACAGGAGGTTTATCTTCATCTGTTACCTTGATAATCGTAGAAGGTGTGGTTCCCAGCTTACATTTGGAAATTACATCCTGCTGGCACGACAGCCATGGAAGGCTTTGTGAAATACTACCTCTGAAATCCAAAGGTGCAGTATGCTCAATAATAGATAACATATAACCCTCTACGCACCAGGTCCTGGGTTCGAACCCTGGCTGTTGGAGGGTCATGTGCTCCATGAAAGTGCGCGTTCATGTGCACTATATTCGTGTTCATATACCTCCGCGTTTGTTCAGTTAGGATCTGTAAAATGCTATCTGCTGGTAATGTGAGCCTGATGGGATTTGACCGGTCTAGACCCCGTTGCTCATGTATGTGAGACGAAGGGTATTGGATTATTTAGTGAATAGTCATTTCCGTATTAGGGGCGATCATAACCTAGCCGTATCGTCCCCGCCTACTGTTCAAAAGGTCCTGGGTTCGAACCTTGGCTGTTGGATGGTTATGTGATATATATGTATGGATACATAATGCCCTCCAACAGCAAAGAACCGAAACCGGAACTTTTCGTGGTAACTGGGAACGCAAAGGTCCCGGGTTCGATTCCTTGCTGTTGAAGGGCTTTATGTGTTCTATGAAAGTGTGCCTTCATATGCACTGTAATCATGTTCATATGTTTGTAATATGCTCACACGTAATTTGTCTCAAATGGTAGAGGAATGATTGATAAGAAGCATATTGTGGTTGGAAGTGGTATAGATAGAGACTGGTTTCAAGGTAGGGAATCAGCTTCGTGTGTAAAGTGAAAATGTAAGAATCATCTTATGAATGTAGAATTCCGCATGTGTTGCGGAGGCTATGTGCTTGATTTACCTCATTGAATTTAGAAAAGAAATGATAATAATAATGATAATAATAATAATAATAATAATAATAATAATAATGATAATAATGATAATAGATAAGATCCATAAGGGGAATCGTAGAGGTGTGAGAAAAAAAAAAATTAATTTACAGTTCAAGTGGACGGGGATACACCTTGGGATGGAGGTGAGCGGGTTATTTGAGGATGGTCGTAAGCATGTACCGAGTTCTCAACAGCAGACTTGGTTGCACAATCCTTTTTGCTTGCCGGTATAAGGGTTTCCGTGGCACCGAGCATGTCTGCTGCCTCCTTTCATTAATAGGGACGCATCGGGACGTAGCTGTCGTGGAGTAACGGTGCCATTTTCTTGTGGCCCTTATTAGGAGGGTCAGTATATGACAACAAATTATCAGGAATTTTGTAAGTTACGGGGATGTTATGGGAAGGGGTTAAAGTGATTGGTTGCTTAACTCACTGCAGCTGCAGAACCCGTGATCAGTATGTTTTGCTGCTGCCTACCTTTCCACGGAGTACGTTAGGACTGTGTATATAAGTTATCTGGTCTGTTCCCGTAAGTTTTATAACCTGTCTTAATAAAATGGCAAGTGATCAACAGTCAACGGAACAAGGTGATCGGTACTGAGAGTTATATGAGGAAGGGTGGTAAGTGTTTAGAACATGAGGGTCACGTATAATGAAATTGTTTTAAGGCTAACCAGTTGCATGGAAGATTCAGGGACTAAGGTTCGTGGTGACTTCCATGTAAATTTGTGGTGTTCTGTTGTTTTGTAGGAACTTGAAATAAATTTTTGACGTAGTTTACAGTATATATATATATATATATATATATATATATATCATCCGAAGGTGATTTTCATTGGCTTGTGAACCATATGAGGCTGAACTGCAAGTTATGGAGAAGTACCAGCAGTTTAGCGAAACATCTGTAAAGATGAGTATCTGATAGAGTATGTTGTAGATACAACAGTATCATGTATGATTTTGTACTTTTGAGTATTCATGTGGGTCACAGTACACAACAGATCACGATCTGTTTATGGAAATATATATTTTTTTATGTAGAAATACTATTTTGAGTTTTTTTTTTTTTCTCCGAAGAGCAATAATCTGTGACGGACTGACTGTCCTGTGTATTAAGAAAAAATCGATAAGGAAACCTTTTTATTGGACTGTGGTGTTGTTGCTGGAATTCGGAGTAAAACTTGTGGAAACCATAGCGAGAAAGTGAACCAAGTCCAAAGCAGGTGAAAAGCGAGAGGAGTGGATGGTTTTTGTCATGGTATTGATTAGATGTTAATGAAGTATCTGATGTGTATTTTTGTCTGATAACTGTCTCAGCTGTGTCACACATACTGTTGTTTGTAGCATTTAAGATGATTATTATCGGGGTTTAGTGTCGACATTAATAACAAGTGGTATCACTGTAGAAATAAGCTTATTTTGTGTGGACTTGGCCATATGATTATGTTGACACAGCTGCACGCGACAACCTGCCTGTGGTCACGGATGTTATTAACTGAGGAGTTACCTGTGGTAGAATGTGAAAGTAAGGCAAGATAATGTGGGATGAGAGGGTACTGCCGTGTTGTTAATGTTCAACTCCGTCGTATCCTAGTGTGTATCCGTATCCCAGTCTGTTAACAACAATGTTTGGTAGAGCAAAATGGTTGTGTTAATATAGGTCTCTAAGACAGTGGATGTTGGGTACACGAAGCCCATTGAGGTGAGACAGCTACTGGCATTATAAGTGGTCAGCGAGAGTTTAGTTTTTTTAGTGGCTTACTATCACCGTGAAGGTTACCTGCCTTGAATGATGCCATTGTCAGCACCACCCGTCATGACCGACAGCTGGCAACTCCACCGACTGCTCTCATGCCAACGCGTAGTTTTTTTCCTGTTACACATGTTCGCGATTATTATATTTTTCAATATTAGATGTGGTAGGGATGGAAACTGCGTAGTATACTATCTGTAAAGAGGGAAGGTAAAGTGAAGGTGTGAGAAGGTTATGTAGTATTAAGAGTTTATAAGATAGCGCATTATGAGTCTTTTGGGATTGTATGTTTCTGTGGAACTTTGGGTGAACAAAAGGACAGTAGAGGTTACAGTAATGAGAGGCAGACTACGTAAGAAGTAGATAAATTTAGTGAGGGAACTGATTAGGGCTTGATAATTTACAGATAAAGATTAAGGATTGGATGTAATGGAAGCTTTTAGTGTGTGGAGGTGGCATTATTGGAAACACGTTTCACTGCACTTTACACACTGAATTGATTGATAAAAAAAGTAAGAAACACTCCTATAAGTTGTGTTGGTACATCTCATCCCTAAGAAGGGTGACCGTTCTGTCCCCTCTAACTATCGTCCTTTTGCTTTGACATCTTCCATTTCCAACGTCTTTTAATCCTTCCTCAACTCCCGTATCCTCAGACGTCTTGAATCTCACAGTCCTCTCTGATGAGTATGGCTTCCGTAAGGGGAGATCTACTGGTGACAGGCTTTTCCATCTTACTTATGTGCAGTCATCATCCCTGAAAGATTCTGGGAAATCCCATGCAGTTCTTGATATATCTAAAGCATTTGACGGCTTGGCACCGGGATCTCATTTCTAAGCTCCCGTTTTGGCTTCCCTCCCTCACTTTGCTCCCACTTATCTAGCTTCCTCTCTGGCCGATCTTTCTCCGTGATTGATGATGGATTAGCCTCTTCCTCTTTCTCCAGTAATAGCGGTTTCCCCTCAAGATTATGTATTGTTTCCTACACTTTTTCTCCTTTTTGTCAGTGATTTCCTTTCTTCCACAAGCAAATGCACTCGTACGCTGACAACTGAACACTGCATTCCTCTGGGTCCTTCAATTCTGTTCCTTCTCTCTCGATCTGCATCTCGTCTCGACACAGCTTCCGTAATAAACTCAAGACTTGGACAGGATATGTCTGTGGAGCAGACGAAATATGGTTAAGTTAATGCTTTTAGGACCCAGTTTCTTACCATTTGACTCGGTGAACATACTTGATGTAGCAGTAACATCCAATTTATCTTAGGAATCCCACATTAAGAAAATAGCTAAGTCTGCCTCTTAGAAACTGGGTGGCCTATTCAGATGTCGAAAATCTTTTCTTCTTAACAGTTGCTCCGTTTTGATAAAGGATTAATCCGTCCTTGTATGGAGTACTGATCTCACATTTGGGGTGGTTCTCCCAGTGTAACTTCAAACCTTAACCTGCTTGCCCCACGACGCAGTGTTGGTTCACTTTCCCTCTTTTATAGGTATTACTTTTTGTTTCCAGGAGCTAGGAGCTTGTGTTTCCCCCACCAATAGCAAGGCCAAGCAATACTCGGCAAGCTGCTGCATCACACGATTACTGTGTGACTGTTGTCTTTTTCTCTTTCATTATCCTCTCTGTATTTCAGTAGAGGCTTGGCTTTGATGTAGACCTTAGTTTCACTCAGACTCATTTGTGTAAGTGGATGTTTGTGTACTTGATTTGCCCAGTTACCTTGGGAATGAAACAGCGATGATAAGTATGATCTTGAACATTTTTCAAGTGTAGTTCTTTATAATACCAAGCATTTATATTTTTATATATAATGCAGCTGCAGTTTTAGATTCTTTTCTCAATGATTCCTCCTATGGGCGCCTTATTTGTCCTTGTACCTAAACACTTTATTCATATGGGGATGAGTACTTCGCAGGGTGAAGTTCACTTCATAGGTGATCTAACTTGTTAAAACACAATCCGCGGACTGAGCTTGTTCCTCGTGAGGCAAGTTTATCGATGGCCATAGAATAAAACCATGTGTATGATATATTCACCTGTCAAGATTATGTGGTCAGCCACAGGGATTCCTTCTTGTGCAGTCATATAAACGGTCAAGGTAACCTATAATAAGATTACCGAAACAAAAGCAGAACAATTTAAACTGGTATGCTATCTCGTTACGAAGGGACTACCACTTATGTCGAGGATATGGTGGCTGTGGTACGGTGGTCAGTGCTGGATGAGGGATAAAGTTGTACATTCCAAAAATTTGGATGTTCCATGTAATCTGAAATTATTCTGTTATCACTCCAGAATATATTAAAAAATCAAGGTAATAATTTTGCTATGTAAAAAAAAATTCCTTCTTGCAACCGTCATGCTAATTGCTCAGTCGACTCGCATGGTAAATAAAGAATCTATATGTAAAAGTAGGACTCGCTGAAAATATAATCTATCTGCTTGTCCTTCCTTACTCATTCCTCCTAAGACCTTTCTGCCACAGTTCCCCTCCGTCTGCCCTCGACCTTCCTTCTGATTGCCTCGGGCCGCCTCCCGTCTCACAATTCTTTCCCGAAGTCGCAGAGGACAATATCCCGAGACAATCACGTGGAACCATCAGTCAGCATGAAATTAGAGTATTACAGACACGGAAGGCCGCATTTCCACGAGATACAGGCGAGGTTTGCTGATGACTGTATTTTAAAACGCCACTCCTAGTTCAGGCACGACGGGCGAGTACACAACACTTGAAAAGTTCACTAGTTAACATACATGATTTCAATGATTGGAAGAAAAATTCATATACACACTTTACTAGAAATCCAACACAGTCACTGATGAGGTGGTGTACGTAGACTTGGTGTATCAGCCACAATACATTACGGACGACAGTGACTATTATGTAATCTGCCACATCAGCAAAGGTTACTTGTAATGTATGTCTTTTATTAAAAACAGATAACCAAAGGAATGATCCGAAGACAATTTTTATGAAATGATAGTTTAAACTATCCATTGTATAATATACATGTTTCCTTTCGGAAACCATTTTAGATTTATGACACAGTTAACTCCAGGTACTTGGTAAGAGAACATGTGATCTTCGAATTATCTGTAACACTTGAAGGTGTTCCAAGATTATTGGATTGCGATTGTATATCTACGTTGACGGCTGTAGCGATTATTGCTGTTGGTAGGCCTGAAGTCTAACATCCATCCATCAAAAATACTCTTATCTGTATAAGAAGGAATTAATACAACTTCCTTATTAATGCTTCTAATACTAAACACGTTTCCTCTACATGGGCCGTAGTCACTGACGCCTGACACTTTACGTAACGAGCGTTGATCTCGTTAAGCACCTATGAGTCAATCTAGTGTGTCGGACTATCGCCCAGCCTTGCCAGAATAAGTTCTGTTAAGTCACCTTGAGTGATTATGTATCACTCAGCTGCAAAGATCTTCCTCGGTCTCATATTATCTTTGGTTCATCACCGTTCATGCTTCCATTATTCTGCGTAGACGTATCCTCCTATCTGGGGCTTCGTATCGCTTATGTGAGAGAGGAAAACGAGCGCTGGGAAAGTAGTTAAGTCATAACCACCTTTGCCTGCTGATCGAGTCTGAAAAAGGAATATTTAGATTTTTTCCTCAGTTGTTATGGAAACTATCCTGGACAGTGTAGTTTAAAATCAAGTAGCAGAGTAGATGAGGTTTGGCTGTATGTAATCGAGGCTAATGTGACAGGCACAGATTTGGTTAGGTTTGGTTGTACGTAATTAAGGTTGATGCGGCAGGCACCAGTCGTGGCCTTATCTTGCCTATTTGACGATACTAATACATGGCTAAGATAAGAAAGCTTTGAGTGCCGATCATACGAGTGGGAGACAGATAAACGCTAAGACCTTAACATCGTTGTAATATACCTTCCACTTGAAGGAACAAAAGATTTACGTTAATAGCCTAGTAATGTAAACGTAGAAAATGAAAAGACGGAAATTTCACCTCTACTTTTTCATTTAAATAGCATTATTATGAAGTGCTAATTGTGATAGACATGCCATTTTTACGATGTTTATAATATGATGTAACTCCTTTGTCCTCTATCTGTGTGGGTAATTGAATATGTTCATTGGTTTTATTGGCATATACATTTTTTAACTTTTATTTTGGTGTCACCTATCTGAAAGTTTGCATAATGGTTGCTTTAATGTACACGATGAAGGTTTGATATTAATCCACTTAATGTATAGAGAAGGAAAGTTGTGATCATGTGAGACTCTTAGGTACAAAAGATTTAATTCATTTTTCCCACGTTTGACGACTTCTCGTTGAGTGTCAGATTCCCAAGTGTACTTCAGATTTGTTTTTTTTTTCGCTCATCAAAATTTAATTCAATCCCGATATTTGTTGTAACTTTTTTTTTTATTGTAGGATACATTAGTGAATCCATAAAGCTGTGCAAGGAAAGTTAACAGTTTTAACCAAAGCCCTTCGGCCTTTTTTTCTTGTGGATTTAAAAAAAAAAAGGCTACTCCTTATCTCCACTCCAGATGATGAATTTAAATGACTTGGACGTTGTTATTGGGGTGTGGGAATGAGATCCGTATGGGTAGTTGATGTGGGGATGAAGTTTCTTTTATTTATAGTTTACTAATAAGGTCCTGTGTGTTGCAGAGCGCACACACTCATCGTAAAGAATCACCCAAGTGTAACTTCTTAAAATATTCTGACAAGATGTTATGTATTATGTAAAGCATGGGAGATTCTGGGAAGCAGTCAATATTGTATAGTGTTTTGATATCTCAAATGAACAGAGTGTTATGAAATTTGCGTGTGGATTTATGTATTACCTGGGATTTCAATTACTGACGTTTTATTTGATGTATGATAACTTTAAACTATTGAATATAAGATGTTTTAATAGAAAATTATGCCCTTATCACTCTTAAGCTGTAGATAAAAGCAAACATGAATAGTAAAGGAGCATAATAGAACATGACAAAACTTTTTTCTACATAAAACAGTTTGAATTGAAGGCTATTCATGTTGGTGTGTCAAAATTTCATAAACAAGTGAGCAAATGATTACATATGCTAATACTTAACTTTTATAAATTGGAAAATGTTGCACGTGCTTCCGTTGAAACAGCACATACAATTTTCGCATCAGTTGGTGCTTAGAATAGCTCTGACCTGTGGCTCATACGATATAACAATTATATGCAGCCATTTTTTTTTTACGGAATCGCTTACCTGACATTCAGAGAAATTGTTTAGTAATAGTTTTCGAATTATGGTTTAATTTAGAAATTTGGATGTTTACACTGATCACAAAGGATATTTGTTGATTTCTTCATATATGGTCAGATCTTCAATGTGATATATATAAGGAAAATATATCACAAAGTGAGATATTATATACATTCATACTGGAAAGAAAGTTAAAAGTCCAAGCCAGTTGAAGGAAAACGAAATTCAGCAATCATAATTTTCATAAAAGACGTAGAACACTCCGTTGATATACGTCTTCTTTCTCATTCTTGCATCTCCCCAGATGATATGATCATTACACGAAAGTGCACTTGGGAACGTACCGTGTTTAATTTTCCTCGTGGTTATTAACAAATACTAGATTACGGTCACCACGGATACCTCATGCAATATATGTATATCCCACTCTTTGGCTGTCATATATAATGTAGCGAAACCAGAGCCCCTCTCATCCACAACCCCCTTCCGTCCGTCGTGATAGAGCTTCACTATGTTCTACAGGTATAATTTCGGTCACGTTGGAGGTAAGCGTTGTGCATGTGTCCCATCCACTAGGGCCGGGGCCGGCGGAACGTGACAGGCTTCTGCTTCCCATGCCAGAGTTTGTTTGGAGGCCAGCCACTCAAGGGTTGGTCTTTGATGCCTTATTCTTCAGTATAAGGTGTAGAATTCTCCTCCTTTATGTCTTTCCCTTATCGTAATATATTTCTACCTTTATGGGTCATGTCTGCATACACGAGGAGCGCAGTTGAATTCTGTGTTCTTTTTCTTGTTTGCTTCATTTTTCATCCGCGATATAATCATTGTTAAGGCGTGTTTTTCTCCGAGCCAAGTCGGCAACTAGAGAAGAAAAGGAAACCAAAGAAAAATGAATAAAAAAAATAAAACGTACTTTTTCTTGACGTACTGTACAACTCCAGGAAATAAGAAGAAAAGTAAATACAATAGTAGAAAAATTCTGACATGTAGGATTCGCATAGTGTACCTGAAGTATTACTGGCTCACTATGAGCTGCATGGCGCATGTAACGGATACAAAATAATTAGGGAGGCATAATATGACCCTTAAGAGGCAGGTACAGCACCTCCCATTAATTTGGGTTCGCAGGTAGGGCACCTGGTGTGTCTCGTGAATCCCATGAAGTGTTAACAGTGAACAAGGGCTAGAACAAGGTCAGGGTCTTGGACGTGTGCCCAGATGTTGGGTAGTTTGTGTCTAAGTGTCTGTTTTGCAGTTATACTCCCACTTATCCGTTTATCTTTGGCGAAAAGGTATTTACATATGGTGTTTTCTTATATACTTTCTTGTATTGCAAGGTATTTTTGCATGATGTTCGTCGTCTGCAGCATTTTTTTTTTTCCTGGGATATCGCATAATATTTGGAAACTAAATTTATTTGCTTATTTACTATTTTATGATTGTAAGTCATGCCGATATTTCATACAGTAACAGCGGTTGTTGGTGTTTAAATTTAACAATCTATTACCTGTAGCTGCCTGGGTTTAATCATGAAGTGTTTCTTGGCTCAGGGTTCAGTTGCTTATCCTTGCAACACCTAAACAAGCACATGGCGACTTGTTGATTATTGTGGGGCATTTTATCCCACCAGAAGTGATGTGACGTTTGACGTCAAGAAGGAAGAAGGATGTCCTACCCTGAGCAATTAACTTACTCACCTTGTGCATAAAAGGGCATCTTACCTGTGATGCAAACAAGACTGCTTCCCTTGTCACACCCGCCCTTCCTCATTCCTCCCTTCCCCTCCCGACTACCTCACTCACCCCTGCTGCTCTCAACGTTTCACCTTCAACTTTCCTCTCAATTCTCCATAAACCCCTCAGGCTAACCCGTGGCTCCCCTGCGCTGACAGGTAATTTTACATGAGAGAAATGTTAGAGGATGGAGGAGTAATGCTTAAGTTACTTGAGGGTACATTTATCAGTTGGAGAGACACGAAATGAATTTCTTTTGGATGGAAAAGGAAAAGATGATCATATAGGTGCCTCCTGATGTAACCTACTGATGGACAGCTCACAGGGTGACATATTGATTATGATATTGGTCAGTCAACAGTTTTACTCTTCGGCAGAAAGATAAAAGACAAGATAAAGCTACTGTATGAATTCTTCTGACCTACAAATCTTAAATGAGTAAATAGATGCAATAATCTTCGGTGTCCTAAAGCCAGTAACCACCATAAAATAAAATTCTAAGCTTTACAGGTGAGCTAATAGTCATGGAGTAACAAAATGATTCTCATGAGAATGGATTTCTCATTTGCCCTTGTTGAAAGTGAGAATGGAGGATTGTGGTGTCGATGGCCATGAATGTATTATTGACATACTTTGCTCTGTAATAGTATTGCATCTACGGACCGAAGGTAGTTAAACAAGTCATTGAAGCCCATGTAACTTTAAGCCAGGGTGACTTAAGATGTCAACAACATATGTAAGACGTTGTGTTCATGGGTGAGAAGTCGTGACAGTACACGGTTAGTTTATGTCATGATTTGTTGTGCTGTTTGTATATCTTATTATCTTCAACTCCAGTGTTTGCTGTCAGTGGCGTGGCTCTTGACGTCAGTGGAATGGTGTCGGTGTTGGTCACCTCGAATAATGGGGCAGCGTTGCTCTCTTGAATCAGCCTTTTTTTTTTATACCGTTATCTTTCACTTTTATCGGGTGGGTGTGAGGGTAGGAGTGACGATGAGGTGCGTCGGATGTAATTAATTGATACCAAGGCACCAAGTGACTGCTTATCATGTTAATGGGCGTCAGTGCTTGGTTGTCAGTATCCAGGTGCGATTGATAATTGCGTCCAGCCACAGGAGGTTGGGTAATCATTCGATTTTTCAGGAACCTCGGTGACCTAAGAGTTCGTATGGAAGTGTTAAAAGCTTGCAAGTTCGAGAAGAAAATGATTAAAAGTGTAATAAGGTCAAGGACCATTACGGTAGTCGGGCTTAAACATGTAGAAAATAAAGGAAAAGTAAGAACCTAGAAATTGTGAAGAGGCTAAAAACTCACTATTTAGAGCAAAATATAGATCATAGGAGTTTTGATAAAGGCTCTGAAATGATGGATTGGGGGAAAGGTCTAAAACTTTTAGGCTGAGAAAAGATAGAAACTGACGTATAAGGAAATATCAAAATCTGATAAGCTGAGAACGGCTGAGACTTTGCAAGTTCAAGAAGGGTCAGGAACGTACATGCAAGAACATGGGAACGGTTAACTTTTCCGAAGTTGGAGACGTGTCAATTACTGGCAGGTTAGATGAAGGGGAAGACCTCGGAAGGGAAGAGGAAGAACTAGTAAATAAAGGTAGCATCAAACTAACATGTGAGGGAAGTCTCTGTGTGTTCACATGAAGTTTAAAGCGGTGTCCAGGGCCCTTGACCTGGTACGCCTGTCATAGCTGTTGTGTTCCTGTAGGTATATGGAAGTTCTTGTGTGCTACTTTCCACCGAGGGTGGCAAGGGTTTCCAGCATGAACAGTGTTCCCACACCTCGAACTCGGGCTTTCCTGTAGAATGCTGGGAAAGTGTTTTATATTGGTTGGTGATGTCCCCATGGTTGTTTAATTTGTTTATTGATTGTGATGGTTAGGGAGGCGAGTGCGGGAGTTTTGGAAGGAGGGAGGGAGTATGCTGTCAGTTGGGGATGGGGTGGCCTGGGAGGTGTCACTTGTTCGCCGATGATACCGTACTGGTGGCTGATTCCAGTGAGAAATTGCAGAAGTTGTTGGCCGAGTTTGGAAAATTGTGTGAAAGGAGGAAGTTAAGAGTAGATGTGAATAAGGGCTTGGTTATTAGGTTCAGCAGGGTTGAGGGAGAAGATAGTTTTCTTCTAGGCTGTCATTTCACTTATATATAATGTGTTGTGCACAAGGAGAAAGACCTTGGTGGACTGAACACCTTGAAGGGGGCTGGAACCTAGTGAGATAGTAGACGGTGGGACAAGGATGGAAATGAGGCTAATGGACATGGCTACGGTCTTTGTTTGATTGATGATAATGTTCCCAGTGGTGACCCAGCTTTAGACGTTGTAAAGGGTATTCTGGAGGGCAGTGTAGTCGGGAGGGCTCTTGTTCACGCTTGACACTGATGGTAGTAGAGTCGCCGACGTACTTCCATCTTGCAGGTGCCTCTCCATCAAGGCATCATTCATGAGATGAGGAAGCACCAGGGCCCCATCTTCGTGTCTCGTGGGATGCCACAGATGAAGAGGTACTGGAAGATGGAGAGGTCCCTTTGGAAGTGTACAGCCTGAAGACGTTCACTGAGGAGGTGAGACTTCTGCTAACCTAAAGGTTGATGATTTTGTCAATGATTTCATGGGTGAAGAGATTGAAAACTTCAGCGAAATCAACGAAGACAGGAGCCACAGAGGTCTTGTGTCTCTATGGCTTGAGATATATTGATTATGCATACGCGCGCGTGTGTGTGTGATTACCTCTATGTACTGTACGGGGAGGAAGTTTTACTCTCTTGCGGACCCATCTCGTGTGTGTTCTTTCCTGTTGATACGTACGGAGTGGGTTTTAGATTCCTTTGGCCCCACTGAGCATCATAACATTATCTTCATTTTCCTGGTAACAACTTGGACTTCTTCACTTGCTGGGGGTTCCCATTCCCCTGTTGTTTAGAAGGGCTATCCTCTTTATTGCCTTGAATGGCTTCTTGTGTCCTCTAGTTGATCCGTTCCTTCGTTTTAGAGAAGTCAGAATTCATACATCATGTACAGGTACGTTAGTTAACCCTTTATGCACGGCGTAACCTTTGACCTGACCTTAACCTAAGGGTCAGCTCAGAGCGCATACCATCATAGCCAAGGGTCCTACTCAAGTGGCTAGGAATGTGGATGGTTCCCGTGCCTGGCCCTGTGCTTGTCATTATGTGTGGAGAGATCTGGCACATCACCAAGATACAGCATTTTTGTTTTTAACACGAATGATCAACACGTCTCTCCTGTGCCTTGTGTATCACTTGTAGCTGTGTTCAGTTCACATCGTCACATATCCAGTGATACTAACTTTATCTTCTTATTTTGTATTTTTTCTGTCTGATGCTTCTGCTTGTCTTTATATTGTGGAAATTCCGTGTGATCGTTTTATTATGATGACGTTTGAGTGTGTGTGTATGTGTGAGCGTTTGTATTCTTTCTCATGTTTACATCGTACACTCAGCTGTGCTAGCGAACATGATTTCCTACTTTATACTTTTGACTCACTTATACAAACCTTTTGCGATAGCCCACTCTCCCTCAACTTCAGCTGTGTTCTACCAAGTTAAGTCTCGTAAAGTAGGCTGTTCATTTAAGCTTAAAGTGGAATATTTACTTAACCCGTCGTAATCACCCCTGCGTCCGCTTGGGTGCATGCGAAATGTGGATGTTTGTAAGTGTTTCTCAGTCATTTTGCCCATTTGTGTCCGCCACTGTTCTTATAAGCATCTATGCTTTTTATCCTGACCTGCTGCGCTCACTGAAAGTGGTAGAACTAGCGCATCTTTGCTGTACCCAGATGGCATCGAGATAACAGTCTCGAAAACCCTTTTAGGCCTCTTGTTGCCTCGATATTGGTTTGATACTTGGCATTTAAATACAGAGGGGTTAACGGGTTGCTATTCAGACTTATCTAACGTTCCATGTGTTGCGGATTGATTCATGCAGTTGCCGAGTCACTGTTTGTGCTTGTGCAAGTTAGATGTTAGTCATAGGTTCATGGAGAGTGGGGGACTATCTCTCGGTGGCGGCGAAGGGCAAGCGTGCGAAGCTTTGTTTATTTGCTAGTTAGCGCGCCTCACTCCGTGTCTTGGGCAAGACCTTACAGGCACCAGACATGGTTAAGTGTTCAGACTTAAACGAATATAAGTGGGAATCAGGCGAGTTACAGAGATGGGATGAGTGTCTACGTATTCAATACGTAGATACAAGCACAGTGCAGGATGGGCGAGTACTTGCAGCATAAACATGGACGGGAGAGTAGTATATGAGTGGGCACTGAATTGCGTGGTGAGTGTGGCCGCCAGGAACATTAAGTCCATTTAACACTAGTCATGGACACGCATGTTATGCCAACGCTCTGGAATTGTATTTTTAATGAAAATTGGAATAATTGTATACTCAAACACGTTTTGAGAGTATGTTGTCAGATATATCTGGGTAACGCAACTGTGGAAGATGATACTCAACTGTGGAAGCTGATACTGACTCGCAAGGATTCTAACTTAGGATGCAAGTGTTTACAGTTTGTAGACGATTGCTCAAGGCCATAAGGAAATCAAAGTAAAGCGAGAATTATATATTAATTCAGCAATATGGGTACACTGATGTTGAACTAGAAGTCTGTGATGATTCACCTGCTGAAGGTGGGAATTTTCAGAAAGAAGGTTATTGCATAGCCACAAATCAGTATTGACATCACACGGACGCAAATTTTCAAAACAAGCACAGAGCTCACGCCTCTCGTTGGTTAAGCTAAGATGATTTATTATATGTTCAAGTAAAGAGAAAATATTTACTGGTGTTAAAATCTAAGACTGTAGGACAGTACTAAGACAATGGTAGGAAAATAAATTTTTTCTGTATTTTATGATTTTAAAAGTGACTTCATTTCAGCAATCCCAAGGAAGGGTACTACTCAAATAGCTGGACTTTATTTTTTATTTACTTTGCCTTAGGTTGATGAATGAATGACCGATGTTTCAGGGCTTTACTGCACCCTGGGAAGCATGTGTGTTTGTGCTGCCCAGTAGATCTGGAATGTATCTAGTTTGTCCGAGATAACGTCTTATGGAGTGCTTCTTCTCCAGGCCCTAAGCCTCCGCAGGGCACCACTGCATGACCATACCCTAGCTCTGACTCTCCGTGGATCACCGTCTGGCCATACCCTGGCCCTAATCCTCTGTGGGGCACAGCTAAACTTCTCCTTGGCCCTGATCCTCCGCGAGGCGCCGCTTAGCCTGTCCTTGGCCCTGACCTTCTGCGGTGCAACGCTTAGCCACTTTCCAGTGCTGACCCTCCACGGAGCGGGTGACATAGTGAGGGAACGGCTGACCTGGTAGGCAGCCGATACACTAATCCTCGTAGACGTTATCATCAACCAGTTGTCGTCAATTTTGATACTGGAATGATAGGTTATTCATTCATATTGTTTGTCTCCACTGTGAATTTTATACTGACCTCAGTACGCACTATGGTCTAAGTAAGTAGATGGCTGAAGGTCTGTAGGTATATTCCTTGACCGTGATTATGTATGCGTGCGACTCATCTTGGTGGGTAGCTGGTGCGCTTCAGCATTTGCTCCCTCCGTGCCAAGACAATGAACGGACTGTACCTTAGCAGGCTTCACCGAACGCCAAGTTTGTTATCATGAGCTAGCAGATTTCACACACTATGGGTCTGTTTGTGAAACTTACGTCTGTCTTATGACTAATGTTATAGTTCACGTTATCCTTTATTGTTATTATTCAACCGTGGGTTATTTTTAGTCTCAATATTGGTGGCGGTTGTAAATTTCGTAATTCTGTTGTCGCTGACACAGTTTGCCATTCTGTTTGTTTTGAGATGCATACTTACCTTGGAGAGTAACGTGGACGTGGCCACGGCCAGGGTCGAGGTTGTTGGCCGGGCCCACCTCTCGACGTCACCATGGTGCGGGGATGGTGTCACACAGTCCTGGCTTCTCTTTGTCGAGAATTTATCACGACAAGAGCCCCCTCCCTCCATGAGGAATGTTACCATTGCCCCCTGACTGGTCTTTCCTGAGACATGTTATCACTCCGCTCATGGTGATCCTCCCGGCATTCCCACTGCTTTGGGATGGTGGCAGTGACGCTACTTCCTCTCCCTGACGAGTGTTATCGTCAGCCTCTCCTCCCTATGGAGTTCGGATTTACCCTCCCTCCCTCCACTCTTTGGTTAATGATATTACCTTCCGTTCCTCTCTCCCTCCCTCCCTCCCTCCCATCAAGAGGAGTTATCATCACCTCCCTCCCCTTGTGTTAGGAGAATTTTCAATATCCATTCGTTATCATCGTCCTCTTCCGATAGCAAGCGATAGGACCGGGGTTCGAATCCTGGGCGCCCAGTTGATAAATTTTTATCATCTATGTTAGTTGTCCTGTACACGTTAAATACATATTAACTTCATCTTAGTACTAAGTAATTGATTTTATACCACCTGCGACTCGTGTGGGCGCGGGATATCCGTACCTTCTCAGGTTACGAGATGTGACGGGTAATCTCAATGGACCATTGGTTGTTTTGAGATAGGTTTTTGTTGCTTTGTGGCCCGTGCTACGCAGCAGTACGGTGGTTCGAAACCTAGGCGTCCAAAGGTAAATCGTTATCTGTTCCATGTGTCCATGTTATATATATATATATATATATATATATATATATATATATATATATATATATATATATATATATATATGATATCAGGGGTAAGTTGTTTTTTCTAGTTGGTGGTTGAAGGTTGCTGTGGGAGGGTTTAAGGCTATTATTAAGAATTGAATGTAGAGTATTTTGAAGTGAGATTGTACCGGAAGTATTTTTGTTCGATTGTGCAGATGTTTGGTATTTGTTGTTGTGAGACAGCCAGTGATGGTTATGTTTGTAAGGTTTGCAGCTTTGTTCTATTTGGATGACGAGGCAGGTGAGGCATACATTAGGGTGTAGTGGATGAACTGGATGTAGATAACACTAAGGGATTCTCTTTTTGTCTGGATTTAATACCGGCGGTTATGTTTATGTTTGTGGTGTAGTTGGTGATTATTATTGTATGCTGAACGTGATGCCCAGTATGGTTGTGAGTTTTGATGATTGGAAATGGATGACTGTTCAGTTGACGTGAGAATGCCAGTTAGATTCACGTGTAACAACGATTATGGTGGACTTCTCTGGTGATGCAGACCTTTTTTTTTCACGAGAGAATGTTCAAATTGCATGGTGTAGTTTTACATGTCTGCTGCTGCCTGGTTAGTGTTAGGGTGCTGATATAATTGTGAAGTTATCTGTGTATGAGTGGGCTCGCGCTAGTCTCCTGGAGGTAGGTGATAGGAGGGTATGTCGGAAGAGACTGATGAGCGTTGGAGAAAGAACGGCTCCTTGGGGGAAGTCCCCTGTAGAGCTTGATGTGGGAGGTGAAGCCTTAATGAGAAGGCTGGTTTTTTTTTTACTCTTTTTGCCAGTGTTGTGAAGGTGATGTTTGTGTTTGTTTGGGGATGTGCAAGGGGATGGTGGCGAGCGCTTTGTTGATGTCTGTTGCCTCAGACACGATGCTATGGGGGTAGGGGGTTCCTAACACACACACACACACACACACACACACACACACACACACACACACACACGCACACCTGAGCCAGGTACCCATTTGATCGACCAACCCCTCGGGTGGATGAACAACTGAGTTGACTGTGGACTGACTGTTGTCATCAGAATTCGAACCTATGCGCTCGACCCTGGGCGGCCCGTGAAGATTTATAAAAAGAATTGTCAGAATCGACACGCTTCACACGACGAAAACCAGTCACAAATATAGATCACCGGAATAGTTACCTAAAAGGTCTTGACATATCTTGTTGTTATGGTTATATTCAATGGTAATATGATATATTTGGTGGGATTGCAGGTAAGATTCTAGGGATGATAGGTCAGCCTTTGCTCTGACGTGATGCGACTGAACTTTTGGGAACGTACTTTCCTTATGGAGTTATTAATAAACTGCCACCCTCTGTTGGCCGCTGGTGGGGTGTTTTCCGTGGAAACCTGCCAAGCAGGTAACCACACCGTACTCCCAACACTCACGTAGTAATACACACGTAGTATTCGTAAAGTGAAAGTAGCATTACGAAAATTGATATTGTTCTCCGTTCGTCACCCCGGCTTCCCACCTTTGGGGTGGAGGGTTATATATACGGTGCGTTCACCTTCTCCCTTGGCATAGCTCGCCTCCTGTACCCTGGTGACATTTAGATGGAAGGCGATGACGTTCCTGGGTTGGTTCACCTGATGTCGCAAGGGGGGTGCAGTTCAGGGAGCTGTATTCCGATATGTATTACAGGCTCTATTATGGCTTTCAGTATTTCGGTACTTTTGTTCTGTATTTGTGACAGTATTATCTGCCTTGTAAAAGAAACTGTCAGGTTCATTTTCTTGCATTCGTGTTCTTGGATTTTGATGTGTACATGTTGTACGGGAAATATTTTTTTTTTTTTCTGCTTTTAACTAGATTTCGAAATGGGTGGATTGTTGTGGAATTAGGCTAGATATTAAGGTTAGATTGATCGAATTCTCAGACTAGCTGGTATGTATGTGCTTTTGTTTTTTGTCGCATTAAGTTGTCCATTATGAATATGCTTATATAGGATGCATGGGCGCAAGTGATACGGTGTGTCTCGGTCATGTTCTGCCAACCTCAAAGAATTATAATGATAATAATAATAATAATCCTGGGGATAGGGGATTAAGAATACTTCCCACTCTGCGTGTCGTAGAAGGCGACTAAAAGGGGAGGGAGCGGGGGGCTGGAAATCCTCCCCTCTCGTTTTTTTTTTTAATTTTCCAAAAGAAGGAACAGAGGGGGGCCAGGTGAGGATATTTCCACAAAGGCCCAGTCCTCTGTTCTTAACGCTACCTCGCTAACGCGGGAAATGGCGAATAGTTTAAAAGAAAAAATAATAATAATGATGATGATAATAATAATAATAATAATGATAATAATAATGATAATGATAATGATAATAGTAATCGAACACTAGTCAAGAAAAATATGGAATAGTATTTTGTTGAATGGGCAGCATAGTAATATCTGTTGTAGCATCAATGGAGGTTATCCAATTTCCAAGCAAGCTATTTAATCCACACTTTTTATTAAACAGATAATCGTAGTTCCACGACAACTTATAGATTATACTACTGTACCTTAATGAGATCAATGTACCAGAAGCGTAAGATGATTATTATATATCCTTTCGAAAGAGTATGTAACAGCATATACCAAGATATCAAATTTATCACACATTTCGGAAGGAAATATATTACCTGTCATATTAGGAACCTACGCATGTCTAACTTAACACTGGGAGCATCATGGGTAGACTTCAGGACCTTGATATATATCCGAACAGGGTGCACAGCGTATGATGAATAGAGAGCTGTAGGATTAGGCTATCAGACCAAGCCTCTCACCAAGAAACCTTGCTTACGGACTTAGTTGTTGGAGAAAACGACATCCCCAACACCAGAGTAACGAATGTAAGGAGTAATTTACTGGCACTTATATACTCTTTTTTCCCCTTACCCATCCTTAGGCCGCACCTTCCTAATTTTTGTATTAGGTGGTTAGGAGGGGGGAAATTGTTTTGATGTTCAGTATTTCCAGTAAAGTTGCATTTTTTCATTAGTGACGAGTGGTATTGCATTCTTTTGTACCCTCTGTACCTTCAGCACGCGTGATTTGGAGGCGAAGTGTGTGGGTATTTGGGGAATAGGTCGCCATAGGAAGGATCACAGCCTTAACCAAACGTAGTTGTTACCTCCGGGAGGTTCCAGATCCCTAGCTACTTGTTCATCTATCACTGATAGGGTGTGCCATAATAGCTGGTGATCTTTTTGTATGCAGTCAAGTATTTCACAGCTCTTTTGGTGCTGTATCCGTTTACCCTCGTATTACTGAGTGGCTAGCTTGTACTCTCCTCAGCGAACTTGTTTAGTCTTATAGTACGGTCTCTCACATCTGGTGCGTCTGGATGCCTCGTACCTGCACAAGATGGCTACGTTATTATTTTTCTCTTATTGGGAAAGCATTGTAGGAGTCGGTCTGGTCTGCATAAAAGACGTCCGTGTTCATGTCCCCTACTGGAGGCAGGATGTCTGTTGTGTAGGTTATAAATAGCACTAGTGGCAGGACGCTGCCATGTGGTATCCCCCCCAGAGTAATGGCAATTGTGATGTTGATCAGTTTATTATGTATTGACGGGTAAGTTGCTGAAGAACATTTCACAGTGATCTTTCCTTGCTCCTTGCAGTGACTCGACCATGCACCCGTAGCAGTAACTATATTAACCTCACTTAATTCTTGTCCCTGGAGCATCTTTCCTCTACCCTCACCCTTGCTTATTATCCATCCACCTTTTTCCCTTCATACTTGGTCCTCTTCCTACCCTCAGTATTATCTCCCCCCCCCCCCCCTTTATATTCGTAACCATCACCCACCCTCACGTGGCGTCCTTGCGTAAGTCTGGATTCTCTTCTGCCGTCAGCAAGCTAGACTGAGTGCTTGCTCTCTTACTTACATCTCGCACTCCTGACGTCGCCCTTTCAGTCCTCTACCGCAATCAGATTTTTCGTACCACCCTCACTCCCGACCCTCACCTTTCCAACAGCCCTGACTCTGCTCTGCCGTCCGGGTCCTCATGTGATCCACCTCAGACATCCCCCCTCGTCTGGCGCAGTGCCCGGACTGTACCTCGTGCCTAGACACTCTACACTTATTCCCCCGCCGTTCGGTTGCATGCCCGTGCATCCCCTCGTATTATAGTGTGACTCCCCTACCCCGCCACACAGGCGTCGGAACGTTAAGTGATTATTATTATTAGTCCTCTTGGTCATGAGATACAGTAGCCTGTAACCATGCACATGATCTTATCTTTCTCTTATCATGTTGCCGTCACATGAGTGAATCGGTAGCATGTGTACACTTTTTTTTATGTTGAAGGCTCCAGTCACGGACAAAAGTCCACTTTAAGGCCGGGTCTTAATTGAGCAATAGAGAATTATGAAACGGTAAAGCAAAAGACAAGGGAAAGTATTTACGAATTTTTAAGAAGGTGAGAGACCTGTCTTTGGAAGTGTGCCAGGTCATAGTTATTAGGGAAGACATGTGAAGGTAGAGGGTTCCAAAGTAAATAATTTATTTTTCACGTTTTCATGTTTTACTCGATTATGTATAATTTCTCTGGTTGTTGCTGATTACGGTCTTATCTGACACTGAATTTACAGCCTCGAAGTACATTAATAGGAAAATGTTCTGGAGTATTGATAAGTGTATTAATTGATATAATGACCTGACGGAGGGTTGGATGTGAGAATAAGAGGGGCAGTTGCAAGGGGAGGTCAGTAATGTCCGACCTTCTCTCTAAGGTCTTGAGACTCCTTTCACCGGCCTTGATGTATGGGATCATATGCACTACCTTATGTAAAGATCTAGTCTCAAATGTATATACAATGACACAGTTTATATATGTGCATTATTGCACTTTGTGGGCGTGGTATCAGCTAGATCTTGGTGTATGAACGTGATAGGTATGGAATAATTAAAAAAGAAACCGTTGATTTTAACTTCTAATGACATTTTTGCACCATGGAAGGGTCTTGCTGGCCAACCAGTGTCCCTTTGCCGGTTCTGCCACGTGAACGTGCGGTGGAGCAGGTGATATCAGAGTGAGGAGGGTGGACACCTCCCGCTAGATATCAGTGAGTCAACAGGAACATTTATGTTCATGGTATTAGCATTAGCCTAAACAAAGTACCCGGCCTCAATCTCTTTTTGTGTGCTTGATCGCTGCGCCCGTCAGGCTAACCACTGGTGGTTCGGGTGACCCTATACCGCACCCGTGTCTCTGGTTCGGATCGAAATCAAACGCAGCAGAACTGGTCAGCCGATGTGCTTATTAACGCTAATGTAATAATGATTGTGATAATGAACGGGTTGTTGAATTAAGTCAGCTGTTCGGCTTGAAATATACCTTGGAGACAGATATTCACAGAACTGGGAGGGAGGTCATAATAGTAAAGAGTTGATTGACCATAATAGAGGATGAATATTTCCACGCTTTGGACAAACAATCAGTGAGACACTTGTAGGTAGTCAGGTGAGATACGTGTACATAGAGCGGCAGATGCAAAGGAAGTTTTACTGAGTAAATATGGTTTATACGTTATCTACTTGGTGATAATATGTGAATATTAAATAGTGAAGAGTTAAATCATGTTTCAATAATATATTTGACGTACCATATTGCTTAGATAAGAGGAGACTAACCTGTTTACTTGCTTAGATATGCACGAGTTCAAGGATATTTTTATGACATTCACAGTGGTAGGTATAGTGACTGTGCACGAGATCTTATTGGCGCAAGTCAGTTGTGGTGACGCACGGCAATCCGTAGGGATGGGTGGCTTGGGGTGGGGGTGGGGTGGGGGTCTCCTCGGTGTCTGCTGGGGGTGGGGGGGGGGGGGGGGTTGGGGAGGAGTTTATTGCCAAACGGCCGTGTGAGCTGCCGGTGTTGGTCGGAGATGGTGGACACGTTCAGCAAGACGAAGGCCTCTTGGTAGGCGGTGTTAGATAGGCCCAGGATGTTTTAGCACGCTCTTTTCTGCACGCTTTCCACCTGGTCCCTGCGTGTAGCTTTAAGGGAAGAGGATCAGGCTGGGGGAAGGCTTATGTGAGCTCGGGTAGAATGAAAGCCACGCGCACATCCAGCCTGTCGACCCGTGACCTTGACCCTCTGACCTCAGAGGGATAACAGGAGATGGTTGATATATATGATATAGGCTCTGGGTATAGGTTAGGCTTGCTGTTCCTGAAGTATAAGCCCCTGCCGACCATTACCGTCACCACTGTGTCCTGATGAACCGTCTGACTCATGAGAGGGAGATGCGTTTTATTGATTCGATACTTGTGTTCTGAAACCCTGAATTCTCGTAATCAACGGTCAACACACCTTATTTGTTTACTTAAAGTAATCAGTAGTCGACAGACTTTATTCATTTATTCAATGTAATAATAATAATGATGATAATAATGATAATAATAATAATAATAATAATAATAATAATGATAATACAAGGATGTGATTTCCTGTTTTTTTTTTTTGTATGATTTTAGTTACTCATGGGACTCGAACAGATGTGATGAGAGAGAGGAAAATTATGGGGGTTAGGTTGGAGGGCGACGTTGCTGGCTCTCACCACAGTTGGACGAGGCCCCCACGCCATCAACCTCCTCCCCACCCTCCCTACCTCCTGTCTTCTCAGATGGTTATTTGTCAGTCTGCCGTTAGAGAGAGAGAGAGAGAGAGAGAGAGAGAGAGAGAGAGAGAGAGAGACTTGAAGAGGCTGAGCTTGGGCAAATAAATGATGATAATAAATATATTCTTAAGAGGTACTCAACGCTAAATTGCCGCCAGGCTTATGGACAGACAACTGCGACGATCCTCACGAAAGAACCGATCGTATACACTACAAGTGAGGTACGTGATGTCGGTAAATTTAGTTTTCCATACGTCACTCCCGACTGAAGTGCACACTTCCGTCATGCAGCGACAGCTCGCCAGCGCAAACACCCGTCTTAGGTTCACATACCTATCATGCAGTCTTGCCGTTTGGATCTTGTGGATATTTTTTTCGCATCGTGAGAAACGATTTTGTTAAAAGAATTGCCAAGGGTGTTGATGAAGGGTTAATGAATATGTGACAATGAGAATGGCTGAAGAGAAGTACATGCCAATGATTGTTCGAATTTGTGTAGCCAAAAGACTACGTTGCTTGTTTGTAGCCAAACCTGACAGCATGCTTATTGACATCATGAGATCATGAATGGTCATTGATTAGGGTTCTCATGCCTCGGGGGGGGGGGGGGGGGAGAAAGTTGTTCAATTCGATTCTATGTCATAGTAGTTACGGGTACATGATCTTTAGGTGGAAGGGATACGATTCTAACATCAGTATCGACGGAAATTTTTTTTTTTTTATCACATTTATAGCTAGTAGAGTTGTCAGTAGAGACAGATGGATATAATGAGAAATGGAGTCCCAAATCAAGAAACCTACCAAAGTACCTAATCTAACTGAAAACGAAGACATGTTAAATCGACACATTTCTTATATATCATCAATATGCCATGTGCATATTGATGATATAGTAATAATACTAAATAATGATAATGACAATTATAAAAATGATAATTACTATTAGTAGTAGTAGCAGTAGTAGTACGGAGGCCTTGAAAGTCAGTCTATTTTAGGCTTTTAGGTTCTTGTGTTTACATCTAGAAGTAGAATCGAATACTCAGGGTAAGCGATACAGTCTTTGGTATTGAGTACAGAGTCCTTGTACCATTTGATGATATGCTCAGGTCGACGACGTGACCACTGCCGGTGCCCTAGTACGCTACGATGGTCGCACCAGCCATTATTACCTCCCCTGTAAACCTCAAACAGTCTACTTGGTCCGTAGAGACTTCGCCTTCCGCACCGGATGTTGAAATCGTCATTGTTATGAATGCCCGGCTCCGTGACATTTCCGGAATACGAAGTCCCGGTACCAGTTGATGGTATGCTCCCGTGCTGGACGCAAGTTTTAGGCAAATTGATTGTGCCAGGAAGCAAGGATGAAGGGAGGCAAGTCCGGTCGTGATCTCCCGGCAATATTTCAGTGAAATGAAAACTTTCTCAGAACTCTTTATTCATTAGATAACTCCCATCTCTAGCTCGGGGAGGCTGGAACTAAATATTAGAAATTGCCTTAAGCTAGGTTCATTATACAGATGTCGACGGGCTGGTGGCAAAGGGTAAGGAACTGGATGAAATTAAGAGATCTTGCCTGGGAAAGCAATTCTTGGTGGAGTGGTGGGGACAAGATTCCTTAGAGGAGCTACAGTGGAACCTAATCTTCCCAGAGAGGTTCACGATATTAAACAGGACAAGAAAGGTAAAGTACGGGCTAGGGGATAGGCCCATTTAATCAAGAACAGCCATAATTTTCATGAAATGGTGAGATGGCCCATTTAAACGATACGTAATGGAAAGGGTAATTGAAGGAGAGAATTTCACAGTGGTGTCGATAATCTATCAGCCTCCAAAGAATCCTGTTGAGCCAGAATAGATATACGAAGGAAACAGTCATCGGGACAATTAGGGTGATACATGAATCAGTGAAATGCTACTTTTCAAAGATGGAAGAATTACAGATGTAAGTTGAAAAGACATAGCCTGGGAGACTTTGGATTTTCACAGACAAGTTCTTAAGAGTATATGCAGGAGTGTCCTGTACCAGGTACAGTGTATCCCATAGAAGCAAGAAACGTCCGTGAAACAAGACGATACGTGGTTTAAAAGTTTCAGATGGACCCCGGCATTCGTGATTATGTAACATACGTGGTCGCATAGAAAAAACAATATTATTCATCAAGCAAGACGTGTGATGAGAGCTACGTAGTAACCTTTCCTTCCGGCAAAATGTCATCCATCTTAGGCACCCTCTCAGAGGTACGATATACCAGTCACATAAGCTGGGCAGATCATCCACCCAATGTCCTGGCAAAGTTAAGTGTTAATGACATCGGCCTCAGCTACATGGTGCCCCTAGGCTGTGTGGACTGATGTTCATTAACGATTTCTACACGTGGAATGTTCTGGGGGAGGGAGGAGTGCACCTGTGTTGCTGTATGAGGGAGATAGGAAAGGGGGAGACAAATGCGAGGATTCTGCAGCTTCCCTGACCTTTATATATATATATATATATATATATATATATATATATATATATATATATATATATATATATATTCTTCTTTTAAACTATTCGCCATTTCCCGCGTTAGCGAGGTAGCGTTAGGAACAGAGGACTGGTCCTTTTTTGGAATATCCTCACCTGGCCCCCTCTGTTCCTTCTTTTGGAAAATTAAAAAAAAACGAGATGGGAGGATTTCCAGCCTCCCGCTCCCTCCCCTTTTAGTCGCCTTCTACGACACGCAGGGAATACGTGACATTCTTTCTCCCCTATCCCCAGGGATATATATATATATATATATATATATATATATATATATATATATATATATATATTCATACTATTTGCCATTTCCCGCGTTAGCGAGGTAGCGTTAAGAACAGAGAACTGGGCCTTAGAGGGAATATCCTCACCTGACCCCCTTCTCTGTTCCTTCTTTTGGAAAATTAAAAAAAAAAACAAGAAAGGGGAGGATTTCCAGCCACCCGCTCCCTCCTCTTTTAGTCGCCTTCTACGACACGCAGGGAATACGTGGGAAGTATTCTTAATTCCCTATCCCCAGGGATAATATATATATATATATATATATATATATATATATATATATATATATATATATATATATATATATATATATATATATATATATACACACACACACACTCACACACACACACGCACGCCCGTTGGTTTGGGGAACCTTTCCGACATCTTGGTGAAAGGCCAAACTTTTCTCTCTTACATCCGTCGCCAGGCAGGTTGAGCCTGTGAGCTGTGCAGCCTTCACAACCTGTTTGATCAAGTGCAGTGTGTCAATATTTGTCCAGTAGGGTCTTTTTGAGGTTCTCCATTGGCTGGTCATGAACCCCGTGAACCCATCTTTACAATCTTTGAGCACGATGGTACGACCCTCATTCCCATGATTCGCATCGTTGGGTCTTGCCGTTGTGCTATTAATGTAACGTCATGTTCAAGAGTGGTACCGTCTTGTTCAGAAGATAACTGCTTCCAGAATACTGAGTTATAGTGGTTTGTCATTCCCAGCTTTCATATCTGACAGTCACTTCAGATCGTAAGAATCTCTACACGTCATCCACAGGGATTGAGGACACTGAAGACCTGCTCGCAGATATCAATCAGGTTGTCTTATCTGAAAGGAAGACAGTGAATACCGGAGGAATGTACGTTATTTTCCTGTGGAAGGAAGGAATATTTACCTATCTAACACAAGATTAACACTTCATCATGAACGGGAGCCATGACCAGAGCATGCAGGAGTGACGATGGAGAACTCGAATGGTAAATTATCATATCTTACGTAAGGTCATACCGGGAGTAGCAACAGTTTTCAGAGCGAGAGAAGGAAGGCTAGTCATGTCGATATTCAAAGCGCTTTGGTCTATGCAGGCTAGGATACTCTTATGCGATATTCGCGTCCTGTAGGGCCGGAATTTCTGCTGAAGTTAAGACCTCCTAAAGGTTCTTTACCGCAGGGATTGTTTAAATAAGATGTATGAGTCTGCTGCCGGCTAAGAGATATAAAAAGCTACTCATTAGCACGTATACGCTAAGAGATGCTTCATAACATAGTGGGATGTAGAAGTAGAAGGTCTTATACATACCTCGCATATAATTTCTGCCTGGAATGACAAACTAGAATTATATATATATATATATATATATATATATATATATATATATATATATATTTTTTTTTTTTTTTTTTTTTTTTTTTTTTTTTTTTTTTATACTTTGTCGCTGTCTCCCGCGTCTGCGAGGGTAGCGCAAGGAAACAGACGAAAGAAATGGCCCAACCCCCCCCCATACACATGTACATACACATGTCCACACACGTGTATACATACCTACACAGCTTTCCATGGTCCACCCCAGACGCCTCACATGCCTTGATTCACTCCACTGACAGCACGTCAACCCCTGTATACCACATCGCTCCAATTCACTCTATTCCTTGCCCTCCTTACACCCTCCTGCATGTTCAGGCCCCGATCACACAAAATCTTTTTCACTCCATCTTTCCACCTCCAATTTGGTCTCCCTCTTCTCCTCGTTCCCTCCACCTCCGACACATATATCCTCTTGGTCAATCTTTCCTCACTCATTCTCTCCATGTGCCCAAACCATTTCAAAACACCCTCTTCTGCTCTCTCAACCACGCTCTTTTTATTTCCACACATCTCTCTTACCCTTACGTTACTTACTCGATCAAACCACCTCACACCACACATTGTCCTCAAACATCTCATTTCCAGCACATCCATCCTCCTGCGCACAACTCTATCCATAGCCCACGCCTCGCAACCATACAACATTGTTGGAACCACTATTCCTTCAAACATACCCATTTTTTGCTTTCCGAGATAATGTTCTCGACTTCCACACATTTTTCAAGGCTCCCAAAATTTTCGCCCCCTCCCCCACCCTATGATCCACTTCCGCTTCCATGGTTCCATCCGCTGACAGATCCACTCCCAGATATCTAAAACACTTCACTTCCTCCAGTTTTTCTCCATTCAAACTTACCTCCCAATTGACTTGACCCTCAACCCTACTGTACCTAATAACCTTGCTCTTATTCACATTTACTCTTAACTTTCTTCTTCCACACACTTTACCAAACTCAGTCACCAGCTTCTGCAGTTTCTCACATGAATCAGCCACCAGCGCTGTATCATCAGCGAACAACAACTGACTCACTTCCCAGGCTCTCTCATCCCCAACAGACTTCATACTTGCCCCTCTTTCCAGGACTCTTGCATTTACCTCCCTAACAACCCCATCCATAAACAAATTAAACAACCATGGAGACATCACACACCCCTGCCGCAAACCTACATTCACTGAGAACCAATCACTTTCCTCTCTTCCTACACGTACACATGCCTTACATCCTCGATAAAAACTTTTCACTGCTTCTAACAACTTGCCTCCCACACCATATATTCTTAATACCTTCCACAGAGCATCTCTATCAACTCTATCATATGCCTTCTCCAGATCCATAAATGCTACATACAAATCCATTTGCTTTTCTAAGTATTTCTCACATACATTCTTCAAAGCAAACACCTGATCCACACATCCTCTACCACTTCTGAAACCGCACTGCTCTTCCCCAATCTGATGCTCTGTACATGCCTTCACCCTCTCAATCAATACCCTCCCATATAATTTACCAGGAATATATATATATATATATATATATATATATATATATATATATATATATATATATATATATATATATTATATATATATATATATATATATATATATATATATATATATATATATATATATATATATATATATATATATATATATAAAGGACTTTTCACTCGTGGTGTAATCTCATGTAAACGGAGTTCGGTAAAACAAACATTATATATATATATAACATACAAACCTCCAACAGCCAGGATCGAACCTGGGACCCCTGTGCAAGAGGCAGGAATGCTAACCGTTAGGCTATGGGACTGTATAATTGTATACAACTATTCGAAATACTGACTACTCGAATACCCTTCGTCTCACAATGGTGAGCAACGGGGTTTATACTTGGTTGTTTCCGAACAGACGCACATAGCCAGCTGATAGCGTTTTACCGAACCTAACTGTACAACGCGGAGGTATGTGAATACGAATAAAGTGCATATGAACGCGCACCTTCATAGAACATACAAACCTCCAACAGCCAGGATCGAACCTGGGACCCCTGTGCAAGAGGCAGGTATGCTAACCGCTAGGCTATGGGACTGTATAATAGGAAACAACTATTCGAAATACTGAGTACTCGAATACCCTTCGTCTCACAATGGTGAGCAACGGGGTCTATACTTGGTTGTTTCCGAACAGACGCACATAGCCAGCTGATAGCGTTGTACCGAACCTAGCTGTACAACGCGGAGGTATATGAATACGAATAAAGTGCATATGAACGCGCACCTTCATAGAACATACAAACCTTCAACAGACAGGATCGAACCTGGGACCCCTGTGCAAGAGGCAGGCATGCTAACCGCTAGGCTTCCCTATCCCTGGGGATAGGGGAGAAAGAATACTTCCCACGTATTCCCTGCGTGTCGTAGAAGGCGACTAAAAAGGGGAGGGAGCGGGGTGCTGGAAATCTTCCCCTCTCGTTTTTTTTTTTTTTTTTTATTTTCCAAAAGAAGGAACAGAGAATTGGGCCAGGTGAGGGTATTCCCTCAAAGGCCCAGTCCTCTGTTCTTAACGCTACCTCGCTAATGCGGGAAATGGCGAATAGTTTAAATATATATATATATATATATATATATATATATATATATATATATATATATATATATATATATATATATATATATTCAGAGGGATACGCTATCATTTTCGCAGGAAGAGTCTACCAGTTCTATTTTTATAACTCAGGTAAATGGAATATTCATGATAAGCCAAGTCTCGCTCACTCTACAAAATTCTTTTTCTCGTGTCCTCCACAAATCGTCCTCCTCACTTTGGGGCCTGCCATGCTCGACCTGTAGTGTGTGTGTGTGTGTGTGTGTGTACTTACCTGTTTATGCAGTATAGAGAGAGAGAGAGAGAGAGAGAGAGAGAGAGAGAGAGAGAGAGAGAGAGAGAGAGAGAGAGAGAGAGAGAGAGAGAGGAGGTTCTGCGCTCCTGGTCTCCTTGAACATTCCGTGGTTCTTCATGTTGTCAGCATTCCCTATCCCGTTAATCCACTACTTATGCTACAAAGTGCTTATTTATATATAAAAAGATTCTGGTAAGTTTCTTGCTTAATTTCATGCTCTGACCTCTGGTTGCTTTGTCTTTGCATCTTTCGAAGGCCCGGTAACTGTTCACATCATCAAACTGGTTTTAAAAGAAAACTTAAAGGTTGTGATTAAGTCAACCTCTGCTCTTCACTCTTTATGTGATGGATAGATTTATGAGTTATGGTTATTCACTGGAATTTGTCTGTCTTAATTCTATTACCATCTTTGTTGCCCTCCTCAGTTGGTTTCTTTGTGTTTCTATAAGTGTCTTGACCAAACTTGAGAAGCATATTCTAGTTTGGTCTCATGTAGGATGTGAACAAATTACTATAAATTTTTTTTCCATATCCATGTACTTGAGGCTGTGACGACAGGATAGGTACAGTGCAGACTCATCTCTTCCTTGCAGCTTCTTGTCTGCTAGATAATATTTGTATGGAGTTCTTTCACTGCGTCTTATTCTCATTGCTTTAGAACATACTGTGGTTGAATTTCATCAGACCAACTGCGATGATTGTCAGGGTCCCTTTTTAAGTTATTGAAGTGCTCATCAGTTGTTGTTTATTTCTCCCACATGATTTTGGCATCGCAAACGAACAGGTATGAGTCTAGCCCTTGTATCAGGACAATTACATAGATCAGGGAGAATATGTAGGCCCAGGATCGAGCCCTGCGACACATGATTCCAACCCCATTACGAGGAGGCAGGTACCTGTGACATGCGTCCGGTTCCCCTCCGCTAAATAATTTCCTCTTCACCGAGGGGGGGGGGTCTTCCCCCTATTCCTACCATAAGAGTCAGCTTCTTTACGAAACATCTGTATGTGACAGTGTCATATGCTTTCTGACAGTCCTGATATACACAATCCACCCATCCTTCTCTTTTGTCTAAAACGGAGCTCATTTTTTCATGGAAGTTTTGTTTATTATAAATGATCTTTCACGGAATCTGTGTTGTTTCCCACTTGAGTAATTTCTTCATAACAGTTAACCATCCATTTGATCTCTGACCATGTTTTCCAGTATCTTATATACTACGTTTGCTGAAGAGACTAGTCGCAGATCCGTGCCACTTCCCAGTCTCGTTCCTTCAAGAGATGGGCACAGCATTTGTCCTCTTTCACTCCCTTGACTCCTTACCTCCCTCGGGTGACGTCCTGAATAACACCTCAGGTGGCCTAAGTGTGCCTGCACAGCCCTCCAACACGTATGGATTGGAAAGTGTGTGTGTGTGTGTGTGTGTGTGTGCTGCCGGTACCTCACCTTTACATCATAAAAGTTTCTCCATCGTGCTCCCATACTGGCATGCCTGGCGGTCGAAGCCTCAAGAATGCAATAACGTCCAAGGTCCAGCATCACATCTATCACTTTGCTGTCTGCCAGGGTTTCTCGTTGTTCCATATCGATTCGTTTAGTTTCTGTGATAACAATGACGGATCTAATCCGGGTTTGTGGTTTAGCTTGGTCTTCCCGCATCCTGAGGAGGCCACGAGAATGATACATTAAAGAGGTTTGAGAAATGCTTTGGATCTGGACTTTGTGTTGATATCACATGATTCTCATGATGTTTTATGAAATGTTCTTACGAAAAATACACTGATTCGTAGCCTGCCTGTATGATTAGACCTGCTGGCTCCTTGTTCATAAAAGGATGGCAAGGGCGTGTCAGTTTTTACTATACAGACTTCTAAAACGTTTTGCGCAGATGTGACCATCTGTGATTCCTATGTTGGAAGAAGAATCTTCGAGTATCTAACAACCCTAAGGCATCACAGTTATACATATAGAGATTTCTGCCACGGCAAACAGCAGTGCCCTATATGTTAACTCCATTTGCAGCGGGCTGTTTTACTCTCGTATGTTTGATGTTGCCACGGATCACAGCTGTCTGAAAGCGCATGGTGTAGCGGTTTGCTAAGCTGACCGTGTTGCATTCACGGCCCTCTCGGGGTCGGGCCTGCATCATTTGGAATTCTGGTCCCGGCACGCCCGTCCACAGTCAACGCAGCTGTTCATCCTCCCCTCGGCTCTACTCGATAGATTGGTTACCTCGCCTATGCTAGGATATATATATATATATATATATATATATATATATATATATATATATATATATATATATATATATATATATATATATTTTCTTCTATTCGCTATTTCCCGCATTAGCGAGGTAGCGTTAAGAACAGAGGACTGAGCCTTTGAGGGAACATCCTCACTTGGCCCCCTTCTCTGTTCCTTCTTTTGGAAAATGAAAAAACGAGAGGGGAGGATTTCCAGCCCCCCGCTCCCTTCCCTTTTAGTCGCCTTCTTCGACACGCTGGGAATACGTGGGAAGAATTCTTTCTCCCCTATCCCCAGGGATAATATATATATATATATATATATATATATATATATATATATATATATATATATACATATATAGTAAATGAGATGGCCTTGGTTAGAGCATTCAATTGCCCGTCCCGTCTTAGCTACCTTAAGAGAAAGACGTAACCACCTCTCATATACCACATCGATCCAGGTCATTCTGTCGCCATTTTCCTTTTGAGTAAGGTAGCGTCAAGAACGGATGACCGAATCGCAGAGGGAAAAATCCTCTCCTGGCTCCTTGCTCTATCCCTCCTTTCGGAAAGTAATGCAAGAAGGGAGTATTTCTGGCCACCCGCTCCCGCCTTTCCTAGTTATCTTCTACGACACGACATTTAAATATAACTTTTCTGTTTAAGAAGAGGCACTTACGAAATTCACAAAAAGAAAAAAATAGGTAGAACAGAAAGAGTAATATTGGGAGGAAGTAGCAGCAAGCATATTGTAATTTATTTCGTTTTATGGGAAATTTCTGTTGTTACAGTGCCTTGCCTAGTACATGCATACATTTGTTGATATTCACTACGCTGTTCTTATATGCAAGGATGACACACTGCATACATCCAAGAATAATGCGAGTGCATTCTTGCGTGGCGACGTCTAATGCATATTCATTGTAGATGTCCTTGGCCTTCATTAATGCATTTAAGTTTCACCACATATCTTTTCAACCTTTAACCCAGAGATGCAGCTGGAAATGGAATTATTCCACTCTATTCCCTCTGAAGGATAGCAGAGATACTCCTCTCAAATTTGAAGACGACCATTTGAATACAACATTACCGCCATGGGCACAGCGGTATAACCCTGAGATAACGATGGCTTAACCTTTCACGTTACTTTTATGGGTCAAGTTAAAGGTTAGGCCATCATAACTAAGGGTCGCGCTGTCGTACTTAAGGGTTTTTATGTCATATATTCAGTATGTAAGTGAAGCACACAGTATACAGTGCATAAAACATTTTTACACTTACAGAGCATCAGATTGGGGAAGAGCAGTGTGGTTTCAGAAGTGGTAGAGGATGTGTGGATCAGGTGTTTGCTTTGAAGAATGTATGTGAGAAATACTTAGAAAAGCAAATGGATTTGTATGTAGCATTTATGGATCTGGAGAAGGCATATGATAGAGTTGATAGAGATGCTCTGTGGAAGGTATTAAGAATATATGGTGTGGGAGGAAAGTTGTTAGAAGCAGTGAAAAGTTTTTATCGAGGATGTAAGGCATGTGTACGTGTAGGAAGAGAGGAAAGTGATTGGTTCTCAGTGAATGTAGGTTTGCGGCAGGGGTGTGTGATGTCTCCATGGTTGTTTAATTTGTTTATGGATGGGGTTGTTAGGGAGGTGAATGCAAGAGTTTTGGAAAGAGGGGCAAGTATGAAGTCTGTTGGGGATGAGAGAGCTTGGGAAGTGAGTCAGTTGTTGTTCGCTTATGATAGAGCGCTGGTGGCTGATTCATGTGAGAAACTGCAGAAGCTGGTGACTGAGTTTGGTAAAGTGTGTGAAAGAAGAAAGTTAAGAGTAAATGTGAATAAGAGCAAGGTTATTAGGTACAGTAGGGTTGAGGGTCAATTCAATTGGGAGGTGAGTTTGAATGGAGAAAAACTGGAGGAAGTGAAGTGTTTTAGATATCTGGGAGTGGATCTGGCAGCGGATGGTACCATGGAAGCGGAAGTGGATCATAGGGTGGGGGAGGGGGCGAAAATTCTGGGAGCCTTGAAGAATGTGTGGAAGTCGAGAACATTATCTCGGAAAGCAAAAATGGGTATGTTTGAAGGAATAGTGGTTCCAACAATGTTGTATGGCTGCGAGGCGTGGACTATGGATAGAGTTGTGCGCAGGAGGATGGATGTGCTGGAAATGAGATGTTTGAGGACAATGTGTGGTGTGAGGTGGTTTGATCGAGTAAGTAACGTAAGGGTAAGAGAGATGTGTGGAAATAAAAAGAGCGTGGTTGAGAGAGCAGAAGAGGGTGTTTTGAAATGGTTTGGTCACATGGAGAGAATGAGTGAGGAAAGATTGACCAAGAGGATATATGTGTCGGAGGTGGAGGGAACGAGGAGAAGAGGGAGACCACATTGGAGGTGGAAAGATGGAGTGAAAAAGATTTTGTGTGATCGGGGCCTGAACATGCAGGAGGGTGAAAGGAGGGCAAAGAATAGAGTGAATTGGAGCGATGTGGTATACCGGGGTTGACGTGCTGTCAGTGGGTTGAATCAAGGCATGTGTATGGGGGTGGGTTGGGCCATTTCTTTTGTCTGTTTCCTTGCGCTACCTCGCAAACGCGGGAGACAGCGACAAAGCAAAAAAAAAAAAAAAAAAAAAAAAAAACATTTTTACACTTATGTGACACGTTATTATGGGGAGAAAAAATGAACGAGGTGGAATTTGTTAAGAAAAAGAATTTATCAACTCTGTAACCGGAATTTGGTTACTTCAGGTTTGGGATACGTTTCGCTCTCTCACTTTGTGTCCTAAGTAGAAAACTCTACACTTTACTGCCAAGACTTAGCTGGGGAAATATGGCCCCGACGGAGTTCATTTTGTACTGAAGTGATCTTTCTCTTTATCGTCCTGGCCGTCCTTGATGCCCTGTGTCAAGCGTAGTGCGAGAGTAGCAGTTGGGCGGCCAGGGGATGGAGTGGGGTAGGGGCGTGGCGAGGGATGCTTGATGTCGTCAGATGGCGGTAGTGGTTAGCAGGCAAGGGGTGGGCTTGGGCGTATTCTCCCACCCCAACCGGAGACTTAATGGGGTTGAGGGAGAGGGGGACGCGCCCTGTTACATATAGTTCTATATTTACCAGAGTATTATTAGTCTGTTTGATTTGTAGTCATGATAACAGTGGTATCTTTAGAAGATATTAAATGCTTGCAGTAAATATGTATATTTATTAATTCATAATTGCCCATGGACCTCTTGCTAAAGAAGGGTCCCAGTGGTTCCAAAATCTCTTTTCCAGGAGATCCAGGGAAATGTACTCATATTTTCCCTTCACGGCTTGGTCATTTATACTTGACGCTACCTCGCTTGTGTGTGTGTGTATATATATATATATATATATATATATATATATATATATATATATATATATATATATATATATATAATCTCAGTTGACCTGAGTTAGTACCGGCTCGTCGAGCAACTTTCAATCCCACTTCTGATTTTAGCGCAGCCAATGTGCCTTAGGTTCACTGAACCTCGGCTCTGACTGCCACTGACAACGCCCAGGACTCGCCTTCTTACGCCGTCTTTGTCAAAACATCGAGATGTTACATAATTTAACGAGTAAAGTTAAGGTATGGGTAATGAATACATTAATATATATTTTTTGAATTGTGGGTATGATTTTATTGTTATTTTGTCGTTCTTAGTTTGTAATCAAAACCAAATAAACTAATGGAATTCTGTTAAATCCCAGAAAAAATATTTGTGTCGAAGAGTTGAAGCGTCCTTTAGAGATGTGTCAGTTTGACAAAAAATATTCAGTCTTCGAGTGGGTAGCTGGCAGGCAGCATACATCTACCCGCTACCCTGACTTCTGAGTGAACCCTATACCCTCCCAACCCTCATGAGATCCCGGCATCCCCTCTTCCATCATAAGCTTCTGTTTTAGTTAACGAACGGCCGCCACAGTGCTTCTGATGTTGTATTATGACCCCCACTCACGGCTTACGGTTATTATTAGCATTTGTTATCTGCATTTGTCTACCAGTTTGCATTCGGTGTAACTGAGTTTGTATTAGCACTGACTTAGAAGACGGTATGGTAGGAAGATGAACATTATTGAAAGCGAGAACATAATTGTGCTGGGCAAATGGATGTCAGTGAAGTCTTGCGAGTGGTCACATTGGAAACATGCTGTTTATTGGAGATAAGTCGCAACCGCTTCTCAGTGGACGCAAGAAACGCGTATAATGGAAGTATGAATATAAATGACATAAGATTATTTACAGCGGACGACCTCACTTCCGACAAGTACAGCATAGCAATTCGTATCTCGTCGGAGAAAGTGATAGGCTATTTTTATTCTGAGCCGTCAACATGAAACTCACGCACAAATAATGGATAGTACTTAACTGACAAAAATATGATAGTGTGCTAACAATACTCCTCTGACTGGGCAAAATTGTCAAGTTAGAAATGTGTAAAGATTAGATCATTTTACAGGTGCCATTAACCCCAGCAAACATGGCAGAACTAGAAGGAGCAACAGAAAACGCACGCTCCATTCTCTAGACTTTATGAAGAGCGAAAAGATTAATCATAATTCACACATGGAAAATCCTGGTGGTGTAGGGTTAGTTCGTCTCCATCTGTGGTAACAGTACATATATATCATTCCCCGTATCAGTAACCCATCCCTGTGAATCATCCTCTTGTTTTATGATCCTTGATTGACATTTTGGTCTTTATACATTTAGGAAAATGTTCTGGATTCTCGTATCCCCTATCAATAATGTTTTCCTCAATTTTTTCTGTATTCTTTTGTACTCATCCCCAACCTTCCTGTACCCTTGAAAGATTGGCTGGCCGTTGTGCCTTCATTATCTTCTTCACAATGTAACGACTTTCTCTTTTTAAGTCCCTAACTTCCCCGTCATCCTTGTACTTACTCTGACTATTCCTGGCATGTCCCATAGGGAGGGCAACGATCCAGCCGACGCTGAGGTGGTGACCTACGGAGAGCTGCTAAAGGAAGTGTGTCGCGTGGCGAATGTACTCAAGGCTAAGGGCGTGGCCAAGGGTGACCGTGTGGCCATTTACATGCCCATGATTAAGGAGCTGGTGGTGGCCATGTTGGCTGTGGCCAGGATCGGTGCTGTACACTCTATTGTGGTGAGTAAAGTGTTGTCTGTCTGTTCGGTATCTTTGCTGTATTAAGCTAACCTTAGTATAGCCACAGGACCGTAGGTAGAGCCTTTTTCAGCGGCACCGTCACCCGTTGCCTGGCTCCCTGGAGACATTCATACAACTCTGATATCAACCTCGACCATTGTGTACTCAAGCCACACTTAATGTAATGATTACCTGCCTCTTCAAGTATAGTGGCCTTTTTCTCATATCTTGCCCTTCGAAAGTTTGTCGTATCTCCATTAGATTCTGCGAATTTTGATGTAATATATTAAGCGGACTAGTTTTTATGCTTTCATTGTATAACAGGAGACTGCGTATTGATCTCTTCCTACCCATTCGTCCGTACGTACCAACAACGCTCGCTTCACCCAAATACACATTTGCAGAAAGGCTTTTAACGAAAATGTTTAAGTATGTTTATATTGGATACATTCTTGTTAGAAATTATAAACATTCCCAAGAAAAAATAGTTTAGCCTTTTTTTCCGGCTATGATACTGTGTATAGATGGCAGGGCCACACCCTGGTGCAGAGTTCCAGGAGATATCAGTGGGAAATGAGATCCGGTGAATTATTTAAGGGTTCACCACTTCCTGTGAGAACGTCTCTTCCTCCTCCTTCATATCATCCTCATTGTCATCCTAATTCTCAGTCTTCGCGTGTTCTGCTGATGCTGGTATCTGTCATTTTTGCTGATGCCGTTGCCACTGTTGTTGATATCTGTTCCTGTTACAGGGGTTATTTTACTCATAGTGATGGAGGTTGTCCTCCTCATCTTGCTGTTTCTGTTATCCTATTTCCTGCCTCTCTCAACAGTTGCACGTATCTTACTGCTACTGCTGCTGATGCTTCTGATTCTCATTGATGTAATAGCTTATCTCCAGCTGCTGCTACTGCAACCATAATTAATCTCGTGCCGCTCTACTTGTTCCCTCTGCTGCTCTACTTCCTGTCTCTCCTCATTTTCTTACGTCCTCCTTTGTACGTGTTGCATGAAAGATGGCCACAGTGCACTAGCGTGTATTGGACAAAATGAACGTGTGAGGAAGCAGGACCTCAACAGCAGACGATACTCCTTCAGTTGATATGGATTACAGGTACAGTTATCATGGTTCATTCATTATATATGAATGAACAATGTTCTTATACTTAAGTGAATATGGTGACCATTGTGCACTTAAAGTAAATACTGTGCACATTTCTGCACAGAGAAAACGATCAGTGAATGTGATATTCCGACCGTGAATATACCCAACACTGTATGAAGATGTGACTGAAAGTGATGTGATGGGGGCTGGTGGTTGACAGTGTGATGAGGTGGGGTAATGTGACGGAAATAGGTGGTTGGGAGCCTTGGAGGCTGATAATGTGAAGTTACGATGACCACTAGATGAGAGAGCGACATGAAGAGGGTGTGCGCGTAAAGTGACAGGATGAAAGTGAATGGGCAAGAGCGCAACGTGATTGAGCTAGATGGGTGAGCGTGGCCAGTGGTTGAGAGCGACGATTCAGAGAAGTTATTGAGAGTGACGTTAGTGAGGTGGGCGGTTCAGAGAGACGTTACCGAGGTGGGCGGTTCAGAGAGACGTTACTGAGGTGGGGGGTTCAGAGAGAACGTTACTGAGGTGGGCGGTTCAGAGAAACGTTACTGAGGTGGGCGGTTCAGAGAGACGTTACTGAGGTGGGCGGTTCAGAGAGACGTTACCTGAGGTGGGCGGTTCAGAGAGACGTTACTGAGGTGGGCGGTTCAGAGAGAACGTTACTGAGGTGGGCGGTTCAGAGAGAACGTTACTGAGGTGGGCGGTTCAGAGAGACGTTACTGAGGTGGGCGGTTCAGTGAGACGTTACTGAGGTGGGCGGTTCAGAGAGAACGGTACTGAGGTGGGCGGTTCAGAGAGACGTAACTGAGGTGGGCGGTTCAGAGAGACGTTACTGAGGTGGGCGGTTCAGAGAAACGTTACTGAGGTGGGCGGTTCAGAGGAACGTTACTGAGGTGGGCGGTTCAGTGAGACGTTACAGAGGTGGGCGGTTCAGAGAGAACGTTACTGAGGTGGGCGGTTCAGAGAAACGTTACTGAGGTGGGCGGTTCAGAGAGACGTTACTGAGGTGGGCGGTTCAGTGAGACGTTACTGAGGTGGGCGGTTCAGAGAGAACGTTACTGAGGTGGGCGGTTCAGAGAGAACGTTACTGAGGTGGGCGGTTCAGAGAAACATTACTAAGGTGGGCGGTTCAGTGAGACGTTACTGAGGTGGGCGGTTCAGAGAGAACGTTACTGAGGTGGGCGGTTCATAGAGACGTTACTGAGATAGTCGGTTCAGAGAAACGTTACTGAGGCGGTTCAGAGAGACGTTACTGAGATAGTCGGTTCAGAGAGACGTTACTGAGGTGGGCGGTTCATCGAGACGTTACTGAGATGGGTGGTTCAGAGAGACGTTACTGAGGTGGGCGGTTCATCGAGACGTTACTGAGATGGGCGGTTCAGAGAGACGTTACTGAGGGGCGGTTCAGAGAGACGTTACTGAGATAGTCGGTTCAGAGAGACGTTACTGAGGTGGGCGGATCAGAGAGACGTTACTGAGGTGGGCGGTTGAGTGAGACGTTACTGAGGTGGGCGGTTCAGAGAACGTTACTGAGGTGGGCGGTTCAGAGAGACGTTACTGAGGTGGGCGGTTCAGAGACGTTACTGAGGTGGGCGGTTCAGAGAAACGTTACTGAGGTGGGCGGTTCAGAGAAACGTTACTGAGGTGGGCAGATCAGTGAGACGTTACTGGGGTGGGCGGTTCAGAGAGAACGGTACTGAGGTGGGCGGTTCAGAGAAACGTTACTGAGGTGGGCGGTTCAGAGAGACGTTACTGAGGTGGGCGGTTCAGTGAGACGTTACTGAGGTGGGCGGTTCAGAGAGAACGTTACTGAGGTGGGCGGTTCAGAGAAACGTTACTAAGGTGGGCGGTTCAGTGAGACGTTACTGAGATAGTCGGTTCAGAGAGACGTTACTGAGGTGGGCGGATCAGAGAGACGTTACTGAGGTGGGCGGTTCAGCGAGACGTTACTGAGGTGGGCGGTTCAGAGAGAACGTTACTGAGGTGGGCGGTTCAGAGAGACGTTACTGAGGTGGGCGGTTCAGAGAGACGTTACTGAGGTGGGCGGTTCAGAGAAACGTTACTGAGGTGGGCGGTTCAGAGAAACGTTACTGAGGTGGGCGGTTCAGTGAGACGTTACTGAGGTGGGCGGTTCAGAGAGAACGGTACTGAGGTGGGCGGTTCAGAGAAACGTTACTGAGGTGGGCGGTTCAGAGAGACGTTACTGAGGTGGGCGGTTCAGTGAGACGTTACTGAGGTGGGCGGTTCAGAGAGAACGTTACTGAGGTGGGCGGTTCAGAGAGACGTTACTGAGGTGGGCGGTTCAGAGAGACGTTACTGAGTTGAGCGGTTCAGAGAAACGTTACTGAGGTGGGCGGTTCAGAGAAACGTTACTGAGGTGGGCGGTTCAGTGAGACGTTCCTGAGGTGGGCGGTTCAGAGAGAACGTTACTGAGGTGGGCGGTTCAGAGAAACGTTACTGAGGTGGGCGGTTCAGAGAGACGTTACTGAGGTGGGCGGTTCAGAGAGAACGTTACTGAGGTGGGCGGTTCAGAAAAACGTTACTGAGGTGGGCGGTTCAGAGAGACGTTACTGAGGTGGGCGGTTCAGAGACGTTACTGAGGTGGGCGGTTCAGAGAGAACGTTACTGAGGTGGGCGGTTCAGAGAAACGTTACTAAGGTGGGCGGTTCAGTGAGACGTTACTGAGGTGGGCGGTTCAGAGAGAACGTTACTGAGGTGGGCGGTTCATAGAGACATTACTGAGATAGTCGGTTCAGAGAAACGTTACTGAGGCGGTTCAGAGAGACGTTACTAGATAGTCGGTTCATCGAGACGTTACTGAGGTGGGCGGTTCATCGAGACGTTACTGAGATGGGCGGTTCAGAGAGACGTTACTGAAGTGGGCGGTTCATCGAGACGTTACTGAGGTGGGCGGTTCAGAGAGACGTTACTGAGGGGCGGTTCAGAGAAACGTTACTGAGATAGTCGGTTCAGAGAGACGTTACTGAGGTGGGCGGTTCAGAGAGACGTTACTAAGACGGGCGGTTCAGAGAGACGTTACTGAGGTGGGCGGTTCAGAGAGACGTTAGTGAGAAAGGTGGTTGAGAGTAACTTTGTTGCTGTAGACGTTAGTTGGGCAGTTTCAGGCTCCTCCAGTTAGGTGGGAATGGTCAGGTGGGCAGTTCTGTGATTCTTTAGTTAGGTGGGAATGGTCAAGTGGGCATTCCCAAGTTTCCCCAGTTAGGTGGGGATGGTAGGTGGGCAGTCCCAGACTCCCAGGTAGATGGGTGGGTCGTTTCGGGTTTCTCCAGTTCGTTGAGGATGGTGAGCTGGGCAGTTCTGGGATTCTCCAGTGAGGTGGGGGGTGTTAGGTGGGCAGCCCCGGCCTTCTCCAGTTAGGTGGGGTGGGGGGGGGGGGCCAGGTGCGCAGTCCCGGGCTTCTCCTTTAACAAGGCCTAGGGGGAGGGGCGAGGATTATTGAAGCCGCCAGACACAAGTGTTGGGTTAAGAGGTCGAGGAACTGCCTCTCTGTAAGCCTAACTGGAGGATTTCAACTTACCTTCCTCCTGGGAACCGGTCACTTGCACAGAAAAAACAGAAAGGAGAGTCGACAGTGACTGTTGCTCTTGTTAAGCAGAATGATATTCCACTATGTCCGGCAGTCGTGGTATGTCTGTGGTACGTACGGCAGTCAAGGTATGTATGTCTGTGGTATGTGCGGCAGTCAAGGTACGTCTGTGGTATGTGCGGCAGTCGTGATATGTCTGTGGTACGTATGGCAGTCGTGGTATGTCTGTGTTGCTTACGTTAGTCTTGTTATGTCTGGGGTCATCGTGGAGGTGACTGAGCATTAATACCAGAGACTCTGGGCCAGGTAGCGCGGTGTGGACAGTGGCCGTTGTATCGGGCGGCCGTGGACAGCGTCAAATGGGGAGACACGATGGAGGAGGTAGGGTGCGGGTGTTGAGTGTATCGTATGACCAGGGAATATGATCACATGAAATGCAGTCATGATACGCTCATTAGATGCTTCAGCAAATATTAGCGCGTGTGTTTCTTGAAGCGTTCTAGATTGTTTATAGTTCGTCTCCGTTTCCTTTAGAAATTCGATCTCTAAATTGGTTCAGCCAAGAGATAGAATAATTATTCTGTCATGTTGGGGATGAGAGAGCTTGGGAAGTGAGTCAGTTGTTGTTCGCTGATGATACAGCGCTGGTGGCTGATTCATGTGAGAAACTGCAGAAGCTGGTGACTGAGTTTGGTAAAGTGTGTGGAAGAAGAAAGTTAAGAGTAAATGTGAATAAGAGCAAGGTTATTAGGTACAGTAGGGGTGAGGGTCAAGTCAATTGGGAGGTGAGTTTGAATGGAGAAAAACTGGAGGAAGTGAAGTGTTTTAGATATCTGGGAGTGGATCTGTCAGCGGATGGAACCATGGAAGCGGAAGTGGATCATAGGGTGGGGGAGGGGGCGAAAATTTTGGGAGCCTTGAAAAATGTGTGGAAGTCGAGAACATTATCTCGGAAAGCAAAAATGGGTATGTTTGAAGGAATAGTGGTACCAACAATGTTGTATGGTTGCGAGGCGTGGGCTATGGATAGAGATGTGCGCAGGAGGATGGATGTGCTGGAAATGAGATGTTTGAGGAAAATGTGTGGTGTGAGGTGGTTTGATCGAGTAAGTAACGTAAGGGTAAGAGAGATGTGTGGAAATAAAAAGAGCGTGGTTGAGAGAGCAGAAGAGGGTGTTTTGAAATGGTTTGGGCACATGGAGAGAATGAGTGAGGAAAGATTGACCAAGAGGATATATGTGTCGGAGGTGGAGGGAACGAGGAGAAGAGGGAGACCAAATTGGAGGTGGAAAGATGGAGTGAAAAAGATTTTGTGTGATCGGGGCCTGAACATGCAGGAGGGTGAAAGGAGGGCAAGGAATAGAGTGAATTGGAGCGATGTGGTATACAGGGGTTGACGTGCTGTCAGTGGATTGAATCAAGGCATGTGAAGCGTCTGGGGTAAACCATGGAAAGCTGTGTAGGTATGTATATTTGCGTGTGTGGACGTGTGTATGTACATGTGTATGGGGGGGGGGGGTTGGGCCATTTCTTTCGTCTGTTTCCTTGCGCTACCTCGCAAACGCGGGAGACAGCGACAAAGTATAAAAAAAAAAAAAAAAAAAAAAAAAAAAAAAATGAATATATAACATGATGCGGATGATTGAGGAGACTGTTTGGTGCTGACCCAAACTCCAGGTGGATGTGAGGATCGCCAGTGGTTCGATAATGAGTGGTGGATTGTATTCAATACACCCTTGTGTGGTTCAGAGAACATCGAGTGTACCCCCCCCCCCCCCCCCCTCCCGAGTGACACGTCGCATCCTATGACATACATAAGCCACACCGCCACGCAGGGTAATAGAAAATACATTGTGGTAATATTTGATGCTTGATTCACAGTTGCCTGTGACGTGACGTATTGCTCGCAACCAGTCCATGCATATTGATGCCTACCACCTGACGTCAGCAGCGTGTTATGTTTTATAGCCCAGGTACATATCCACGTACTGCCAGACGCCAAGAACGTAGAGGTGGTTGTATCCTGTTGTGAGTTACTGGCGTTACATCACAACCCTGGTGGTTGTCTCCTGTAGTGAGTTACCTGCAGTCCATCACGACCCTGGTAGTGGCTATATGTAGGGAACAGGATATTGTTTACTATAGCTTTGTTAATAGCCCCGAGCAGTAAACATTTGCTGTGATAGATATTGACCCAGTTTGAATTGTTCTTACACTGCACTCATTTACGCGATAGATGCAGCACAATATATACATGGAAAGTCTGCTAGTGAACTATGAATAAAGATAGAAATCTGCTGAAAAGTGCAGATTGAATACAGTGAAGAGTATAGCTGCTGTACGAGACGTTATGATTTGTAGTTTAAATTTCAGGGGCGATCATGTGTTGACCTTGCTGTCGTAGCTCAAGGAACCCCTTTAAGAAGACACGGATTTCCCGAAGAAAAGGGTGGACATTGGCCCTCCGGTTAGGTGTAGAAGACTGAAATCCAGTGTAAGGTATACATGTTTGCGGTGGAGAACCTCCTGAGAGTTAGCATGGTAACTGGCTGTAAATGAGGAAGATCTTTATCCTCTGTAAGAGGCAGTATGGTAACATTGTTCATGGAGTGAATTACATCCACAGCTGGCTGTTTGCTAGACATGTAGTGTCTAGCGGCAATGTTAAGACTCCCAGCTGACCATGAGAGGGTGGTGGGGTGACTGACTGAGTGTGAAGATGGCTTGATTAAAATTCTTGACTATAACGTTAGGAAGATTTCCACTAGGTGGATGTGAGGGATGTGGTCACTCTCGGGTGAGGAAGATCTCCGTTACTTGGCTTCAAGCGTAACCCGGCCGTCGGATGGAAACCTTCGCTTTGTCACCAACAGTCTCACTCACATCCTACTCGCGCTCGGTAATCGACTCGCTTGTGCACTCATTAAATTCATAGAAACTGACATCCACTTTGAACTACGTTCACGCTTCGACATATGCAAATAATAGTTGCACGTAGGTCACTATGAAGCATGACGTGCCTTATCGACGATTGCGAAACCCTGAGCTGTACGTGGGCGGCCGTTGGACGTCACGAGGCAGCGGGAGGGGCAGGGGTGGGGTGTGAGGAGGGCGCGGTGTGGGCGAAGGCGTTGGCGGTAGGTGGGGCGCGCAGGTGGACCCCGGTATGGATCCAGTGCCTCACCTCTCTCTCTCTCTCTCTCTCTCTCTCTCTCTCTCTCTCTCTCTCTCTCTCTCTCTGGCCCTTGGCCTACTTCTGCCCGCTCTTCATTCTCCCTTTCGTCTTAACCGGTGTTGCTCTTCCACCGTCCTTCGCTTCTTGTGTCTCTCGTGCTCTTCTCCCTCCCTTAGTATTCCGGTCTTCACGCGCGCGTTCTCTCGTGAGGGTTAGGGCGTGGCGACCCCCATCCGCACACTGAGCCAGGGTGACCTGAGCGGTGCCGGCAGTACAACATGCAGTGCTCCGGCTCCTCCTGGCTACAACCGTTCGATACGACGGATCACCATCGATCGTTTGTACTTCATTGCTGCTCTGCTTATCTCGCCAGAGCACAGCTGCCAGTGAAGCCTCCGAGATTCGATGATGTTTTAAGTATAGTATAATTTTTTTTTTCTGACAAACGTCGGTGATTATATAAATTGCTGTTGATCCTAGTTCCCGCCATTGTAGCAGATGCCATATTGTTCCTCTCTGCTCAGTTGGTAATGCGGGTACATGTCGCTGTACCGGCTGCAGAACCACTGAACCTTGAACCGAAGATATAGAGGGTATGTAGGAAAAAAAAAAACACTTCTTGAAAGACATGACTTATATTTGCTCCAGTACAATCATGGCCCAATCAGGTTCCTCAGTTGCTGTTAACACTGGCAGAAGGGGGGAAAGCACGCAAGTAAGGCAAAGGCTCACAAACCAGCTCAGGTAGCCTTTGCATCTATGGGTAAATGAGGAGGATTAGTTACGCAACCCCATTCAGAAGCAGGGTAATGAATGGGCTTCTTTGGCGTGAGAAGTTCCTCAACAAGACCTGTACTTCGTTTCGTCCGATGATGGTTACACAACCTCGCTGAAGATGACACGGTGTGACCACTTGCTGGCCGAGTCTGGTAACATCAAAATGAGGATAAGTGGGAGGGTACTTGAGGACGTGCCTTAAAGGATTCTAACACCACAAGATATCATGGGTCATGGTTACAGTTGGGTCCAGTGTGACATACTCTTGAGTCTATGTCTGTTGATTTGCAGTACTATCATTAGGAATTCGTTTTCGTTTCCTCTGTAATGTTTGTTCACCGCCGATGTAATCTTATACATGTTTTGTAATTGGAAGATGATGCTCCGGGGAAAAAAAATATGAAAAATGCGGTAGTCAGATCATGGAAATACCTGAAGAAAGAAAACAAGATTGGACACGTTGAACGAAAGAACCGGACATTTTTCTTTATTTCCCAGTCAGCTGATGACGGAGGTGGACTGATGTGGAGTGTAGTAGGTGGCGTTGTTAAACGTGACGGATTCACGGACCGCCCGGGATCGAGCCCCAATAGGTGCGAATTCTGATCGTGGCAGTCGGTCCGCAGTCAACCCAGGTGTTTGTCCTCTTTTAGAGGCTGATCGATAGATTAGGTAGCTGCTATATATATATATATATATATATATATATATATATATATATATATATATATATATATATATATATATATATATATATATATATATATATATATATATATATATATATATATATATATATATATATATATATATATATATATATATATATATATATTATACTATGTCGCTGTCTCCCGCGTTAGCGAGGTAGCGCAAGGAAACACGAAAGAATGGCCCAACTCACCCACATACACATGTATATACATAAACGCCCACACATGCACATATACATACCTATACATTTCAACGTATACATACATATACCTACACAGACATATATACACATGTACTTATTCATACTTGCTGCCTTCATCCCTTCCCGTCGCCACCCTGCCACACATGAAATGGCAACCCCCTCCTCCCGCACGCGCGCGAGGTATCGCTAGGAAAAGACAACAGAGGCCACATTCGTTCACACTCAGTCTCTAGCTGTCATTTGTAATGCACCGAAACCACAGATCCCTTTCCATATCCAGGCCTAACAAAACTTTCCATGGTTTATCTCAGACTCTTCATATGCCCTGGTTCAATCCATTGACAGCACGTCGACCCCGTTATACCACATCGTTTTAATTCACTCGATTCCTTGCACGCCTTTCACACTCCTGCATGTTTAGGCCCCGATCGATCAAAATCTTTTTCACTCCATCCTTCCACCTCCAGTTTAGTCTCCCACTTCTCCTCGTTCCCCTCCACCTCTGACACATACATTCTCTGTCAATATTTCCTCACTCATTCTCTCCATGTGACCAAACCATTTCAATACACCCTCTTCTGCTCTCTCAAGTACACTTTTTATTACCACACATCTATCTTACCCTTTCATTACTTTCTCGATCAAACCACTTCACACCACATATTGTCCTCAAAAATCTCATTTCCAACACATCCACCTTATTCCGCACCACTCCTCGCAACCATATAACATTGTTGGAACCACTATTCCTTCAAACATACCCATTATTGCTTTCCGAGATTACGTTCTCGCCTTCCACGCATTTTTCAACGCTTCCAGAACTTTCGCCCGCTCCCCACCTTATGACTCACTTCCTCTTCCATAGTTCCATACGCTGCCAAATGCACTCCCAGATATCTTAAACACTTCACTTCCTCCAGTTTTTCTCCACTCACACTTACCTCCCAATTTACTTGTCCCTCAGTCATACTGAATCTAATAACCTTGCTCTTATTCACATTTACTCTCAGCTTTCTTCTTTCACACACTTTACCAAACTCAGTCACCAACTTCTGCAGTTTCTCGCCCGAATCAGCCACCAGCGCTGTATCATCAGCGAACATCTGACTCACTTCCCAAGCTCTCTCATCCTCAACAGACTGCTTACTTGCCCTTCTCTCCAAAACTTTTGCATTCACCTCCCTAACAACCCCATCCATAAACAAATTAAACAACCATCACTCACCCCTGCCGCAAACCGACACTTTCCTCGTATACATGCCTTACATCTTTGATAAAAACTTCACTGCTTCTAGCAACTTACCTCCCGCACCATATACTCTTAATACCTTCCACAGAGCATCTCTATCAATTCTTAGCATATGCCTTCTCCAGATCCATAAATGCTACATACAAATCCATTACACACACACACACACACACACACACACACACACACACGTTTTGATTAATTAGGGAAATTGTGGATTAGATATCCTACATTCATTTTCACTTTATTCTTGAAATACACGAGACATTTCGAGCGCACGAACACCACCCGTCTTCATTCAGATTGACTGATATAACACAACATATAGAGCGAAACAGCAATGAATCACATCTTGAAGTGTTACAAATGAGAGCGGTGGGAAAGTCCGGTGGAGGTGGTGAGTGAGGTCATTTAGAGTGTGGAAGAGAATAATAGCAGAGTCCTATCGTGTCCTGTACTTTGATTATTTTTGAAGTTATTCTATTTACTTATGTACATGGCCTTTGTTGTCTGTAGTTTAGTAGAATTGGGCGGTTTCAGTATTATCGTGTTTTCAGTCAGATGTTTTGTTGCTGTTGGACATGTAGTTTAAGTCCGTTTTCAAGACGAGATGTTAAGCGTCGAGCGAAGAGATGTAGTAGTCATGTCGACTCAACGTTGTTTCGAAGTTTACAATCTTCAGCCGAGCCGGAGTACCTTTAAACTACATTCACTAACGTAAAAAGAAAAAAAACGTAAATTCTTCTATTTACTGCAGGTTAATACTGTAAAAATGAAGGAAAAAAAACATAGGAAGAGAGGATGAGGATTTAGCCTTTTTAATAAGTTTCATGCACAATAAGGGTAATGTGGTTCCGGCTTTCTTAGAGGGCATTCGCCACGCAACCCAACCCTATGCCAATCGTACCCTTAACCAAACTATGTTGTCATACAGGCCAAATCTAACCGTCACCCGCGCCAAGTCGCAACGCAGACCTTTGTGTACAGGAAGCAACCTAGGCCAATGCTCACCGAAACCTACCTTACCGTTTAACCTTACTAAGTTGCCACGTAGGCCGAGGGCAAGCAGGCCACTGCTCATGTTAACCTAACTTAACCTTTAACCTCACCAAGTTGCCACATAGGTTAATGTGTAACGAGGACAAGCCAGCCAATGCTCGCCCTAACCTAGCCTGATATACCACTGGGTATTGGTAGTAATCAGGAAAATGCTCAACGCAGCCTAACCTTCATCTCATTGGCCAGTGTGTATGGGGAGGAATCCAGACCAGTGCTAACCCTAACCTAACCGAACCTCACTCTCAGGCAAGTCAGGACAATGGGCACCAGCCAGGACAATCTTACACGCTCGCTCAGGAATGATCCTCCATCTACGGTGTCTCCCAACTTGTTAGTGTGGTGAGATTCAGGTGAGGTTAACGTGGCCTGGATTTTATGTTAGTTTGTGAAACTTTCCTATATCTAAAGTCGATATTTCGTTTACATATTATGAGTCTGAAATGTTTTCCACTCAGTGTGAAAAAATATTAAACCACATTTTTACCCCTTTTCATTTTTAGTTTTTTCACTAAACTGTCGGCAAAGTTTATTCTAAAGGATTTCTTCCTAACATATAGTGAGATTATATATATATATATATATATATATATATATATATATATATATATATATATATAGATATATATATTTTTTTTTTTTTTTTTTTTTTTTTCATACTATTCGCTATTTCCCGCGATAGCGAGGTAGCGTTAAGAACAGAGGACTGGGCCTTTGAGGGAATATCCTCACCTGGACCTCTTCTCTGTTCCTTCTTTTGGAAAAAAAAAATATATTTATATATTATATCAACTGACATATTTCTCTCTTGTGTCCCCTGATGATGTGATTATTACACGAAAGTGCACTTGGGAACTTGCGTGTTGGGAACTTATATATATATATATATATATATATATATATATATATATATATATATATATATATATATATATATATATATATATATATATATGGTAAATTATATGGGAGGGTATTGATTGAGAGGGTGAAGGCATGTACAGAGCATCAGATTAGGGAAGAGCAGCGTGGTTTCAGAAGTGGTAGAGGATGTGTGGATCAGGTGTTTGCTTTGAAGAATGTATGTGAGAAATACTTAGAAAAGCAAATGGATTTGTATGTAGCATTTATGGATCTGGAGAAGGCATATGATAGAGTTGATAGAGATGCTCTGTGGAAGGTATTAAGAATATATGGTGTGGGAGGCAAGTTGTTAGAAGCAGTGAAAAGTTTTTATCGAGGATGTAAGGCATGTGTACGTGTAGGAAGAGAGGAAAGTGATTGGTTCTCAGTGAATGTAGGTTTGCGGCAGGGGTGTGTGATGTCTCCATGGTTGTTTAATTTGTTTATGGATGGGGTTGTTAGGGAGGTGAATGCAAGAGTTTTGGAAAGAGGGGCAAGTATGAAGTCTGTTGGGGATGAGAGAGCTTGGGAAGTGAGTCAGTTGTTGTTCGCTGATGATACAACGCTGGTGGCTGATTCATGTGAGAAACTGCAGAAGCTGGTGACTGAGTTTGGTAAAGTGTGTGAAAGAAGAAAGTTAAGAGTAAATGTGAATAAGAGCAAGGTAATTAGGTACAGTAGGGTTGAGGGTCAAGTCAATTGGGAGGTAAGTTTGAATGGAGAAAAACTGGAGGAAGTAAAGTGTTTTAGATATCTGGGAGTGGATCTGGCTGCGGATGGAACCATGGAAGCGGAAGTGAATCATAGGGTGGGGGAGGGGGCGAAAATCCTGGGAGCCTTGAAGAATGTGTGGAAGTCGAGAACATTATCTCGGAAAGCTAAAATGTGTATGTTTAGAGGAATAGTGGTTCCAACAATGTTGTATGGTTGCGAGGCGTGGGCTATGGATAGAGTTGTGCGCAGGAGGATGGATGTGCTGGAAATGAGATGTTTGAGGACAATGTGTGGTGTGAGGTGGTTTGATCGAGTAAGTAACGTAAGGGTAAGAGAGATGTGTGGAAATAAAAAGAGCATGGTTGAGAGAGCAGAAGAGGGTGTTTTGAAATGGTTTGGGCACATTGAGAGAATGAGTGAGGAAAGATTGACCAAGAGGACATATTTGTCGGAGGTGGAGGGAACGAGGAGAAGAGGGAGACCAAATTGGAGGTGGAAAGATGGAGTGAAAAAGATTTTGTGTGATCGGGGCCTGAACATGCAGGAGGGTGAAAGGAGGGCAAGGAATAGAGTGAATTGGATCGATGTGGTATACCGGGGTTGACGTGCTGTCAGTGGATTGAATCAGGGCATGTGAAGCGTCTGGGGTAAACCATGGAAAGCTGTGTAGGTATGTATATTTGCGTGTGTGGACGTATGTATATACATGTGTATGGGGGTGGGTTGGGCCATTTCTTTCGTCTGTTTCCTCGCGCTACCTCGCAAACGCGGGAGACAGCGACAAAGCAAAAAAAAGAAAAAAAAAAAAATATATATATATATATATATATATATATATATATATATATATATATATATTGGAACATCACAATTGATAGCGTGATCAAGTAAATTCCTAATTCACGGGGAAATGAAACGCGATAAGTTAGTTCCCAAGTGCACCTTCGTGTAATGATCACATCAGGAGAGGTACAGGAAAGAAATATGTCAGTTGATATACAAGGGAGAGACTAGCTAGGACGCTATGTTAATGCATTTTTTAGAATATTTTTATCAACGTCAGTTCATATACAAAACTTGGAATACTGTCGAGGCGCAACTCAATCTCACCCTGTTGTCCAATAATATTGGTCAACAAAGACTTCGTCCTATGGAAGAAAAAAAATGTTTCTAGTGTATTTTTGCACGCTGAAAAATATGCTTTCAGAATTTCTCTGTCATCCATAGTTTTTTTTTTTTTTTTAGCATACTCGCATATCATTACGTACTGAGCATTTTAAGCAAAAAGTTTGACAAGCACAGCTATTTTCATTGTTTGTGAAGTGCAATAGCAGAAAAACGACAGGAAATGTTGGGACATTCAAACAGTGCCCTTTTTTGAGTAGCAGATCCCCGTCAGTTGCAGGCTAGAACTCAGTGTGTAAACTGTGTCTTTTCCACTAGATTGACATATTGTGCCTTTGTGTATTCAAGAGTTGTGCTGATACCCCATCCACCAGTATAATGCCGAGAAACTGTGTAAATAGTCGAGTTTTGTGTTACATCTGCGGTGAATTAACATTCATTTCACAAAAACGTTCTTTCACACCCCTCATTAAACAATGCTATGAGCATTACTTCGGTTGTAAATGGGTGAGTAGGGTACCCCCTATTTGTTGTGTCACATGAGTCAGGCTTCTCAGAGCATTGGCAAAAGGTTCACGACGTATGCCTTTTTGCCATTCGTATGGTTTGGATTGGTATTCCTGCTTGACAAATGTAAATGGTATAACATCAGAATCCAATCATACTCTTAGATGTCCTAATTTAGCATCTGCTATGAGGCCAGTACCTCACAGTCAGGAATTACCTGTGCCAGAGCCTTCAAGAAACATGACAGTGACGACGAGTCTGGTTGCTGAGAAAGTAGACCGAGGACAATATGGATCCAGGGGCGTATCTAGGGGAAATATTGCCTATGGCAAGCACTGAAATTGTGCCCCTGCCTTGATTAAAAATGTACATACAGTGGATGTATATAGAAATATATATAGTGTAATTATAAACTGTCGAAGAGTTAGGCCAAACTTAAATTTATATAAACTCTTCAATACTTATTTGATCAAAATTGTAACGTAGAAGCGGTAATGCAACTGATAGTAGTAAAATATTACTATAGTTGAAAAGTAGGCGAGTTTCTTTTTTATCTCGCAAAACCAGACCGTGAAAATGTCAGTTGGGTAACAAAAACCAAACCTGTTGAGTGGCGCCCAGGTCACCGTGCCATACCCAAGGTACGCCATTGTGCGGATCCAGCATTTGAAACAAGCTGTTGAAGACATTTGCTGAGTTAGGGAGATCTGAATGAGATCGTTGGCAATTTAAATTTGTCTAAGAATCTTAGCAAGCCGAACTTTTGGGTTCCAGGTTAAAAGGGCTGGAATCTTCTCCAGAATTAAGCTAAAGTTTGTTTTTATCGCGATCGCCATGTCGTTTTCAGAGACTATTTGTTTCTGGTGTTTTGTAATGATGCTCGTTGTAATGGAGGTACTTGGCCACGAGTATGACACATGAAGTGGCGCTTATTTATTGACTCATCAAAAGTAAGCTTGAAAGCGGTTCTTTCCACAACTGATATACGTTCCCCTCCTTTACTTTGGCTCACGCAGCTAATGTGAAGGAATCGTATGATGATTTAAATTTTTTCGGGGGGGAAAAACATTAGGTTTGGGGACTTTAAGTGGAATGTATGAGGTGACTTTAAAGTTGCGGCACTTTTTCCCGGAAAATCTTGCAGCAATTAGTGATGAGCGCAGATAGATTTTACCTCGACGTTTTGGATAGGGAAAAGCGGTAACTAGGAAAGTGGAGTTCCTCGATGATGGTAGATTACTGCTGAACAAAACCTAGGAGAGATATTCCTGAGGTCAAATAAAGCCGAAAATCAAACTTCTACGTTTTAAAGGCAATTCTTTTTCAAGTGTAATACCAGCCTTATTTATGAATAATATACATTGTAAAATTTAATAGTACTTTCATTTTAAAACCATGCCTGATAATAAGAAATATTGTCAAGACAGATTCGAATTCAGCGTAAAAAATTACTAGAAGGTTCATCTATTTTAGTTCATGAGACAAGTTAGGATTTTGTTGACTGGTATAATTTTTCGTTGTCCTTCAAAGATGGGTGTGTAATACAGCTGTAGACTCCTCGGGTATAAGATGAGATCATGAGACCTTCACGAATCGGGGAATTAAAAAAGAATGACGTACAACCCGCGTGATTTAAGCTGCCGCTTTACACATTGGGCGTGGTGTGGTGAGTTGATGAGGATCAGGGTAAGTGATGGCCCTTGATTGCCACCAATTTACATTGTCCTGTTTGGTGACTTTGTGAGGTTAGGGGAGTTGATGAGGATCAGATATAAGTGATGGCCCTTGATTGCCACCAATTTACATTGTCCTGTTTGGCGACTTCCTGAGGTTAGGGGAGTTGATGAGGATCAGATATAAGTAATGGCCCTTGATTGCTACCAATTTACATTGTCCTGTGTGGCGACTTCGTGAGGTTAGTGGAGTTGATGAGGATCTGATATAAGTAATGGACCTTGATTGCCACCAATTGACATTGTCCTGTGTGGCGTCTTCGTGAGGTTAGGGGAGTTGATGAGGATCAGATATAAGTAATGGACCTTGATTGCCACCAATTGATATTGTCCTGTGTGGCGACTCGTGAGGTCAGGTTCAACTGGAGTAAGTACTGGCCTGGAATTGCATCCTTTACACGTTGGTTAGTATAGGAGGAACAGTAGTCTGGACTGTTCCCATTACACATTGGCCTGGGTGGCGACTTGGTGAGATTAAAGGTAAGTTATAGCAATTGCCTTGTCTGCACATTCTTTTTAAAATCTGCTTGTCCTCCTTGCTTCTTTCATTCATTCGACATGACATCTATACAAACTGGATGTGTCCATATACAGATATAACAACTATTGAAACTTTTTTTTTTTATCTAAATGCCTCCCCCAAGTTGTTCGCGTTGTCTTTGCTGACTTCTAACCGCTGAGTGACTCCATTATTGGTTCTCATGTGCATATCTCGCTTGGTTACTCAATGTTCGCTTAAGTTATTTTTTGATAACTCATCAAGTCTCACTCATACCATTCATGCTATTCGCCAGTTATTGATCCTTATCAAAAAAGAGTGGGATCTCATCAGCCTCGAACACATTGTATCAACTTCAAATCTTTTTATCCCTCAGCTGTGCTGAATCAATTAGTATTTCCTTCATTAAACAAAAATCAGGTATGGAAGACACAGTTTCTCCAAAGGATCATGCACAAAGTTTGAAAGTAACTGGGGTGTGCGAATCAACTACTGTAAAATTCTTTTTTCATATCTTTATCAAATAGGAGCCCTTAAGTATTATTATCTAAGCCTGTGCCCAAATTTTAAAGTCAAAACTCTGAAGCATTGCAGTTCAAGCCATTGTAAATTCCTTTTTTATATATAAATTTCATATAGGTAGGAAGAGTACCTTTTGAAATCTTCCAAGAAAGTTACAGTAGTTTGATGAATGGACAGTAAAGTGGCCAGATTTACCTAACATGATTCACATGAGGATTTCCAATCATACTTTCTTTGATGAAGCTAGTGCATGCAGATTTCACATTTTTATGTAGATACACCAAACACGTATCCAAATTTTTTTATCTTTTGTCTTCATACATCTTTTAATGGCTTTTCTCTAACTTCTCCATTTTCTTAAGAACTCAAACCATATATTTAATTCACCTATTCATTCAAGATTATTTTTCCCTTGAGGAAGCTCACATAGACTATCTCCTCTGTGACCTGTTGCACTAGAAATCTGACTAAACTAATGTAGAACCTGACCTTCTTTATTTAGTTCATCTGAGAACTAAAATATCCTTGTCCAGTCTTACATGAAATCTGTATTTCCAAGAAGCTTGCCCTGCTGCATTTGAAATTTGCCCTCCATAAAATTGAATGCCATTGATACCAAACCTTATCCTTGATATATACATGAAATACCAGAAAGGTAAAATCTTTATGCTTCATTAATGAAAAAAATATCTGTTTACAATTTGACATCTGTATGACTTCTAGTGGCAGTAACATTTTCCTTTGGTGCACAGGATAACATTTTGTTAGTGTAATTTTTTTCTGCCTATTGTTAATCTCTGTTGTTTTTTACAGTTTGGCGGGTACTCTGCAGACAGCTTGGCAGACCGCATGCTGGATGCACAGGCATCTGTTCTCATCACAGCTGATGCAGTGTGGAGGGGTGCCAAGCTCATTGCCTTAAAGGAGATTGCTGATGATGGTATGATAGACTGTGATATGTTGTTAGTGTCTTCACATGTGTCACTTAAATTGAAAGAGGATGAAATCTATGTCTATCCATCTGTATCTCTGACACCTCTTTCCAACTGGAACTCCCTCCAGGGGGTTGGTCACAGCAGTAGTCTCCATAACTAGTGAACTCCATTGCCACTTCATAGCCTATAGTGCTCCCCCTTAACAGGCCACTGGCAGAGGACAACTCTCGCATAGTGTTTGCAGAGGCTCCTACCTTATGTTCATACTGACTACTTTTACCTAATACTCCTGCCTGATGTTCCTTCCTATTACTTCTACCTAATCTTTCTACCTAATGCTCCTGCCTAAATGTTCCTATCTACTGCTTTTACCTATTGCTCCTAACAATTTGCCAAAAGGCAAGGCTGGTGCATAGTACTCACTGAAGGAAAATCTAGAGTTATAAAGGATGAGCTGTATGAATTTAAGTGTTGTCAAGTGTTATGCATGTTAAATGCTGGCTCTAGTGCTACACAGGCATTACTAACTTCCAAATACCCAGGCGGGTAGTACTGGTGAAATACCTCCCTGGTCCTTGAGTGCCTTCTGACTACCACTTACAAGGGGGATAAGCAGTTCCTGTAATTGTTCATTTTAAGGTTGTAGCAATGCAAAAGACCTACTATCAGTGAAATTTATATCACTAGGTTCTTTCTAGTTATTGAAAACCATAAATCACTTGCAGCTATCCCTTTAAAGAACATTTTGGAAGGTGACTTTGGTTGAGATTGCCTATTAAATGTTTGATTGTGATTTTTACATAACACAGTTCAAAGCCAAGATACTTAGCAAGACCTAACTTAATTGGACATTTTTAAAAGTGATTAGTGCAGTTGGAATAAAGTTCTAATAACGATAGGTGATCCATTGATATGAGTTTTGTCATTATTTATACTAGTAAGTAAACCCAAACTTGAACTGCAATGCTTTTTAGCTTAGTTTTTCACAGCTGATTGAAAATATGAAATATACATCTATTTGTATCTTAAATGCTTTACCATAATTTAGAGCACATGTTAGATATTCCCAGAAGCTTGTTGCTCCTTGATGGCACATATTAATTCATCCCATTTGTAAAAGTAGTCTTTGAATTACTTTTTCATCCTTTTCTCTATTGATTTGGCTGGTCATTTATTGCTAATGCAATTGGTTTGCAATTATATGATAAATGTGAGCATGTGTGAAAAAGACTGCTGATTGTTTCAATAGCAATGCACAAAGCTGGACATAGAAGGCATATGGAAACAAATAAACAGGAAAGAGCAATACCTTACCTTACCTTATGTGTAGCTTATGTTGATTTCTTGGGCAGATGATTCAGCTATTGAGTGGGGTTTCCATGTTAACCTGACCAGGGGATAAATATTGTCTTTCTCCTTCAGTAGTGACAGCATAAAAGATGGGTGTTAATCTCTGCAACATAAGTGCATTGCCCTTGTCCATGCGTTTGATTTTATGAAAATACCTCATGACTGGCTATTTGGATATTGACTAAACGTACATCACAGATACCTAATACAAAGTGTGTAGAAACTTGCGAACACAGTACCCATTTGGAAAATCCTCATACCACCTAACTTCCCTTCCTCTGATTCCCCTATATCTTTGCTTTCATCAATATCCAGACTCCTTGAAGAGCTTTCTACAACAGAGTTGACCAAAGTATTCGTCTTTTCAACACAGCGTGACTTGACACCTAGTCACTCCACTGTGACACAGCACTCCTGGAAAGATTCCTTGGGTTTCACTTTCTTAAACATGTAGAATCCCATTCCCCTCTTGCTAATCATCAGTATGGATTTTGTATTGCTATATCTACTGATGATCTTATCTCCATTGTGACTCAACTTCTGGCCCTCTTCCTTTCAGGAAAATTGGTGAATTTTTTGTCAACCCTCAAAATTTCTTAAAGGATTTGACAGGGTGTAACATAAGTCTGTATTCTGAATTTCCTTCCATTTATTTTTCTGCTTCTTTCTCTTTCCTGATGTATAGTTTCCTCTCTTGCCATTCCAATGCTGTAGCTATTTATGGAGCAAATTCTCCCTTGTATCCTATCAGTGGTGTTCATATGGGTTCTGTCCTATCATATACTGACCTTCTTGTGATAAATTATTTCAATTCAGCTTCTAATCCTATGCAGTCTTTTGCTGATAATTTTAATTTACATACTTCAATTGACTTTCCCTCCCCTCCTTCTAATACTCATTCTCTCTCGAGTTTTGAATATATTTCTTCTCTGATTTGGATCTGTGCAGAATCTCATAATGGAGAAGCAGTAACCAACTTAAATTTGATAGTGATTAAATGAAGTTTCTCATTGCATCTCTATCTTAGGTGTTGTTTATCTAAAGTATCATTCACTTCCCTTTCATCATTTTCAGAACACCACAATTCAATTATGTAAAAATATGGATTTGTATGTAGCATTTATGGATCTGGAGAAGGCATATGACAGAGTTGATAGAGATGCTCTGTGGAAGGTATTAAGAATATATGGTGTGGGAGGCAAGTTGTTAGAAGCAGTGAAAAGTTTTTATCGAGGATGTAAGGCATGTGTACGTGTAGGAAGAGAGGAAAGTGATTGGTTCTCAGTGAATGTAGGTTTGCGGCAGGGGTGTGTGATGTCTCCATGGTTGTTTAATTTGTTTATGGATGGGGTTGTTAGGGAGGTGAATGCAAGAGTTTTGGAAAGAGGGGCAAGTATGAAGTCTGTTGGGGATGAGAGAGCTTGGGAAGTGAGTCAGTTGTTGTTCGCTGATGATACAGCGCTGGTGGCTGATTCATGTGAGAAACTGCAGAAGCTGGTGACTGAGTTTGGTAAAGTGTGTGAAAGAAGAAAGTTAAGAGTAAATGTGAATAAGAGCAAGGTTATTAGGTACAGTAGGGTTGAGGGTCAATTCAATTGGGAGGTGAGTTTGAATGGAGAAAAACTGGAGGAAGTGAAGTGTTTTAGATATCTGGGAGTGGATCTGGCAGCGGATGGAACCATGGAAGCGGAAGTGGATCATAGGGTGGGGGAGGGGGCGAAAATTCTGGGAGCCTTGAAGAATGTGTGGAAGTCGAGAACATTATCTCGGAAAGCAAAAATGGGTATGTTTGAAGGAATAGTGGTTCCAACAATGTTGTATGGTTGCGAGGCGTGGACTATGGATAGAGTAGTGCGCAGGAGGATGGATGTGCTGGAAATGAGATGTTTGAGGACAATGTGTGGTGTGAGGTGGTTTGATCGAGTAAGTAACGTAAGGGTAAGAGAGATGTGTGGAAATAAAAAGAGCGTGGTTGAGAGAGCAGAAGAGGGTGTTTTGAAATGGTTTGGTCACATGGAGAGAATGAGTGAGGAAAGATTGACCAAGAGGATATATGTGTCGGAGGTGGAGGGAACAAGGAGAAGAGGGAGACCAAATTGGAGGGGGAAAGATGGAGTGAAAAAGATTTTGTGTGAGCGGGGCCTGAACATGCAGGAGGGTGAAAGGAGGGCAAAGAATAGAGTGAATTGGATCGATGTGGTATACCGGGGTTGACGTGCTGTCAGTGGATTGAATCAAGGCATGTGTATGGGGGTGGGTTGGGCCATTTCTTTCGTCTGTTTCCTTGCGCTACCTCGCAAACGCGGGAGACAGCGGAAAAAAAAAAAAAAAAACATGCTGGGCATAACTTTATCCTCCAATTTGTCCAAGAAACCTCACATAATCAATGTACAGTCTGGTTCCCAAAAGCTGGGGTGCTCTATAGGTGCCATAATTATTTTTCTTGTTTGTAGCTATTTCATATCTGTAGGGGTTTTATGTGCTTTAGCATTGATTACTGCTCATGCAGTTGGAGTGGATTTTCCTTCTTTCTATTAACCAGAGTAAAATCAGAAGCTTTCCATCTCATTAATTTTCCTGGTATTTCCCCTCTTCAACCATCTCTGTCTGTGCATTGTAATAATGCTGCTCTCTCTCTTTTGTAAAATATTATTTTGGCTATTGTTTATTTGAGCTGTTAGTATGTGTCCAATCTCCTAAGGTTTGGATGCAAGATAGAAGTCCCACAGTTTCTGTATGGAGACCAGACACTTGAGTATTGACTATTGTAACACCTCCTACCCTCAAAAAAGCTAAGCTATGGAATTCACTTTCTCCTTTCATCTTTCCCTCTCTGTATAACCTTTCTGCCTTTAAGAGTCAGGTCTATAAACAGGTCCATATTGATTTCCATTGTCTTTTCCTTTCACTTTATATCTTTTCCCCGAGATGGCCTTTTGATTGGAGCACCTTGTCATCATAATAAAAAAAAATACATGGTTGTAAGAATCATCATTGCGTGCCACATTTACAGTTTTGATGTCATAATAGCAACAAACTTCTAATTTCTTTAGCTCAGGTGTATGTGGAAATTTGTAGCTGCTATACTATATTTTCCAGATAACAGTCATGATGTTTTAGATAGTGTGAGCATCAGTCTTGATATTTGTATGTACAGTTCTGTCTTTTATTACATCCTTTTACATTAAGGCTTCCAAAATGACACCAAACTTTGCAGTGTCAGGTGGTTATATCTACATATATCAATATACTTTACCCCAAGGGATGGGGAGAAAGCACACATCCCACATATTCCCTGGGTGTCATAAGGCGACTAAAAGGGGTTGGATTGGGAGGTAGGGTTGGAAATCCTCAACTCCTGTTTTACTTTTCCAAAAGAAGGGACAAAAATGCAGGCCAAATGATTTTTCCCTCTGAGGCTGAATCATCTGTTCTTGAAGTTACCTCGCTTATGCGGAAAATGGTGAATATGTATGAATAAAGAATCATTGTATTGACATTTTCCTTTGCTTCAAGAGAAAATTTGCACATTTATTAATGTATCTCACTTCTTACTATTTTATTATTTTCACTGCTTTTCTTTCTCATGTGATTTGGCGATTGTTTGTTTGTTTTTAACTTCTTGAAATATATAACTAGTTTCATGTGCCAATATTCTGCTTAACATATTGCCTTACATGAATTTGTACAGGTAATATTTATTATTTTTTTCATTGTTTGTAAGAGTTAATATGATGCACATCAATCAAAATAATGATGTGGTAACAGGCAGCCCTATAGGAAGTTTTCAGGAAGTGTTTTACTACTCTATCGGTTGTTGATGTGAGCTGGTATGTTGAAATGTACAAGGTCCCTGTCCAAGGTGAAGGTGCTGGACCAAGGATTCAGATTTTCACAAAAAGTTTTGTACTGGCTGAGGGTTAGAGAAAGAACTGCTCCTTGGGGAACTTCACTGTAGTGTTTGATGGTTTTGTAGGTAAAGCCTTTGTAAATGATTCTGGCTTGTTGGCTAGTTTTAAAATTGGATCTGTCTGTACCTATGATGCCTTTTCCAACTGGAACTTTCTCAAAGGGGTGGCCACAGCAAGTCACCATAGCAAGTGAACCCAATGCTGCTTTTTAGCCTTTAGTGCTTCACCCTTAAGAGGCCACTGGCAAAGGGCATCTTTAGTACAGTGTTTGCTGAGGCTCCTATTTAATGTACTACTGACTCCTTCTATCTAATGCTCCTATCAACTACTACTATGTAATGTTCTAGCGTAAATGTTCCTACCTACTAATTCTATATACTACGCCTATCATTTTGCCAAAAGGCAGGGTCAGCGCATAGTGCTCACTGCAAGAAAAACTAGAGTTATGAAGGATGAGCTGTGTGAGTTAAGTGTTGTCATGTATTACATATGACAAGGAGAGATTGTATGTTTGTGGACAGAATGCCAGAAGTCTATGTGTTAGTGAGGCAGAAAGAAAAGACAGCTACCTGGGTCAGAGGAGTGCAACCTGACATCCACTGAAGTGCTGGTTCATTAAGCAGAGGTCACTAACCTTCCTGATACCCAGGTGAGTAGTATTGGTATTATACCTTCCTGGTCATTAGCTGCCTATCAAGTGCTACCATATTAATCACTGTTGAGAGGGATGGTGCCAAGTACCTCTAATATGAAGATGTGTAGAGGAACAGAGTGAAATGGTGTGTTGGTATCTATTATCTATTGGTACAGTTTAAGAGAGGGGCTGTGGTTGGTTGAAGCCATCCGTGATATGTTGTGTGAAGTCCTTGTGAAGAGTAGTATTGCACTGCTTGGGTCTAAAGTTGTTCTGTGTGGGTGAGAGAGGGACATCTTGCTTGATTTTTTTCTGGATTAGTTTTATAAGAGGTTTGGCTGTTGATGACATTGATGACATCTTGCATTAGAATAAGGTAGGGTTGGGGTTTTTAGAATGGGTACATAGAGTCCTCCTTTAATACAGCCACATGTAATGGATTTTCATATAACAGACGAGATAAATAATCTTTTGATAAATACAGTATGTGTAATAGTCAGCTGAATGTTAGGTACATGTGGAATAGTCTCTTTGATTAGCATTCCTAATCATTGAAACAGCTTGTAATAACGGAATGATAAAAAGAACCAGCTAGTTCACTACATACTATCTTGCAAAAAGATTTTTGTGAACAAGGAATAAGCCACTGGAGATGATAAAGAGCTGACCAGAAGGGTGTTGGTGTACCCAGAGTATGGCAGCAGTGATCAGTAACACTGAAGCACTAAGAGGCCTCTGAATGTTAGATTTAGTTTTGTATTGCATTTATATGGACAGTATTTTTGATTAATGTGTAAAGCACAAAAATAACAACTGAAGATCCATTACTGTTACTGAGGAAAGCCTCTCTATGGTGCTTACAATTGTAAGAATTGACAGTCAGGAATATCTCCATAGGCACCATGTTATAATGACTCCAGTAATGAATTTTTTGTTAAATGAACACTTCTCAAGAATGCATGGAGTCCATTATAAGAGGTCTCTTTGTAATAAGGAGGCAAGTGTGTAGATGTTTGGGATTTTGTTGGGTAGCCAGTAGTTGAAGATATCTGTAGAGGCTTGGATTGTATTTAGACCCACCTGCAAGGGAGTTCTTCAATGTTGTGATTGCATTTTTTACACCTGTCGGTGTGTTGTTGTTTTGGGATCCTGTTTATTGATACGGGAATGGATGAGGGCAGCAAGTATGAATATGTACATGTGTATATATGTATATGTATGTATATGTTGAAATGTAGAGGTATGTACATGTGCGTGTGTGTGTGTTTATGTATATACATGTGTATTTGGGTGGGTTGGGCCATTCTTTCACCTGTTTCCTTGCGCTACCTCGTTAAGGCAGGAGACAGCAACTAAGTATGATAAGAAAAGTGAAATATATATATAGGTATTAAGAATATATGGTGTGGGAGGCAAGTTGTTAGAAGCAGTGAAAAGTTTTTGTCGAGGATGTAAGGCATGTGTACGTGTAGGAAGAGAGGAAAGTGATTGGTTCTCAGTGATTGTAGGTTTGCGGCAGGGGTGTGTGATGTCTCCATGGTTGTTTAATTTGTTTATGGATGGGGTTGTTAGGGAGGTGAATGCAAGAGTTTTGGAAAGAGGGGCAAGTATGAAGTCTGTTGGGGATGAGAGAGCTTGGGAAGTGAGTCAGTTGTTGTTCGCTGATGATACAGCGCTGGTGGCTGATTCATGTGAGAAACTGCAGAAGCTGGTGACTGAGTTTGGTAAAGTGTGTGAAAGAAGAAAGTTAAGAGTAAATGTGAATAAGAGCAAGGTTATTAGGTACAGTAGGGTTGAGGGTCAAGTCAATTGGGAGGTGAGTTTGAATGGAGAAAAACTGGAGGAAGTGAAGTGTTTTAGATATCTGGGAGTGGATCTGGCAGCGGATGGAACCATGGAAGCGGAAGTGGATCATAGGGTGGGGGAGGGGGCGAAAATTCTGGGAGCCTTGAAGAATGTGTGGAAGTCGAGAACATTATCTCGGAAAGCAAAAATGGGTATGTTTGAAGGAATAGTGGTTCCAACAATGTTGTATGGTTGCGAGGCGTGGGCTATGGATAGAGTTGTGCGCAGGAGGATGGATGTGCTGGAAATGAGATGTTTGAGGACAATGTGTGGTGTGAGGTGGTTTGATCGAGTAAGTAACGTAAGGGTAAGAGAGATGTGTGGAAATAAAAAGAGCGTGGTTGAGAGAGCAGAAGAGGGTGTTTTGAAATGGTTCGGGCACATGGAGAGAATGAGTGAAGAAAGATTGACCAAGAGAATATATGTGTCGGAGGTGGAGGGAACGAGGAGAAGAGGGAGACCAAATTGGAGGTGGAAAGATGGAGTGAAAAAGATTTTGTGTGATCGGGGCCTGAACATGCAGGAGGGTGAAAGGAGGGCAAGGAATAGAGTGAATTGAAGCGATGTGGTATACCGGGGTTGACGTGCTGTCAGTGGATTGAATCAAGGCATGTGAAGCGTCTGGGGTAAACCATGGAAAGCTGTGTAGGTATGTATATTTGCGTGTGTGGACGTATGTATATACATGTGTATGGGGGGGGGGGGTTGGGCCATTTCTTTCGTCTGTTTCCTTGCGCTACCTCGCAAACGCGGGAGACAGCGACAAAGCAAAAAAAAAAAAAAAAAAAAAATATATATATATATATATATATATATATATATATATATATATATATATATATATATATATATATATATATATATATGGGAATAGGGGAGAAAGAATACTTCCCACGTATTCCCTGAATGTCGTAGAAGGTGACTAAAAGGGGAGGGAGCTAGGGGCTGGAAATCCTCGCCTCGTTTTTAATTTTCCAAAAGAAGGAACAGAGAAGGGGGCTAAGAGAGGACATTCCCTCAAAGGCTGTCCTCTGTTCTTAATGCTACCTCGCTGACGTAGGAAATGGCGAACAGTATGTAAAAGTATATATATTTATATATATGGATTTTTGTGTAGCATTTATGGATCTGGAGAAGGCATATGATAGAATTGATAGAGATGCTTTGTGGAAGGTATTAAGAGTGGGAGGTAAGTTGCTAGAAGCAGTAAAGTTTTTATCAAGGATGTAAGGCATGTGTACAAGTAGGAAGAGAGGAAAGTGATGGGTTCCTAGTGAATGTTGGTTTGCGGCAGGGGTGTGTGATATCTCCATGGTTGTTTGATTTGTTTTATGAATGGGGTTGATAGGGAGGTGAATGCAAGAGTTTTGGAGAGAGGGGCAAGTACTCAGTCTGTTGTGGATGAGAGGGCTTGGGAAGTGTCAGTTATTGTTCACTGATGATACAGCACTGATGGCTGATTCGGGTGAGAAACTGCAGAAGCAGAAGTTGGCGACTGAGTTTGGTAAAATGTGTGAAAGAAGAAAGCTGAGAGTAAATGTAAATAAGAGCAAGGTTATTAGGTTCAGTAGGGTTGAGGCACAAGTTAATTGGGAGGTAATTTTGAATGGAAAAACTGGAGGAAGTGAAATGTTTTAGATATCTGGGAGTGGATTTGGCAGCAGATGGAACCATGGAAGCGGAAGTGAATCACAGGGTGGGGGGAGGGGGTGAAGGCTCTGGGAGTGTTGAAGAATGTATGGAAGGCGAGAATGTTACCTCGGAGAGCAAAATTGTGTATGTTTGAAGGCATAGTGGTTCCAACAATGTTATATGGTTGTGAGGCATGGGCTATAGATAGGGTTGTGTGGAGGAGAGTGGATGTGATGGAATGAAATGTTTGAGGACAATATGTGGTGTGAGGCGGTTTGATTGAATATGTAATGAAAGGGTAAGAGAGATGTGTGGTAATAAAAAGTGTGGTTGAGAGAGCAGAAGAGGATGTATTGAAATGGTTTGGTCACATGGAGAGAATGAGTGAGGAAAGAATGACAAAGAGGATATATGTGTCAGAGGTGGAGGGAACGAGAAGTGGGAGACCAAATTGGAAGGATTGAGTGAAAAAGATTTTCTGCGATCGGGGCCTGAACATAAAGGAGGGTGAAAGGCGCGCAAGGATTAGAGTGAATTGGAACGACGTGGTATACCGGGTCAACGTGCTGTCAATGGATTGAACCAGGGCATGTGAAGCATCTGGGGTAAACCATGGAATGTTTTGTGGAGCCTGGATGTGGAAAGGGAGCAGTGGTTTCAGTGCATTACACATGACAGCTAGAGACTGAGTGTGAATGAATATAGCCTTTGTTGTCTTTGTCTTTTTCTAGCACTACCTCGCTCGCATGCAGGGGAAGGGGATGCTGTTTCATGTGGCGGGGTGGCGATGGGAATAGATGAAATCAGCAAGTATGAATATGTACATGTGTATATATGTCTGTGTTTGTATATGTTTAAATGTATTGTTACAAACTTGATACTTATTCAGGCAAGGTCACCAGTAACATTTATATATCACAAATTCTATACTGATCCTTGTCTTGCAAGGACATTAGATTTGTTATTTTTCACAACACAGGATAACACTATCTGAAAGTTATGGGATTGAATCAAAGACTAGCATTACAACTACTTATAATGAAAGGAAGTGAATTGTACAAAGATAAATACACTAAAGATACAACTCATGTACGTTAACACTGAACATGAGTGTAACATTGAACATGAGATAACGTTGAACATGAGTTAACATTCCAGGTAAGATTTCAAACCAGGAGATCTCTTTCCTTTGTGACAAATTTTTTGATTACATTACACTTAGTTAGGCCCTTCTTTGACAAGTTCAACTCTATGATACTCAATCATGACAGAGACAAGCATTGTAGGGTCTGTATCGTGCACTGCACTTGGATAACGGACTTACAGCAGGGGGTACACCACTTACCTCACTGGGCTAAAGAGAGAGCAATCGAATCTCAGAGGTTGTCATGAGTATTTATTACAAGTAAAGATGAGCGTCTGCCCTGATGATACAATGCTACCCTTGATTGGCTATGGGACTAAGAGCACTTGTGATTGGTTGGATATCCTAAAGTCTGTCGCACATTCTGCGTAGTTCACCCTCCTTTGTCCTCTTGTTTAAACATGCAGCAATGACATGTCCCGTACGGTGGTGAAATACCCCGTAGCTGATTGACAAGGGTCCTGGTGCTCAAGGACAGATCGCCATCTGGCTTCAAAACAGGATTACACCACCATACACGTTATATACACGAACATGTGGGCACACACACTCATGTTTGTAACAGTATATGTATGTATATGTGGGTGTTTATGGATATGCAAGTGTATATGGGTGGGTTGGGCCATTCTTTCGTCTGTTTCCATACCGCTACTTCACTAGCACGGGAGACAAAGACTAAGTATGATAAATATATAAGATGAATATTCATTTATAGGTGTACTGGATTCCACTTGAATGTGGTTACATTATGATTGAGGTTTTACCTTTGGTGAGGCTATATCACCATCAGTTGATGAAAGAGAGTATTCTTGTTGAGGAATTTGTCATGCAAGGTGAGTCCATCATTTTCTTGCCTCTGACTGAACTACAGCCTTGAAACTGATGGAACCTCATGATAGGGATACTTGGGTTGTACTTAGTGATACCAGTGAAATTAGTAATGATAATGATAATTGTGATTGATTAGCTTTCACAGCATTTGCCAAACCAGTGTTGCACAATTATGTTCTCCTCATTGTGGTACATGTATTTTTCATCTACAGCTAAACTTTATGACTCCTAACCTTCTTTGATCTTTCCTAATGACTGTGAACCAACCATTTTTGAAAGATTTACTTCTTCATGTACTGGATATAAGGTTTTTAATATATTTTTTCCTGTTTTTCCCCTCAAAGCTTGGGCAAGTATGTTTCAACTTGTGCCACAATCTGTCTCTTGAAGATTTCCTTTTCTGTTGCAAATTACTTTTTTACATGTATTATATACTATTTTCTCATATAGTAATTATGATTTAGCAGTTATGTGACAGTGCTAATATTGTTTTAGCACTGAAAGTATGCCAAGCCAAGAATGTTAAGGTGAAGATGAGTCTGGTAGTGCAGCATATGAAAAATGTGACAGCTCCACAAGCTTCCAGCAATGGAACAGCTAATGGCAATCCTAGCAAGAAAACCCATTTTGATGACAAGGTTTGTGTAATTACTGATGATCCTCAATAGACTATTTTATTTCATTACTTTTAATTTATTTGAATAATCTTGGTGAATGAATTTTTTAAACTATTTACAAAGAAAGCAGTGTGTGTGTTTATTAATTTTTCTGTTATCCTTCATACAGTGGGTGTGAGAGATGCTTTAATCAAGCCAATTTTGTATCTAATTAGTCAAGTAGCTAACATTAATCATTACATGTAAGTAGAATATACAGCATGTTTTTTTTCATTATAAGTTTTTGGTTTCTAGTGATTGCTAAGGGAATCATTCCTTCTTGTCTTAAAATTAGGATTAACGTCTTTCATTTATCTGCATAACTCGTATTACTCCTCATCTTATGATTATGACTCTATGCCCAAGCAGTATGATTTTATATGTCTACCTCTTTTCAAGAATTTTCATCCTGAAATGTTAAAGAAGCAGTAGTTATACTTTAATTTACAGACTATGACCTCATGTAGAGAACTTAGGTCTTCGAAATTCACTTATGCCTAAAAAATATAATGAGTATTATTTGCAGGTGCTGAGAGGGTTGTTAGAAGAAGCTTTATTATCCTCATAAGGATATGCTAATGAAACATGGTTGTGGAAGGGACTTCAGTATTAACTCTTTCAGGATTTTCATACACATTTAGCGTGTTGTTAAATATTACCCTCTTGGGGTTATCATGCGCATTAAGTGTATGAAGTGTTGTATGTAATTGTGATGTTGATCTTATTGCATAGCTGAAGTTTTTCTGTATGTGTTGTTTGTGATACTGGTGTTTATACCTCTCACATATTCAGCACACCTGTCCACTTAGAGCACTGGCACTTTATGGAAGTAGCTTTTGTTTCTGTTTATTTACAGTTGTTTTTTTCTGTGTATTTAACATTGTCATAGGAATATCATATTGTGAAAAATGTTTTCATATCAGTGAATATTACATTAATGGATGAGAACCTTGAAGTATCTACATCGGGCATATAGTATTCAGAAAGGATAATCATTCAGCTGTTGATGTTGTGAAGGCATTGAGGAGTTTAGATGTTTAAGCAAATTCAAGATAAAGTTTTCAGGATACTTTTTGTATAAATGGTACTTTTATATCAATTAGAATGCATTTTACCAAAAAAGATATAAACGTTTGATGCCAATATAAAGTACCTAGGATTCTTGGACCCAGAATTGGTGGGATAGTCAGCCAGCCTGATACCCTGAGAGTATTAGAGTACTCATGGTGGAACTTCACTGTAGGAAATCTGTATGGTATATAGAGTATACAGTGAAAATTTACTGAAATATTTTTAACCTCAAAACAAGCTTAATTTATTAACATTAGAGAGGGTGCTTGCTTATGCAGTTTTGCACAGTTATGTTCCAAAAATTGGATGCATTTGCCTGGATTACATCATCCTCAACCATCATGATATTTATGAATCCTTGTGCTTATTCATACAGACTCATTATTGTAAGTCAGGCAGTTTTCATTGCATTCATGGTATAAAGCTCATCTTTCAAAGTTTTGAGCTGCTGAAAACAATTAAAATGAGTGTACTTTTGAGAACTTAGATTGGAGAGATTTATCAGTTTACACTTGGAAAATCCTGAGAGGCACAGTGGAAAATCCTGAGAGGCACAGTTATGTATATGCACTCTGAAGTAAAATGCCCTTTTGGCATGACAGAAATGGAGTCAGAAATATTACTACAGAAATGGATAGGTGCTGTAAGTACGTCCAGGGCCCAACTCTCCCACACTAACTTCAGAATTTAAATCACTTGCCCTATGCTGCAATGTTGGTTTGCTTTCCCTCTTTTATAGGTATTACTTTGGTTTATGCTGCCAAGAGCTGGCTGATTGTATGCATCACATGATTACTGTGTTCCTGTTGGCAACTCAGGGTTGGGCTATTATCATAACTGTTTCTTTCCCTACACTTGAAAGCTGTGGAACTCTCCACCCCTTTCATGTCTTTCCCAATAACTATGACCTGGTGACCTGGCACTTTTTAGATGACAGGTTTTTCACTTTCTCAAAAATTTGTCATTATTTTTCCTTGTCTTCATTTTCCCTTTCATTAATCTCTTTACATTTCAATTAAGGCCTGGCTTTGATATGGACTTTTGTTCATGACTAGAGCCTCCAATGTAGAAAAAGAAAAAAAAAACTGGCTGCAGCTGTTAGAAGACAATTAACATTGGTGAAGAAAGTTAAAAGGTGCCTTGTCAAGCTCTTGAAAATGTGCTAGATCAGGTGGGAGATATATTAAAAAGACAGATGACAAGAGACTTGATGGCCTCTGGTTAGATTATCTGGAATTGTAACCCATTTCTTCCTCTGACTTAATTGCTGGCAGGAAAAAAAAGATATGAAGAAACATTGTACATTGAGAAAGTATACTGTCATGGAAATTTTACAGAAAAATGTGAACAGGAAAAATTTCTTACTCAGAAAAGAATGGACTCTGGAACAGAAAAAGAATTACATTATTTTGTAAATACTGTTGTAACTTCTAAAAAGTCTTGACACAGGAATATTTACTGTTAACAAATATCATTGAAGTATTTGTGCAGACTTGATTGGAGGATATTTATTGGCTTTGCAATTAGTACATCTGATGGTAGTTTTCTACAATTGTACTGCTGAAAAATCTTTACTCCAGATTGCTATTTCGTCCTTTAAACTCTATTATGTGTGGTAGTGTCAGTTAAGTTTGCTTACAGTAGTGTCAGTTAAGTTTGCTTACAGGCCATAGACTCGAGGAGACTGACTGAGTGGAGGAGCAATATGATAATTTGGTCTCAGACTGAGCTTTGGGAGTAGGAGAACTCCAAGACCATCATAAAACGTACCAGCAATCATACAGCAACCCACCCATATTCATGACATCACTGTCATGGGATGAGATGGCACTTGCTTGCCTCCAGCCCACATCATGCTAGTTCTGGCCTTTTGAGATGCCAGATTGTATTTTCTTATTTGTACGGAGAATTTCAAGAACTTTTGCAGTTTTTGCCCTTTCATAAATCTATTTTTTCTGTTGATACAATAAAGAAACCCTTAGATTTAGGAAATCTGTATTTGTTCAGTTTAACAAAAAAAAAAAAAAATCTGTTGAGTGTAGGTATCTAAGGGACTGAGAAAAGACCATAGTAGTTATATAGCAGACTCGAAAATCTCTCTGAATTATATAAGACATGGTTTGCCAGTTTATTTATCCTTTTTTTTTTCTTTTTTTTTTAGGGGGGAAACTGTTAGGTGTAAAGATTTCATTGTCACTAAAAGAGGTGTTGCTTCTTTTGGGGTCAGTTTAACTCTTTTATTTTAGTATGGAGCTTCTGGATGAAATTAAGGTACTTCAAAGTAATTCTGAAAGTGTTAGAGGTTGGGCTCAGGAGCTCTTAAAACTTTGGTAGATTTGATAGATAGGCATGATAGATGCTGCAGCAGTACAAAAAAGTTGTCCAGCCACTTCTTACATATTAAGAGGTGAAAGCCTGAGTCACTGTTTTCTTGCCTGTGTAGCATGACAAACACTTAGGGAATTGCTTTTTCCATCAACCATCGATTTATCGTCAGAGGTTACACCATGGTTTCATTATGTGTTTTGATAGACCTATAATCGTCAGGTCAGGCATATGTAACTGTATACAGTGCTTTATACAAGTCTTTCTTAACACCTAAATAATTGAATGGCATAAGTTCCATTACTTTAAATTAGATTTTGCTTTAGTTATGCCACTCATAAAAAGGATTAACCTGGAACCTGATGTTGCTTATAACTGGAAGAAAATTTCCCCATTGTCCGTAGAACTAAATATGGATGTTTTTGATGTTTTCCAAATAATATTACCACCCATCACTTGCAGTAACTCTGCTGCTATGCATATGACAGGAGTTCCATGGAACACCCTTCTTGTTAAATGTTTGTATTGTATAATTGATAAACAGAAATGAGGTCGAATCAGCTGCAGGACTAGTTTTGATGAACAGCTCTTTTTCCAGTATAAGAAAGCATGAAAAGAATGATTTTAGTCCTTTTGCTTTTTAACAGGCAGATTTGACTGCAGAAAAGTGTTCACAAAACACTTATGAAAGGTGTGTGGGCTGGGAATTTGGATTTGGAGGATGCTTACTGGTATATTGATCTCAGGGTGAGAAGGTTCTTTTAACTCAATGGTTGTTTGATTTTTGTCTCCTATTTTCTCTGTTAATTTTATGAATACTGAAGAGGGTTGTGTTAAAAAAATATGTAAATGCAGTTTGCTGTATTACTGAACATGATTTGAATTAATATTTGTGTGTTATTGGGAGAGAGTTTTACACTTGTGTTGCCCCATCTCTTTACCCTGTATATCTGTATCGTAACTTTACTCTTATGTATATGTCTATGAACACACATACACCCCAGGGTAAGCTAGGCACCCATTTAATGACTAATTGCAAATGGATGATGAACATATCCAGGATTTGAATCCATGCATGTTTGATCTTTGGCTGGCCCATGCTGATTTGTGGTCAGCAATGCTGAACACTGGACCACAGGTGCTAGCTCTCCCTGGATATTTCGCATTCCTTTGCTTGATAGCAGTTTGATTGCTACCACCAGTTTTCTCCATTTTTTGTGATTGTCTAATTAATAGTTCATAAGTAAGAAATTTCTGAAGAGAAGCATCTAACTCCAAACTTTTCAACATTAAGTGCCAAATTTTGGCAAATTTTCTTCCACTTGACATAAAATCCATCCAGTATGACTGAATGGTTGTAATTTAATGTGACTTAATGTGTGCTTTCAAGATGAAAGCATTAGATATTGTCAAAGATAAGTGATTAGTGAATGTAGTATACTGTTCTTGAGATAAGTTCTTGTATATGCATACCACATATAGATATAGATATGGGAAAATTTGCTCAGGAGCTTAAACACCCTAAGATATTTGGTTTCAATTGTTTAATTTACAATGTTTCAGTTTGTGACAGGGTTTCTCAGAACATAAACCTATTGCACATTAAGGGATAGTGATAGTCCTTTGCAAATTAGATTTGATACTAATGGTTCTTGCCCTGTTTGGAGTAGCAAAATGTTGAGATCCTCTTTTCAAAGGAAACCTGTCACTGCTACTCCTTACCCTTTAACAGAACTTTTGGATGTCCTTCTTCTTATACAGTTGGTTATTAGTATAGGGAATATGGCTGTGCAGCATCCATTTAGGAAAACTCTGTTGTTTATGGCTTTGGATTCAGGAAGAAGAATTTGTGGAACTTGTGTTAGATTTAGACATAGAAGCCCTCTAAAGTTTGAAGATTATAATTTATGGTAAAGGTTAACCTACACCCAAACTTTTTTGTTAGAGTTTATTTTAGCAAAAACCCTATATAGACACAAATTTCCTGGACAATTTTCTCTTTAGGAACATCATCTTTGTGTTCATTCGGAAACTAAGATTTCATAATTCTGAAAACTACAAAGGTATCCACTTATTTTCCCACCCTTTCCTTTCTTGTCCCCTTTTCTTGCATCCTGGGAGTAACAAGCCCAAGACACAGGCTGCATAGGTTAGAGAGTGATGGGTTTGGAGGTGCAAGACAGACTCCATTCATTAGAGAGTGATGAGGTTTGGATCATTAGAGAGTGATGAAGTTTTGAGGAGCCATTCACCATTGTGCCAATGATGTAACAGACTTGACATGTTATATGGTTACATTAACCAGCCTCTTTAATATTATGGTAGTTGGAGAGGGTTTGAGCCTAGAGAATGCACCCAATTAGGGGGAAAAACAGTGTTTTAACCTCCCTGAGAGTTGGTGCTTTCTCTTCATTTCTCTTTGGTAAGTGATTTTCATATTCCAGAACCAACAAATTGGATGATATGTTATATGGAACTGTGTGACTGCAATTGTAAGACACAGTCTTGAAATAGTTAACCTAAAGAAATGGATATGCAAAAATAACAAAAATTTAGTATCTTTAGCAATATTGATTACTAAAAGGTGCATGATGAGATAAGCAGGATTTGGATCTACATGGAATGATTTGTAGGAGATGTAGTTGTAAAGAGTGATTTTGAGTGAGGTGAAATTGTGCTATTTTATTTTGCTGATCTATTGTCTGTCCTGTGGGCATAAGAGGTTCTCTAGGATATTCTCCCAAAAAATAGGGATTAAGAACCTCTAGCCCACTATCTTTTTGGTGAAGAAACTCTGGCTTCCTAACCCTTACAGTTCTCTCAACTTATTAGTGGCAGCTTGCTTACCTTCAGCAGATATTGCCTCAAAGGCCCCCATTTGCTCAGTAAAATTTTCATCATTCTTGCCTCATGTACACTGAATTATTTCTGGAAATGATAACAGCAAATTCATCATCTTTATCAATATTTTTTTTGCTGTCATCAATCCCATTTATCATGTGGCTTGGATTTTTTGTATGTATGTATCATTCATCATACATTATGATACATATTATGATTTAAATGAATGACATTCCATCCCGCCAGCCAACTGTATTGCCACATAGGGTGCATTTCACAGTTTGGAAACTGTTGTACAATACAGTCTTCTAAAAAAGAAAGTCTTCAAGTTTGTTATTACAATTAATTAGACAAAACATTTTAAATTCAATGATAGATCTGTACAACTCTATTTAGTAAGGCATTATTTACATGAGCTATGCACCCTTTAGCTTATACTGCTCCTCTGCCAGACGTATGAGGTATACCAGGAGTATTATTAGGCCTCCAGAGTGAGATGTGTGGTATTTTTGGAAGGTTTTCATCACTAATATTTACTCTCTTGTAGTGCAACACAGTTTCACAAATTATTGCATAACAACAGTGCACAGACTTACAATTGGCCCCCTTGGCATCTTTAACTAGACTGACCAGTGTATGGGAAAAATTTAGACCATAGTAGAGGCTTGAAGAATACCTAAAAGGTGACCTTTTCTAACATTCGTTCTTCTACTCAAGATGGTACCAGTTGGTTTGGAAAGCCTTACAGTCCTTTTTTTAAGAATCTGATGTGTGAAGTTTCTCTTTAGCATTTTTAAAGAATATGGCTAGTTTCACAACTGCCCCATGAGGGCCCTTCTACAAATCCAGCTCCTTGGATTTTGTTTAATCAAACGGTCCCTGTTTGGGATAAACTTCTTCAGTCTTTCTTTTTGAGGAGACCAGTTCTTTCTCCACTGAGCCTAAGGAGGAACTTTTTAGAGTTATAGGCATTTTACAGCCTAATAGTTTTTCTGACAATTTAGGTCTTCAATTCCTCAGTGTCTTCTCTTGATGGCTTATTTTCCACATAGTCTTGGGCTTTAGAAGGAGTCAGTAGTTACAGTCTACGTCCATGTTCAAGAATCTAATTTCTGATAATATCATGTTGGTTAATCCTTCCAATGCATTGAGTTTGCCATTACAATTAAATATACTGTAATTTTCGAAATGAGATTATTTACAGATAAGCCTGGAGAGGCCCTGTTTATGTCTGCTTTGTGTATTTTAATTTTTGCCACTGCTGCTTGGGGTAAGATGTACTCCAGGAGTATTTTATGGCATACTTATTGTAAGTATTTTTGTCTCAAAGATGAAGTTTATGGGTTTCATTAATATCTGTTATCTTGTAAGAGTAAGTCAACTTCAGAAATTACAGCATAACATGAGGACACAGACTTCTTTAGGGTATCCACACATGCTGATCTGTGTATGGAAACTATTTAGGCTAGTATTGTCAGAAAACAGTAAGTGAAATGCCACTATAAGTGTTGATGGCTGTATTTGTACAACCTGGTAGCAGTGAATAAAAAGAAAACTACTGGGGCATATGCAAGTCATTCACAGTGGTATAAGATAAGCCCAAACCCTAGAGTGCTGGCTGAAAATGAAGCTATTGAATACGAAAATATTCCTGTCATCATTAAATCTTGCAAATATTGCCAAAAGAGCTTCAAGTTTTATGCCCTTTTGATTCTCTTGGAGACTGGACTTCTCCAGAGGTCATAGATGGTAACATTTATTTGTGCACCTTGGAACCCTGGAACTTTTTTGGTGGGGAATATCCCTCCATGGATTAAGAAATTCATTGTATTGGATTAACCGGGGCTTTGTGGTAGATCACATGATGTGAGGAAGTTGGCCTTTGCCTTCATTTTCCTTAGAAACTTTTTGATGGAGAAAATCAACAAGTTATGTAGCACTTGCCACTCACCTTTGACAGTACCTTAGCTTACATTTTTGGGATCTATCCACTTTGACTGGGAATTCCTCCTTTAGGAGGAAGAGGGTCTAGTATGCCACTGAATTACCATTGAAGGTATTTATTTCTACCTCTGGGTTTAATCCTGTTATCTGAAAGTTTCTTTTCTCAAGACTCATTCATGTGGGTATGCTCTCATGCTGGTGGGACAGACAAGAGAGGAGAGAAATATAGGTTCTTAAACCTCAAATCACATCTTTCTGGGTTGGTGTCTGGCAAGCCTTTTTTTTCCTGGGTTCTTTTTTCTGTTCTGCTTTCTCCTCAGATTTAAGAACCTATTTCTGTACCAGCTCTGACTGCTTTTAGGGTAACACCTACATTCTTTAAATTCTGAGCTTTAGAGTGGCCAGGGATGAGGGGGTAAATGACATCATCTCTGTGGCTTTCTTTGAAGGGTCAAAGAAGGTGGCCCAGAATGAACAAGTTGCCGCTACCTAGTTGGGAGAATAGCAAGGGGTGGGGATGCCAGTATTTCCCATAACTGTGTTAGCATGTTAAGTTCTCTAAAGATTTTGATAAGTTTCTTGTGTGGATACTAGATTAAGATAAGGCTGAATACCACCTCAAGTTTTGGGACGTGTTTTGACATGCTAGGATAAAGAAATAGTAGTTGGAAGGCACAGAGTAGATCCTGCAAGTTAGTGAGCACTGGTAAGGAAGCACAGATTGAAAGCTTATATGCACCTGCACATGCATGCCCCTCAGCTACATCATCATGTACCCTAAGTGCTGTTTTGCATGATGCAATCATATTCAATGCATTGTTATTAACCACTGTTTTTTATGCATCAGACAAGTTCCATGTATTCTTGATTAAGTATAGTAGAGATGCTGTTTTCATCTTTGATAAACTATGTCTGCAACTGTCCTTTGGTACTTCAAGTTCATGTCTGTGAGAAAATTTATACTCATGGGTTGCAATACATGTAAACTGATCCATTAATTTTTGTATATTGCTAGTACCTGAATTACTATCATCTTTTTAACTCGTATGCTTTTGAGGTACAGTGTGAACCCAGCTGGCAACCGCTACCCATATCTTGATGCCCAAGCCAGGCATCAGTTCTCTGCAAGCATCCAGTGTAAAGGCTTAATGTGTGCCACTCATATAATTCTATGCTTGCACCAATATGTTATGGTTACTCAAGTTTCCAGCAAGTACCCCTGATGTGGGAAATGGTGATCAAGTATGAAAGAAAGAAGAAAATATCTGAATAATGTCTAGAGGAAACATCAGCAAATGGAAGCATGGAAGTTGAATTAATCCATAATTTGGGTGAAGGAGGCTAAGGTCTTGGGTGCATTGAGGAGTGTGTGGATAGAGATGTCACTGTCTGTAAGGGCATAGATGGTTATGTTTGATGATAGTAGTTCCAACACTGTCGTATGGATGTGTAGCTTGGGGTCTTAGAGAAAAAAGAACAGAAATTGATTTATCTATTAAAAGTAAAATATAGAGAATGTCTGCGAAAACTGAAGTTATGCTGAAATTATTTAGACGTAATGAGAGAATGAATGAGAGAATGAGTCTGAGTACGAGGGTATGTATGTCAAAATTGGAGGAAAGAAGTAGGAGGGGGAGATGTAAGGATGGATTGAAAGAATCTTTGAATGATCAGGACCTGAACATGCAGGAGGGTGTGAAGCATGCATAGAAAAGAGCACATTGGAGTGATGTGGTATACAGGGAACACTTGTCATTTGGCTGAGCCAGGCATTTGAAGCAGTTTGGGGAACTACGAGAAGGTTTATGTGGCTTGCCTGTGGACTAGAGGGCTTTAGTTTTGGTGCGATATACATAACAGGGAGAGAATTAATGTAAGAAAATGAGGCTGTTCCTGGCAAACAATTATGAAAAAAAATACGTAATTTCTTTTTATTTCATACATATTTACTATTACCCACATCACTGAGGTAGCATCAGGAACAGATAACTGAGCCCTAGAGGAAAAAAATCCTTGCTTGTTTCCTTCCTTTGTTCCTTCATTTGGAAAATAGTACAAGAGAGGAGGATTTCCTGCCACCTATTTATGACATGCAGGATATATTTGGGTAGTTTTCTTTCTGCCTTATCCTCAGCTTGCCTTTTCTTACTTGAATGAGGTGGGACCAGAAACTGTGTTTTTGAGGAAAATGACTTGCTTTGTTCCTTCTATCCTTGCTTTTAGGAAGTGATATTATGGGGGGGGAAATTCCATTCCCTTGCTTCTACCCTTCATAGTTGCCCTGAACTACATATAGGAGAAATGTGGATAGTATTAATTTTTCCTGTACCTAGGAATAACATAGCCTTTGAACTCTGCCGTTCATCAAGTCAGAGATGACTCTTTCCCAGTGGGTGAAGGAAAAAAGAATAATGTATATTATTCATATGTGAAGAACCTCCCTGTACCAAAACACTATACTTTTCTTTATATTGGTGTGGTAAGATGATGAATGGACCACAGGTAGCAAGTGTAAGATTTTTTCTTGGCAGGATTTTACACTATATACACCAAAGCACTGTAATGTACACTTTTTATGGTTTCATTCTGGGAATAATTTCACACTAAGTACTTTACAGACGTACTTATTATTTGTGTATTTTCACACTGGCAGAACTTTATTTACATGAGTAAATGAACCAATAATTTTATTACAAAAAACATAAGGGCTAATACTACATTAATTGTTTATTTATTTCAAAAATCAACCCTTTCATAACATTACAGAATGCAGACACGTGATTCCTTCGTGACTGTGACTGCATAACATGGGCTGATTATCATTAAAATTAACTCAGGTTTTTATGACTATAATAGAATCACCATAGACCTGTGCAAAGCAATAACCTTAACATCACCTTCACATTCACAGCTCTCCCATAGACCTTACTGAGTAGACTAAACAGATACTTGCATGATATGCGCACTTACTTTTGCCCCCTAATATTCATGTAAGATCATGATGCATGCATTTTTCCCAGGCACCTCACCTTGGGCCATGCTAGTGTTGAATAGCCTGATATTGTCACTACTTTTCTCAACACTCATCTGCACTTCCATCCACTCCTGCCACTTTGCCACAGCCAATGCAAGGCTTCCACTACCTCCTCTCTTTTTACTTTAATCACCAGGGCTTTCCCTTACTATCTCATCTCAGACATGCCAAATCTGCCCCCCTTTCACTTAGAATATTCAGCAGTCCCTCAAGATACTCATTCCATCTCCTTTTCACCTCTTCTTTGTTACCATTTCTGCATCTGCTCCCAATTGTTCTCTTTTTCTTCTCATGCTATTCAGCTCTTTCCAGAGTATATTCTTATTCTCTCTGAAGTTTACTGATACTCTTTCACAACATTTCTCATTTGCCTTGTTTACATGTTCTTACATTTTTATATTAACCTCCTGCTGCTTACTTTTGAACTTTTTCTCTGCATGTATTATCCATGTGCTTCTCTTCTCTCTCTCGGTAGCAATTTGATTTCCTTATCCCACCCGTCATTCTCTTTTTTCATGCACCTATGTCAGCACTACATCACTAATTACCATTCACTCCCCTTGTTTCACATGATCATACCCTATGCCACTCTTCACTCATTCTCTCTTGGTATCTTGGCACACAGTCCTCTTTTCCAAGCTCACTCACTTTCACCACTTTCTTCACACAGTTCATGTTGCCTTTCCTTAAGCCACTTCAAGCATTCAGTCTCACTTCCCACTTGCTGCCCCTCTTTGCATTTTCACATGCAGCAACCTCTCCTTTGCATGAATGTTGTGTAGCACATACTTGTGATCCAATAGTGTCTGTTGGCCTTCATCCCTACTTATTCTTATATAGAATACTTATATATGCAGTGAAATAGCAAGGTCTAAAGAATTTGGGATTCTATATAGGCTTCAAATGTAATTCTTACCGGAACAACTCAAGCTGTGCAGTGGGTTGATCCATCCCTGCACACTCCATATTAGGTTCTGTTCATGCACCATCCATCATGACTTAGTTCAGTCAAAATGAGTTCACTATATCGACTCGCTCTTTTATCATTTCTCTTTGCAGCAGTGTTGCATGTCTCCTTCTCTCTCTTAATGATGTTATTTAGTTTCTGCTAAATTAGCTGCTTGCATGCTTCCTGTTCTAGTATGGTCATGTAGCACCTGACAGCTCATTATCCCTTCCAGTTATTATGTGATCATTCGCAATTTAAGGAGAGAGAGAAGGAGAAGGGGATCTTGGACGTATTCTTGATATGCAACAAAGAATTCGTATGTAACACCACTGTCAGATCGCAGCATGATTGAGGAAAAGATGATTTTGAACAGTAAGCGTGAATTCCATGTGACTGACCATATAAGGGAGCATTCAGAGGATGAATATTAATAGTACTACATAAATCATACAGAGATTAAGGGAGATAGATAAGATGAAACTGGAATTACAGAGTTGACCTATCTGAAGAAGGATATAAGATGTGGCCCTCCTTCATTTCTTCCAGATTTTCCCTCAAATGAGTTGGACATTGAAATTTTTAGATCATTGAGCAAAACTTGAAAAAATGCAATCAAAATAATTTTTATTGACATGAACAAAAAGCTGTGCATGAAATAGAAAATAATCCTAATTACATTTTTCAATGAGAAGTTACAAAACTACATTCAATACTGGTTCCATATGAATAAAGGAAAGCATATGTAAGGATTGTAGTAGTATGCTGAATTTTGGGAAAGTAGTATTTTGAGCTTGTAGGCACCCTTAGTATCAGTACCTAACCAGAATTCTCCAATAGCAATACATGTATCAGAAATCAAGCCATTGATTGCATACATTCTGATCAAGGATCAGATTTCTGGAGTTCATACTTAAAAACTATTAGAAAAATCACTTGCAGATTTTCATACTAGTAGTATTCAAAAAGATCACTTGCAGATTATCATACTAATAGATTCTTTGAAAGTTTGATAAATGCTTATTGAATGTGAGTATACAAAGGAGGGGCCAAACATTATGAAAAATTACCAGCCACTTTCACTGATATTCTTGTTTTTGAAAGAGCATTAAGAAAGAAAAATAATGTATAGTCAAACAATGTGTATAAACCATGACAGTATGCACCAGTTCTGTTTTACATCTTGTCTACCACAATTTTGTGATCATAGATGCTTTTGAGGATACTCCTGATATGTTCTCATCTGTAGGAAAGGCGCTCAAGAATACATTTGTGATATGCAGATGTGCTGTAACAAAAAAGTAGCAAGTGCTCATTACTATATATACACAGTTTATTGTGCAGTTTGACTATGCATGTGTCTTGTAAAATATCTGAAATGGAGATAGATGTTTTCTTATAATTTTAGGGGGACTGAATGTTATTTGTCTGATATATTCTTGATTAGTTTCCTAACCATCCTAACCATCTGCCATGAATGAGGTGGACTGTCATGCATATGTTTTTTATGCTGAGTGCAGAAATTATTCTTTAATCACTAGCATATCTTTTGCATTTTATCATTTAGCCTTTTGCATACAGTGGTCTCTTGGAGGTTGTCATTGAACACTGTCTTGCAGGTGGGCAGCTGACAACTTTGCATAATGGAGAATTCAGTCTTGAAACTTGTGAATTAGTGGTGCTACCTGATGTACTGATTAGCTGATCACAGTACATTACATTTGTTTCACCTTAGGGATAGGAATTGAAAAGAATATATCTTCTTAACCATGTTAACTCTAAGCAGCATTCTAACTACTAATGCATCAAGGCCTGTGCATGTATGATATGTCTATCCAGTGATAAATCCTTCCATCCCATGTAGATGAGGAAGATAATGATAAAGAAAGAATATGATAATGATTAGATATTATATGTGACTGAAACTAACATGATTTTTGTACATGGACGTGAAGATAGCAACAGTGCAATAAAAGTAACATACCTTTGTATTCTTGTAGTAAATCTTGTTAATCTTTTATTCTGTGATACCCATCTGCCACTAAGACTGTAATTTAACTTTCCCCTTTGATTCTGTTCTTATAGTTCTGTTGTGTGAAGATAATATAAATGAGTGAAACAAACTGAATGGTAAATTCATTATCTAATTTTGGATACTGTAAGATTGATACTTGCAATGGTGTTTATAAATGCATCTTGTCCTCTGTCTGCAGCCGACTTGTGACATACCGTGCAAGTCTTTCTGATAACTTTGGTTATGTATGCATGAAAACTGAATGCTGATCACCTTAATTTGAAAGAAAAAGATCAGATGGGGTCATTATGCATTATCTTTGAATATAAGATGTGGGGTGATTACTTGATTCATTTGTATCTATATGCATGTAATGGAAGTGATTTTTTTAAATCTAAGAAACTTGGCAGCATCTCTGAAAATACATGTAGAAATAGAAATGTCTCATCAGTAGACTAGCATACACCCTTCTGTGGAAATAAAAGTATGTAGCTTGTCATAAGTTGGTTGTATGACTTGGATGTGTATGGTTTGTAAATCTGTACTGCTGCTATCAATGAACTCTCCTCTTCATGTTCCCTTACTGCCTCCCTCACCTGCTGCCCCGACTCTGATACCACCGATACAAATCTGCCATCATTGACCTGGAATCTACAGGGCAACTTTAAGGTAGTGGTATATTTCATAGCTGTAATATAAATGTTGGGCTGTAGGTGGTGGTTTTTTCTATGTTTGTATGTACAAACTTCCTCACTTTGGTTCCTGCACAAACACTGTCTTGTAGAACTATATTTAAAAAAACTTCTAATTCTTTCAGTGAACATTATCCATGGTTAATAATCCTTCCCATCATCAAGGCTTTAAAGCAAACAGATACACTCAAATCAAGAAATGTATCATAAACAAATAACAGTTTAACCAGCCAATGCCCTCAGAAAGACATTCTGAAATAGTAAATTGTTGATTTTTTTTATTCTGAGTTTTTAATCCACAAGTTGATTATATTGCTTGGTTTGAGTGTTTTTCAGGATTTGATATCTTGAATTACTTTAGTTTTGTTTAATGATGTATAATATGTTGATGTGTACTGAAGAAAGCTTATTTATGTTTGAAGTATATGTACTGTCAGCACACTTGTTTTTCATGTCATGTACTTTCTAAAGCACATTTAGATGATTTATCTGTAAAATTGCACATTTGTAATTGAATAGCAGCCCCCTTTTCTTTTTATTTAACATGAAAATGTTGCTGGAATTATATGTATTTCATTTTATCAGTATATGATTATATGCATTTTCTTTAGTAGCAGAGATCACCATTTTTGGTGGAAAATTTCCCATATTATTCACACGTTGATAAAAACTCAAGAGCACGCACAGTGGGCATATACAGTTCATTTTCATCAATAGTGTGATATAATGAAATCAGAACAATATTCTTAATCTTCTGTTAATGTACTCATTTTAATCAAGTCCTCATTATGACTATGAGATACAAGATTATAAACTTACAATAGCAGTAGATTACCCATTTACATGTTATCTAATGTTGCAGGTTGGATGGAATTCAGGATTAGATGTATGGTGGCATGAAGCAGTTAAAGATGTAAGCAGTGATTGTCCACCAGAGTGGATGGATACTGAAGACCCCCTTTTCATGCTTTATACAAGGTTTGTGATAAGTATGGTTTGTAATTTTTTTCTTACTCTTAAGAACTGCATTATTGCTATGCCACCTCTAGGAGCCATGTTGTAAGGGGCAAGAACATTGCTGAAACTTTACCACTCCAAGAGATCAGTTTAATTATCCTTAGTTATCTGATTTCTGTCATAAGTTATGATAGAGCTGTGACAGTGATTCTCTTCTTGTAAGCTGTGATTAATTTAAGCTGGAAATGATGAATGGCACTATGGACCTTTGTGGGATAGTAGTTACTATTGCTGACCATGACCCATTTAAGGGCTACCCAGGCTCAGTTACATTGTTCTGAATCCTGATTTGGCAGCCGACCCACAGTCAATCCAGCTGTTCATCCTCCCTTAGGGGTGGGTCAATAGATTGGGTACCCAGCCTATGCTAGTGTATATATTTATATAGTGTGAATAAGATAGCCTTAACAAGGGCATTCGGTTACTTTGCCATCTCAGCTAAAATAAGTAAGAAAATGTGTTTGACATGAGTGAAGATTTTTAGATACTTAACAACTGTAGATTTTAGTTATGCTTAGGGGTGACTAAATGTATTCTCTTTTCAGTGGCAGTACAGGGAAGCCTAAAGGAGTTTTGCATACAGTTGGTGGTTATATGTTGTATGCTGCAACAACCTTCAAGTACACATTCGACTACCACCCAGATGATGTTTATTTCTGCACAGCTGATATTGGTTGGATCACAGGTCACACATATGTTACCTATGGCCCTATGCTGAATAATGCCACGTCTGTGTTGGTAAGAAGCAATAGTATATCCTGTACCTTTAGGTAATTTAAGAAGTGGCAAAGGGGCTGTATACTTATTATTTTTATATTATTCTAAGGATGAATGCAATTAGAAATGCTGTGGAAGAGAAAAAAAGACATATTATAGATTGCTTAAAGGAATATATCTGGGAAGTTCAGAAAAGGAGTTGGGAAGAATATAAGATGTGGGAACCAAATGTTAAGAACTTTATAGAGGAAAGCAAAGAAAGAGTAGATGAAGATTTTGAAAAAAAGTTGAGTGAAAAGTTTAGGGAAAATAAGATATTGCTTTGGAAGGAGGTGGATGTAAGAGTGGAAATGTATATGTGAGAAGTAAGGAAGAGGAATCAAAAGGAAGTGAAAAGGTGAAAAGAGTATTTTGAAGAACTGATGAATGTGGGAGAAGGTGAGGCAGCAGTTGTTACATGTATGGGTATGAGGGATGAAAGGAAAATGATACAAACGCATGGACCCTTACCAAGAAGGGAGGTAAGAATAGTGATGATAAGTTTGAAGGTACAAAAGACACCTGGAGTGGATGGGATTATGGCTGAAATATTGAAGTGTAGAAGAGAAAGTGTGATAAAGTGAATGTATTTGATATGTGATTTACCATGGAAGCAGAAGATTGTGCATGAGTATTGGGTGTAAGCTATTAATTAATGTTCTTTTATTCAAAGGAAAAGGTGCAAAGGATTTATATAGCAATTACAGAGGAATAAGTCTGTTTAATTATACCAGGACAAGTGTATGCAAGTGTTGATTGATAGTGATAGAAATGACAATGTCTGATAACTGAGGTGCAAGGGGTTTTTAGGAAAGGTAGGGGATGTGTGGATCAGTTTTGTGGTGAAAATAACTGCAGAAAAATGCCTAGCAAAAGGTAAGAAATTGTATTCATCTTTCATGGATCTGGAAAAAGTGTATAACAGAGTTAAGTGGAATGCTTTAAGGGATTTGTTAAGGATATATGGGGTAGGGGGACTGGTGTTGGATGGTTTGAAAGTGTTCTACAGAGTAGAAGATGCATTTGCAAGAGTGGATGTAGGGTTGAGTTGAAAGTTTTGGTATATATGTGGGTATGAGGTAAGGAATGCGTGCATAGTGCCATTGTACAAAGGCAAAGGGGATAAGAGTGAGTGCTCAAATTACAGAGGTATAAGTTAGTTGAGTATTCCTGGTAAATTATATGGGAGGGTATTGATTGAGGTGGTGTGCAAAGTGAGAGGGTTAGGGAAAATGATTTGGTAAACAGAGAAGAGGTAGTGAAAGCTTTGCGGAAGATGAAAGCCGGCAAGGCAGCAGGTTTGGATGGTATTGCAGTGGAATTTATTAAAAAAGGGGGTGACTGTATTGTTGACTGGTTGGTAAGGTTATTTAATGTATGTATGACTCATGGTGAGGTGCCTGAGGATTGGCGGAATGCGTGCATAGTGCCATTGTACAAAGGCAAAGGGGATAAGAGTGAGTGCTCAAATTACAGAGGTATAAGTTTGTTGAGTATTCCTGGTAAATTATATGGGAGAGTATTGATTGAGAGGGTGAAGGCATGTACAGAGCATCAGATTGGGGAAGAGCAGTGTGGTTTCAGAAGTGGTAGAGGATGTGTGGATCAGGTGTTTGCTTTGAAGAATGTATGTGAGAAATACTTAGAAAAGCAAATGGATTTGTATGTAGCATTTATGGATCTGGAGAAGGCATACGATAGAGTTGATAGAGATGCTCTGTGGAAGGTATTAAGAATATATGGTGTGGGAGGAAAGTTGTTAGAAGCAGTGAAAAGTTTTTATCGAGGATGTAAGGCATGTGTACGTGTAGGAAGAGAGGAAAGTGATTGGTTCTCAGTGAATGTAGGTTTGCGGCAGGGGTGTGTGATGTCTCCATGGTTGTTTAATTTGTTTATGGATGGGGTTGTTAGGGAGGTGAATGCAAGAGTTTTGGAAAGAGGGGCAAGTATGAAGTCTGTTGGGGATGAGAGAGCTTGGGAAGTGAGTCAGTTGTTGTTCGCTGATGATACAGCGCTGGTGGCTGATTCATGTGAGAAACTGCAGAAGCTGGTGACTGAGTTTGGAAAAGTGTGTGGAAGAAGAAAGTTAAGAGTAAATGTGAATAAGAGCAAGGTTATTAGGTACAGTAGGGTTGAGGGTCAAGTCAATTGGGAGGTGAGTTTGAATGGAGAAAAACTGGAGGAAGTGAAGTGTTTTAGATATCTGGGAGTGGATCTGGCAGCGGATGGAACCATGGAAGCGGAAGTGGATCATAGGGTGGGGGAGGGGGCGAAAATCCTGGGGGCCTTGAAGAATGTGTGGAAGTCGAGAACATTATCTCGGAAAGCAAAAATGGGTATGTTTGAAGGAATAGTGGTTCCAACAATGTTGTATGGTTGCGAGGCGTGGGCTATGGATAGAGTTGTGCGCAGGAGGATGGATGTGCTGGAAATGAGATGTTTGAGGACAATGTGTGGTGTGAGGTGGTTTGATCGAGTGAGTAACGTAAGGGTAAGAGAGATGTGTGGAAATAAAAAGAGCGTGGTTGAGAGAGCAGATAAGGGTGTTTTGAAGTGGTTTGGGCACATGGAGAGGATGAGTGAGGAAAGATTGACCAAGAGGATATATGTGTCGGAGGTGGAGGGAACAAGGAGAAGAGGGAGACCAAATTGGAGGTGGAAAGATAGAGTGAAAAAGATTTTGTGTGATCGGGGCCTGAACATGCAGGAGGGTGAAAGGAGGGCAAGGAATAGAGTGAATTGGAGCGATGTGGTATACCGGGGTTGACGTGCTGTCAGTGGATTGAAGCAGGGCATGTGAAGCGTCTGGGGTAAACCATGGAAAGCTGTGTAGGTATGTATATTTGCGTGTGTGGACGTATGTATATACATGTGTATGGGGGGGGGGTTGGGCCATTTCTTTCGTCTGTTTCCTTGCGCTACCTCGCAAACGCGGGAGACAGCGACAAAGTATAAAAAAAAATAAGAAAAAAAAAGATTTATTGAGAGGGTGAAGGCATGTACAGAGCATCAGATTGGGGAAGAGCAGTGTGGTTTCAGAAGTGGTAGAGGATGTGTGGATCAGGTGTTTGCTTTGAAGAATGTATGTGAGAAATACTTAGAAAAGCAAATGGATTTGTATGTAGCATTTATGGATCTGGATAAGGCATATGATAGAGTTGATAGAGATGCTCTGTGGAAGGTATTAAGAATATATGGTGTGGGAGGCAAGTTGTTAGAAGCAGTGAAAAGTTTTTATCGAGGATGTAAGGCATGTGTACGTGTAGGAAGAGAGGAAAGTGATTGGTTTTCAGTGAATGTAGGTTTGCGGCAGGGGTGTGTGATGTCTCCATGGTTGTTTAATTTGTTTATAGATGGGGTTGTTAGGGAGGTGAATGCAAGAGTTTTGGAAAGAGGGGCAAGTATGAAGTCTGTTGGGGATGAGAGAGCTTGGGAAGTGAGTCAGTTGTTGTTCGCTGATGATACAGCGCTGGTGGCTGATTCATGTGAGAAACTGCAGAAGCTGGTGACTGAGTTTGGTAAAGTGTGTGAAAGAAGAAAGTTAAGAGTAATTGTGAATAAGAGCAAGGTAATTAGGTACAGTAGGGTTGAGGGTCAAGTCAATTGGGAAGTAAGTTTGAATGGAGAAAAACTGGAGGAAGTAAAGTGTTTTAGATATCTGGGAGTGGATCTGGCAGCGGATGGAACCATGGAAGCGGAAGTGGATCATAGGGTGGGGGAGGGGGCGAAAATTCTGGGAGCCTTGAAGAATGTGTGGAAGTCGAGAACATTATCTCAGAAAGCAAAAATGGGTATGTTTGAAGGAATAGTGGTTCCAACAATGTTGTATGGTTGCGAGGCGTGGGCTATGGATAGAGTTGTGCGCAGGAGGATGGATGTTCTGGAAATGAGATGTTTGAGGACAATGTGTCGTGTGAGGTGGTTTGATCGAGTAAGTAACGTAAGGGTAAGAGAGATGCGTGGAAATAAAAAGAGCGTGGTTGAGAGAGCAGAAGAGGGTGTTTTGAAATGGTTTGGGCACATGGAGAGAATGAGTGAGGAAAGATTGACCAAGAGGATATATGTGTCAGAGGTGGAGGGAACGAGGAGAAGTGGGAGACCAAATTGGAGGTCGAAAGATGGAGTGAAAAAGATTTTGTGTGATCGGGGCCTGAACATGCAGGAGGGGGAAAGGAGGGCAAGGAATAAAGTGAATTGGATCGATGTGGTATACCGGGGTTGACGTGCTGTCAATGGATTGAATTAGGGCATGTGAAGCGTCTGGGGTAAACCATGGAAAGCTGTGTAGGTATGTATATTTGCATGTGTGGATGTATGTATATACATGTGTATGGGGGTGGGTTGGGCCATTTCATTCGTCTGTTTCCTTGCGCTACCTCGCAAGCGCGGGAGACAATGACAGAGCAAAAAAAAAAAAAAAAAAAAAAAATGAGGTAAGGATATGTGATGTCACCCTGGATGTCTATATACCTATATCTCTGATGCCTTTTCCCTTCAGGAAGTCCCTCAAGTGGGTGACCATGGCAAAAGAGTCTTCATATCTGGTGAACTCCATTGCCACTTTTTAGCCTTTTAGTGGTTCACCCTTAACAGGCCACTGGCAGAGGGCAACTCTTGCACAGTGTTTTGAGTGTCCTCCCTAATGTGTCTACCTGATGTTCCAGCCTATTACTTTTACCTAATGCTCTCACATAATATTCCTAACTTCTGCTTCTAAACTTAATACTCCTGTCTAATGTTCCTGCCTACTACTTCTAGACCTAATGCTCTTGTCTAATGTTCCTACCTGCCCCCTCCATCTATTCATCCTCCCATCTTGCTTAAAGGAAAAATTTTTAGTTATGAAGAAACTGTTGTGTGACAAGAATAGATTGTATGTATGTGAACAGAATGCCAGCAAACCATGTGTGCATGTGGCAGAAAGAAAGACAGCTACCTGGGTCAGAGGAATGCAACTTGACAACCACTGGAGTACTGGCTCAATGTGCAGCCTTCACTAACCCTCCTGGTACCTGGACAGGTAGTACTGTTAATATACCTCCCTGTTCGGTGGCTGCCTACCTGCACTACTACCATGGCTTTTTAACATTTATATGGATGGAGAGATGAGAGATGAAAGCAAAATTAGGCAAAGGGGGTGCAGAGATGGAGTTTGGTGGCAAGATATGGTGGCTAGTGACAAGCCTGTTTGCAGATGACTTTGTATTGATTGATGGAGTGAAGAGGAGTAGCAGAAGGTTTTAAGTGTGTTTAATATGTTTTATTCTATGTGTAAGCACATACCATGTGAGGTAGATGGCTGGAAAAGTAATGGTATTTGAAAGGAAATGGTGTGAAAGTATAGATTTTGTAAATCTGTGTAGAGTGAAAGAAAAAACTTTACTAAACTGTGTTACAGATATGGGGGAAAAAGACTGGAAGAGGTGAGTGAAATTGAATATGTAGGAGCTATCTTAGGTGAGTTAAGTGAGATAAGGGAGAGAGCAGTACAGGATAGAAGTTACTGAGTCCCTTGATAGAATAATGAAGGGTGAAGTGTGAGCATGCATATGAAGAATGGATTTATGGACAGCATAGTCCTCCTAACATTGACCTATGTAGCCAAAACATGGACATGGAATGAGCCACAGAGGTCAAGAATCTGGGCTGTGGAAATAAGTTATTTAAGAGGAGCATGTGGTATGACCAGATGTAATGAAAAAAGAAATGAGGAGGTGCATGAGAAATTTGGTATGGTAGGGAATGCAAAGGGAATGAATTGTGTAATGGTGGAGTGGGTGAAATGTAATACTTTAAAGTGGTTTGGCCAAATGGGAAGAATGCAAGATGGAAAGTTTCCAAGGAGATTGTATGATAGTAGGAGTAAAAGCGTTTGGTGTGAGAGGAAGACCACTTTTGACATGGGGAAATAGAGTGGAAGAGTATTGGATGGAGAGAAATGGTGGAAAAATGTGTGGAATGGTGTATGCACGGGAGGCATGTAAGGAATGGGATAAGTGGAGAATATTTTGTTGTGGCTGCCCCTTTGTTGAGAGTCCCTGGAGGGAACAGGTGCCAAAAATATGGATAGATAGTTATTCTGTAAGGAGAGTTCTTGCTAAGTTGATGATAGATATTCTCAGTAATTCAAGTGATACTGAATAAGGATGGTTCTGCTTTTCTGAGTGCAATATTTGCCATTTTCTTACATTCGTTACAGATGAAACAACAAGTTTTTACCATGCCTCATTTTGAATTCTCCCATATTTATATGAAATGTACTGAGTAACAGGGCTAAAGATAGTTTCAGAAGAATTGAAGTTAGATTGCTATTATAAGTAAAATTTGCTAACTACTCCTGCAGGTGATACAGATATTTACCTATATGTAATTGCCTACTTTTATTGTACATTGAGGGAGTTTTACACTTATGGGGCCCAAATTCTTGGACATTATCTATCATACAACTTCTTATATTGCTGTATGCTATCATGCTATTTACACTACCTATGTCTTCAGTCATTTTATATAGTCATCCAACACTCTTACCTTGCATCTTATTTAAAAGGTTTCTTGCTCAATTTCATATTATGTTGTCTGGTTGTTCATCTCTTGGAGAACTCTTCACTGTTTATGTCATCAATTTGTTTTGAAAACACAAAGGTTGTAATCAAGTTGCACCTCGCTTTTTTCTTCCAAGGTGGGCAAATTTAAAGCCTCTAGCCTTTCCCAGTAACTTAGTTCTCTTAATTCTGGTGTCATATTTTTTGCTATCCTCTGGACCTACTCTATTAGCTCTTTTTGCTTCTTAGGTGTTGTAACCAAATTTAAGAAGCATATTCTAGATTTATGCTTATGTATGATGTGAACAGCTTGCTGAATGATTTCATATCTATGATCTTGACTGCATTTCTAATGATTTGTGTGTTATATGGTATCATAACCCACTTTCTAATGTTCTTTTGGCTACTTTATCTTACATTATATTTCTAGTTTGGCACAGAATATGTACTGTAACAGAATTCATGTTCATCTATGAGTAAGTTAAACCATTTGAATAAAAACTAGATGCTTATATCAGCAGTGCTGAATTTTTCACTTGGTTATTTGTCTCACAGTTTGTCTCACAGATATCTTTTCTTTGGTAGTTTGAGGGTGTCCCCACTTATCCACACATTGGTCGCTTTTGGGAGATTATCAAGAAATACAAAGTAAGCAAATTCTACACAGCTCCCACTGCAATTAGAGCACTTATGAAGTTTGGAGATGAGCCAGTGAAAAAGTAAGTCCCATATAATGTTATATGTTTTTAAGGTTTTGACTAAATGTTTATGTACATAGCAATCACATTTACCTCCTCTACTTATTTTATTTACTCTGAATTTTTTTTCTGTCTGTCTCTCCTGTAAGACAGCAGAATTGATAAGCAGAATTTCTCATAAAGATTTTATTGTGATAGATGGTGTAGAAATGTGTAGTTACTAAAGATTTCAAGAACAGTGTTGCATTCACCCCATTACTTTAAATGTGACTTAGCTTGTTGAATACAGATTATGTTCATGATTGAAAAATCCCTTATTTATGAGCATTTTTTGCATTATACATAGGTATGACATCTCGAGTCTGTCAGTCTTGGGTAGTGTTGGGGAGCCCATTAATCCTGAGGCGTGGATGTGGTATTACCAAATAGTAGGTGATAGCAATGTGTCCATTGCTGATACATTCTGGCAGACAGAGACTGGGGGTCATGTGATCACTCCGCTGCCTGGTGCTACACCAACTAAACCAGGCTCAGCGGTAAGTAATTATTTTTGCTTCAGAGGGATAGACGAAAATTCACCTCTTTAACCCAATAGGAGTGTGCTTGTTTGCTGTTGAACATTGTAAACAAAGTGTCAAGTTTTTGAGCAGTGTTTGCATGCCTGACACTGTCTAATGGATTGTGGGCCATATGGTGTATTCATATTAGAAATTAATCTTAATGTTTTATATGCATACAGAGTTCCCTGAGGGTTAGTGAGGGTATACCACACTAAATTTACAATATTGGTACAAAAGGGGTTGATATAATCAGCATCACTTGCAACTGTCCTTGAATTCCCAACTGAGCAGAGTTAGTACCCAACAAAGATTGAGAAATGGAGTTCAGTAGCTGAGAACCTGAGTATTTTGTTGAAAGATTCTGTGAAATTTACAATGGAGTAGGGACATGGGTACTTGTAGCATCAATTGTTGAGGGAAAGTTAAGAAGAGGGAGGAATGGTTTAGTAAAAGATGTCAAAGAGCAAAGGAGCTTCGAGATGTGTTGTGGAAAGTATATAGGTGTCACTCTCATCAGACAGCATTTGTAAACTATCTGAAATGAAGGAAGGAATATAGCAGGATGAACAAAGAAATCTTGAAAATAATTGTGGTTAAGTCGAGAGAACATCCAAAATTCGTGAGTGAACTAGCAGTTTAAGAGCAGCTAGTCAGCCATAGGGATTCATAGGGAAGAGTTACAAAGGTTGATGTAAAGATATGTGAAGAGCTAAATCAAAAGATCAAAAGTTTTTTTTACCATGGAAAACACTAAAGCCCTTACACCAATGTGATGGACTGGGGAGGAGGTCTTAGAAAGCAGTGAGATGTCTAGAAAAGACTAAGAGGGTCTTCATCCATTCCATACAAGACTCACATTATTGATGAAATTTCACCACATGCCAAAGATGTGTTTAAATACACTTGACAGACCTCTTGTAATACTCTTCAAGATGTCAATGGAGAAAAGGCATAATGCCAGGGTAGTGAAAAATGGCAGACTTCACACCTATCTATAAGAAAGGAGGCTGCAAAGAGGCGTTGAACTAAAGACTGGTCTCCTTGATGAGTGTGGATAGGAGAGTATTGGAAAAGATAATCATGTGAGATTGGAAAAGATAATCTGAAAGCAAATGAATTACTTCCTGCAGAGAAGAAATCAGCTTAGTGACAAATAACATGGTTTCAAGGAAAGGAAATTATTTGTAATGAGCCTCTTAGATTACTACAAAAGAATGACCTCAGCATTGGACTAGAAAGGTCTGGATGGATTGTTTATAACTGGACTGTCAGAAAGCATTCGACATTGTACTGCATGGGAACTTGAATAAGAAGCTGGATTACCAGAAGATTATCTCATTGGAATGGAACAAAGGATATGTGTCGGAGTAGTGTTCTCAAAATGGGTTGGGTTCTCCAGCTGAGCTCTGCAGGGTTCTATTCTGGGACCATCAATCTTCTTGACTAATGTGAATCACTTGCCAGAAGGTATGGACTCCTATCTGAATATGTTTGTAAATGATACAAAGGTTTTGAGGTAAGTGAAAAGCATGGAAAATTGAATCGAAGTTTCAAGGGGACCTTGAAAAACTCCAAAGTTGGTCTTGTACATGTTTGATGAAGTTCAATTGGAGTGGAGCAAATGTAAAGTAACAAGGATGGATCATTGTGAAAGAAGGCCATGTTATGGTAATTAAGTAGCTGGAAGGGAACATTATTCCTAGTCTGTCACCAGAGTTCCATCATAAAGAATAGTTAAGGAGACAAACTGCCTCCTTGCAAATTTTAGGATTGGATTCAAGTTCATGGGTAAGGAAGTATTCAGCAAAATGTTCACACATTGTACACAAGGCCAAAACTGAAATATTCTTTCCATGTTTTGTCACTTTACTTTAAAAAGCATAAAGGGCAAATAGAGAAGGTCCAGATGAGAACAAAAAAGATACTACAGGTACATCACCTATTTTCTGGTACTCTTGGTTCCAAAGCCTTACCAGATTAAGCATTTTGCCGGACCAACTATGGTCACGTAATAATAGACGGGTACATTCCATCACTCCGACACTGTCGAAACCATTCCATCATCACTCGATCGTGCTCATTACTCTTACCATCTTTCATAGTTTTTCTAATCATCGTTTGCTTTTTGGAATAGCTGTTTGCATAGAATTTCAGTATTTTCTCCCTTTGCTTCTTTATATCATAAACAGTTGATGAACCAATACTGTAGATGTCACACAGCTTATGCACCGAAACACCATGGTCCATTTTTTCAACAGTTCTACTTTGTCTTGGATCGATATGGACTGTTGTTTACGTTTGACACCTCGACTGACACTCTTAAATGACTTAGAAGCCAAAGCTAGGATTAGATTTAAGCAAAATAAGCTAAGAATCTCACAGAATTGTGGTATCACCACCAACAAGTGCCGTGTAAAGGATGTAAATAAGTGCACCCTACACACACCACCATTTGTGGCTGCCCAGTAAACTAGTCTGGTGGCTGCGGTGATTTCAAGTTCCCTCACACAATTTGTCAGGACTAAAGGAGGTGCTGAACCATTAGTTGCCAGAAATTCGATGGTGTACCTGTACCAGAATTTAGAGAGTTGAGTTATAGGAATAGGCTAGCAGCCATGAATTACCAAACATAAAAGAGAGGAGAGTGAGGAGTGACCTGATTACGTTTCAGGATTTTAAACAGATTGATGATGTAGACAGTGAAGAGTTCTTAAAGAGATGTTGGAATATAACAACCAGAAGACAAGATATAAATCAGAGCAGGAAACTTGTTAAAAAGAATCTGAAGAATTAACCATGAAATGTATTAGCATATTTGGCTTGTGTGGTCACTTTAGAGGGTTACCCCAACCTTCATCAGATAAGGAATTTAATGAAGAGAAATTTAAATGTATTAGCTGTAGGACAGCTAATGCTATTACAGTGCCTACAGGAAAAGGAATAGAGAGCAAAGCAAATGTCAGATTTGGGAGTAATTATATATTTATCAATGAAAAATTTTCATTCAAGGAACATATTGTAAAGATAGTGCTTTCAAGCCAGATGATGAGTAGAAGGATATTGAGAACATTTGTATTTTTAAGAAGTAAACTCAGATACTTCTGTACTGTATGGTTACCAGTAAAATAGACTGAGTTAGACACTATAGAAAACAGAAATATTTCACAAGTAAGATAAATGGAATAAAGCACATGAATTATCATGAAAAGCTGAAAGAAGTGGAGCTTGAATGTCGAAGGGAGAGCGCTATGATAACATTTTCCTGGAAACAAATAGAGGGAGTAAAAGTCAGTGTGCTGAATCTGAAAGCAACCTAACAGGGACTGTACAGATTCTGAAGGTCAAGAGTAATCATGGGAAATGTACTAGAAATGCATAAGATAGTGATACATGGGTGCCAGCCTGATTAGCCTAGAAGAGATAACTATGCCAGAGGAATAGCTTCTGAAAAGAATAGCAACATCAAGCAGTACAGTTGAGGAGACATGGCGAGACAGTCACAAGAAACATCAATTGTCAGCATATATACAAGTCAGGTGATGAGTGCAACATGCTATCCCTGTCACTATGGGAATGTTTCATTGTAGGTACTCAAAGGTAGATAGGTAGGGACTTATCACAACCACACCATCCTTAACCACCATCCCCTCCCTCACTGCCATTATTCCCTCTTTCCCTGTCTACAGCACCCTCTCACACCACCACCCCTCCCTCACTCCTTTGCCACCATACCCTCCCACACAACCACCACTCCTTCCCTCCATGGCTACCATACCATGAATGACCAATAGCATTGCTTATGGTTTCAAGCATTTCTCCTGCCTTTTTTCTTCTCTATACCTTTCATGTTGCCACCACATCTTCCCATTTAACAATAAGATACAAGTATTTTCTCAAAAATATTGCACTCCAGCAAGTAGCAGTTTCTATAATGCCAAGGAAATGTATGAATCATTGGCAACTTTGTAGGGTTTGTTGTCGTGCATCTGGCAACTTCCTCAATGTGTCTACAACTGTGAATGGGGTTTGCTTAGTTGTACGTCTGGCACCTTCCTCACAATGTGCACAGAGGGACATAAAGACAAATAGACAGGGTTTTATAGTGTAGAAGAGTGGTGGATGATATGGATAAACTGAATAAGGATTTGGTAAATGTGTACAGCATACAGAAATTTAAAAAGTTATGTGATAGGAGAGAAGTTTCAAGAGATGTACCCCCATAAGTGTAAAACTCCCTTCCCAGGTATATATGCCAGGATGGGGTACACTGTAAGGAGGCCACAGTCTAGTTCTTTACATAGCAGGAAATAAGCGACGTGAGTCTGTATGTAAAGCTAGATCTAAGGGGAAGCATTATTGTAAACCTGTTGCCAGAGCTCCATATTGCGATGGTTGTTAGGGAGGCAAACTTTCTGCTGGCAATTATTAGAATAGTATTTAAATATGTGGATGAAGGAATGTTAGGTAAACTATTTTCTATGTATATTGTATGTTAGACCAAACTTGGAGTATGCTTAGTTAAGGTTTTCATAGGTTCTGTGAATTTTTAGATTGTTTGTTGTTTGCTTTTGTGTTCATCATAAATCCTTAAATCAGAAACAATAGGGCAGTCTAGCAAATATGAGAATGACTGGGAGTGCATGGTAGGCTTGGCAGATGACATTAATTACAACACATGGTGAGTGTATGAGGAGGAAATTCTGTATAGGATAACGATGAATTCAAGTTTATTGCTAGACAGTTATGTACTGCAATTTGTAGTATGGTAGAAATAGTTGATACACTTTATTGTGTGGATTCCTGAAATAGATGTATTGATTTTCCCAAAATAATCAACTTTCCAAAGACCTCATGGTCCCAAACATCTTAGATTTATGATATTCAAGTGTGTATACAGAATATGTGTGCACAGTCTATAAGGGTTAAGGGAGAAAGAATTCTACCTCCATATTCCCTGCCTGTTGGAGAAGGCCTCTAAAGGGGTTGGGAGTGGGACCCCCTTTTCATGTATTTCAACTTCTTAAAGAGGGAACAGAAGGAGCCAGACAGGGAGTGCTTATCCTTCTCGAAGGCTCAGGTTGGGATGTTTAAATGTGTATGGATGTAACCAAGGTGAGAAGAGAGGATAGATAGGTAGCATGTTTAAGGAAAGGCTAAAGGGGAAGAATGGTTTGGAAATGTTGTCGGAGTAAAGTCAAGGATTGGTGAGAGGACAAGAGCTGAGGAAGGAGTAGCTCTACTCCTGTAGCAGGAATTGTGGGAGTGTGTGATAGAGTGAAAAGAAGTAAATTCTAGATTGATGTGGATAGAATTAAAAGTGGATGGCAAGAGATGGGTGATTAATAGTGCTTATGCACCTGGCCATGAAAAGATCATGAGAGCATGTGTTTTAGGAGCAGCTGAGTATGTCAGCAGTTTTGATGTAAGTGACCGGGTATTAGTGATGGGTCACTTAAATGCTAAGTTAAGTGGTTTCAGTGCATTACACATGACAGCTGGGGAATGAGCATGAGCAGTTGCCTGTCTTCATCTTTTTCCTGGTGCTGCCTTGCTGACGCAGGGTGTGGCGATACTGTTTCGTATGGGGTGGTGTGGTGCCATGAATGGATGAAGGCAAGCAAGTATGAATTTGTACATGTGTATATATGTATGTGTATGGGGACAGGGGAAAAAGAATGACTTCCCTCGTATTCCCTGTGTGTCGTAGAAGGTGTCTAATAGGGGTGGGAGCGGGGGGACTGAATATCCTCCCCTTCAGTTTTTACTATTCCAAAAGAAGGTACAGATAAGGAGGCCAAGTGAGGATTTTTCCTCTAAGGCTCAGTCCTCTGTTCTTGACGCTACCTCGCTAACACAGGAAATGGTGAATATGTATGAAAGAAAGAAGATATATATATATATATATATATATATATATATATATATATTTTCTTTCTTTCTTTTCTTTCAAACTATTTGCCATTTCCCGCTTTAGCGAGGCAGCATTAAGAACAGAGAACTGGGCCTTTGAGGGAATATCTTCACCTGGCCCCCTTCTCTGTTCCTTCTTTTGGAAAATTGAAAAAAAATCATGAGAGGGGAGGATTTCTAGCCCCCTGCTCCCTCCCCTTTTAGTCGCCTTCTACGACACGTAGGGAATACGTGGGAAGTATTCTTTCTCCCCTATCCCCAGGGATATATATATTTTTTTTTTTTTCTCCAAAGGAAGGAACAGAGAAGGGGGCTGGATGAGGATGTTTCCTCAGAGGCCCAGTCCTCTGTTCTTAACGCTACCTCGCTGACGCGGGAAATGGCGAATAGTATGAAAGAAAGATATATATCGCTACCTCGCAAACGCGGGAGACAGCGACAAAGCAAAATGAAAAAATGTAAAAATATATATATATATATATATATATAAGGATGTAAGGCATGTGTACGTGTAGGAAGAGAGGAAAGTGATTGGTTCTCAGTGAATGTAGGTTTGCGGCAGGGGTGTGTGATGTCTCCATGGTTGTTTAATTTGTTTATGGATGGGGTTGTTAGGGAGGTAAATGCAAGAGTTTTGGAAAGAGGGGCAAGTATGAAGTCTGTTGGGGATGAGAGAGCTTGGGAAGTGAGTCAGTTGTTGTTCGCTGATGATACAGCGCTGGTGGCTGATTCATGTGAGAAACTGCAGAAGCTGGTGACTGAGTTTGGTAAAGTGTGTGAAAGAAGAAAGTTAAGAGTAAATGTGAATAAGAGCAAGGTTATTAGGTACAGTAGGGTTGAGGGTCAAGTCAATTGGGAGGTGAGTTTGAATGGAGAAAAACTGGAGGAAGTGAAGTGTTTTAGATATCTGGGAGTGGATCTGGCAGTGGATGGAACCATGGAAGCGGAAGTGCATCATAGGGTGGGGGAGGGGGCGAAAATTCTGGGGGCCTTGAAGAATGTGTGGAAGTCGAGAACATTATCTCGGAAAGCAAAAATGGGTATGTTTGAAGGAATAGTGGTTCCAACAATGTTGTATGGTTGCGAGGCATGGGCTATGGATAGAGTTGTGCGCAGGAGGATGGATGTGCTGGAAATGAGATGTTTGAGGACAATGTGTGGTGTGAGGTGGTTTGATCGAGTGAGTAACATAAGGGTAAGAGAGATGTGTGGAAATAAAAAGAGCGTGGTTGAGAGAGCAGAAGAGGGTGTTTTGAAGTGGCTTGGGCACATGGAGAGAATGAGTGAGGAAAGATTGACCAAGAGGATATATGTGTCGGAGGTGGAGGGAACGAGGAGAAGAGGGAGACCAAATTGGAGGTGGAAAGATGGAGTGAAAAAGATTTTGTGTGATCGGGGCCTGAACATGCAGGAGGGTGAAAGGAGGGCAAGGAATAGAGTGAATTGGAGCGATGTGGTATACCGGGGTTGACGTGCTGTCAGTGGATTGAATCAAGGCATGTGAAGCGTCTGGGGTAAACCATGGAAAGCTGTGTAGGTATGTATATTTGCGTGTGTGGACGTATTGTATATACATGTGTATGGGGGGGGTTGGGCCATTTCTTTCGTCTGTTTCCTTGCGCTACCTCGCAAACGCGGGAGACAGCGACAAAGTATAATAAGAAAATAATAAGTATATATATATGTATATATATATATATATATATATATATATATATATATATATATATATATATATATATATATATATATATTTTTAAAGGGGAAGTAAATGTTTATAGTTGTGTTACTGGAGTGATAGTTTTCATACATGGTGCTTTGACAAGAAAATAGTGAAATTGGAAAAAATGTAGCTTAGACATTGAAGCTTATTGATACAGTGGTTAAATTGATGAGAACTACTATTGACGTTTGTGTAAATAAATTAAACATTTCCTTTTTCCATAGCCAGAGGTTGAACCATTATGTGACATTCATTTTTTCATTTCATTTCAAGCTAGAAGTTTCAGTTTTCTAAATTGTTTCTTACATTTTTCACATGTATATATATGTATGTGTGTGTGTGTGTATGTGTGCGTGTGTGTGTGTATGTGTGTGTATGTGTATATATATATATATGTATATTATCCCTAGGGATAGGGGTGAAAGAATACTTCCCATGCATTCCTCGCGTATCGTAGAAAGCGACTAGAGGGGACGGGAGCGGGGGGCCAGAAATCCTCCCCTCCTTGTATTTTTTTTAACTTTCTAAAATGGGAAACAGAAGAAGGAGTCACGCGGGGAGTGCTCATCCTCCTCGAAGGCTCAGATTGGGGTGCCTAAATGTGTGCGCATGTAACCAAGATGTGAAAAAAGGAGAGATAGGTAGTATGTTTGAGGAAAGGAACCTGGATGTTTTGGCTCTGAGTGAAACGAAGCTCAAGGGTAAAGGGGAAGAGTGGTTTGGGAATGTCTTGGGAGTAAAGTCAGGGGTTAGTGAGAGGACAAGAGCAAGGGAAGGAGTAGCAGTACTCCTGAAACAGGAGTTGTGGAAGTATGTGATAGAATGTAAGAAAGTAAATTCTCGATTAATATGGGTAAAACTGAAAGTTGATGGAGAGAGATGGGTGATTATTGGTGCATATGCACCTGGGCATGAGAAGAAAGATCATGAGAGGCAAGTGTTTTGGGAGCAGCTGAATGAGTGTGTTAGTGGTTTTGATGCACGAGACCGGGTTATAGTGTTGGGTGATTTGAATGCAAAGGTGAGTAATGTGGCAGTTGAGGGAATAATTGGTATACATGGGGTGTTCAGTGTTGTAAATGGAAATGGTGAAGAGCTTGTAGATTTATGTGCTGAAAAAGGACTGATGATTGGGAATACCTGGTTTAAAAAGCGAGATATACATAAGTATACTTATGTAAGTAGGAGAGATGGCCAGAGAGCGTTATTGGATTACGTGTTAATTGACAGGCGCGCGAAAGAGAGACTTTTGGATGTTAATGTGCTGTGAGGTGCAACTGGAGGGATGTCTGATCATTATCTTGTGGAGGCTAAGGTGAAGATTTGTATGGGTTTCCAGAAAAGAAGAGTGAATGTTGGGGTGAAGAGGGTGGTGAGAGTAAGTGAGCTTGGGAAGGAGACTTGTGTGAGGAAGTACCAGGAGAGACTGAGTACAGAATGGAAAAAGGTGAGAACAATGGAAGTAAGGGGAGTGGGGGAGGAATGGGATGTATTTAGGGAATCAGTGATGGATTGCGCAAAAGATTCTTGTGGCATGAGAAGAGTGGGAGGTGGGTTGATTAGAAAGGGTAGTGAGTGGTGGGATGAAGAAGTAAGAGTATTAGTGAAAGAGAAGAGAGAGGCATTTGGACGATTTTTGCAGGGAAAAAATGAAATTGAGTGGGAGACGTATAAAAGAAAGAGACGGGAGGTCAAGAGAAAGGTGCAAGAGGTGAAAAAAAGGGCAAATGAGAGTTGGGGTGAGAGAGTATCATTAAATTTTAGGGAGAATAAAAAGATGTTCTGGAAGGAGGTAAATAAAGTGCGTAAGACAAGGGAGCAAATGGGAACTTCAGTGAAGGGCGCAAATGGGGAGGTGATAACAAGTAGTGGTGATGTGAGAAGGAGATGGAGTGAGTATTTTGAAGGTTTGTTGAATGTGTTTGATGATAGAGTGGCTGATATAGGGTGTTTTGGTCGAGGTGGTGTGCAAAGTGCGAGGGTTAGGGAAAATGATTTGGTAAACAGAGAAGAGGTAGTAAAAGCTTTGCGGAAGATGAAAGCCGGCAAGGCAGCAGGTTTGGGTGGTATTGCAGTGGAATTTATTAAAAAAGGGGGTGACTGTATTGTTGACTGGTTGGTAAGGTTATTTAATGTATGTATGACTCATGGTGAGGTGCCTGAGGATTGGCGGAATGTGTGCATAGTGCCATTGTACAAAGGCAAAGGGGATAAGAGTGAGTGCTCAAATTACAGAGGTATAAGTTTGTTGAGTATTCCTGGCAAATTATATGGGAGGGTATTGATTGAGAGGGTGAAGGCATGTACAGAGCATCAGATTGGGGAAGAGCAATGTGGTTTCAGAAGTGGTAGAGGATGTGTGGATCAGGTGTTTGCTTTGAAGAATGTATGAGAAATACTTAGAAAAGCAAATGGATTTGTATGTAGCATTTATGGATCTGGAGAAGGCATATGATAGAGTTGATAGAGATGCTCTGTGGAAGGTATTAAGAATATATGGTGTGGGAGGCAAGTTGTTAGAAGCAGTGAAGAGTTTTTATCGAGGATGTAAGGCATGTGTACGTGTAGGAAGAGAGGAAAGTGATTGGTTCTCAGTGAATGTAGGTTTGCGGCAGGGGTGTGTGATGTCTCCATGGTTGTTTAATTTGTTTATGGATGGGGTTGTTAGGGAGGTGAATGCAAGAGTTTTGGAAAGAGGGGCAAGTATGAAGTCTGTTGGGGATGAGAGAGCTTGGGAAGTGAGTCAGTTGTTGTTCGCTGATGATACAGCGCTGGTGGCTGATTCATGTGAGAAACTGCAGAAGCTGGTGACTGAGTTTGGAAAAGTGTGTGAAAGAAGAAAGTTAAGAGTAAATGTGAATAAGAGCAAGGTTATTAGGTACAGTAGGGTTGAGGGTCAAGTCAATTGGGAGGTGAGTTTGAATGGAGAAAAACTGGAGGAAGTGAAGTGTTTTAGATATCTGGGAGTGGATCTGGCAGCGGATGGAACCATGAAAGCGGAAGTGGATCATAGGGTGGGGGAGGGGGCGAAAATCCTGGGAGCCTTGAAGAATGTGTGGAAGTCGAGAACATTATCTCGGAAAGCAAAAATGGGTATGTTTGAAGGAATAGTGGTTCCAACAATGTTGTATGGTTGCGAGGCGTGGACTATGGATAGAGTTGTGCGCAGGAGGATGGATGTGCTGGAAATGAGATGTTTGAGGACAATGTGTGGTGTGAGGTGGTTTGACCGAGTAAGTAACGTAAGGGTAAGAGAGATGTGTGGAAATAAAAAGAGCGTGGTTGAGAGAGCAGAAGAGGGTGTTTTGAAATGGTTTGGTCACATGGAGAGAATGAGTGAGGAAAGATTGACCAAGAGGATATATGTGTCGAAGGTGGAGGGAACGAGGAGAAGAGGGAGACCAAATTGGAGGTGGAAAGATGGAGTGAAAAAGATTTTGTGTGATCGGGGCCTGAACATGCAGGAGGGTGAAAAGAGGGCAAGGAATAGAGTGAATTGGAGCGATGTGGTGTACTGGGGTTGACGTGCTGTCAGTGGATTGAATCAAGGCATGTGAAGCGTCTGGGGTAAACCATGGAAAGCTGTGTAGGTATGAATATTTGCGTGTGTGGACGTATGTATATACATGTGTATGGAGGTGGGTTGGGCCATTTCTTTCGTCTGTTTCCTTGCGCTACCTCGCAAACGCGGGAGACAGCGACAAAGCAAAAAAAAAAAATATATATATATATATATATATATATATATATATATTTTTTTTTTCATACTATTCGCCATTTCCCGCGATAGCGAGGTAGCGTTAAGAACAGAGGACTGGGCCTTTGAGGGAATATCCTCACCTGGCCCTCTTCTCTGTTCCTTCTTTTGGAAAATTAAAAAAAAAAAAAAAAAAAAACGAGAGGGGAGGATTTCCAGCCCCCCGCTCCCTTCCCTTTTAGTCGCCTTCTACGACACGCAGGGAATACGTGGGAAGTATTCTTTCTCCCCTATCCCCAGGGAAATATATATATATATATATATATATATATATATATATATATATATATATATATATTCCTTCAAACATACCCATTTTTGCTTTCCAAGATAATGTTCTCGACTTCCACACATTCTTCAAGGCTCCCAGAATTTTCGCCCCCTCCCCCACCCTATGATCCACTTCCGCTTCCATGGTTCCATCCGCTGCCAGATCCACTCCCAGATATCTAAAACACTTCACTTCCTCCAGTTCTTCTCCATTCAAACTCACCTCCCAATTGACTTGACCCTCAACCCTACTGTACCTAATAACCTTGCTCTTATTCACATTTACTCTTAACTTTCTTCTTTCACACACTTTACCAAACTCAGTCACCAGCCTTTCACCCTCCTGTGTGTTCAGGCCCAGATCACTCAAAATCTTTTTCACTCCATCTTTCCACCTCCAATTTGGTCTCCCACTTCTCCTCGTTCCCTCCACCTCTGACACATATATCCTCTTTGTCAATCTTTCCTCACTCATTCTCTCCATGTGACCAAACCATTTCAAAACACCCTCTTCTGCTCTCTCAACCACACTCTTTTTATTACTGTACATCTCTCTTACCCTATTATTACTCACTCGATCAAACCACCTCATACCACATATTGTCCTCGAACATCTCATTTCCAGCACATCCACCCTCCTCCACACAACTCTATCTATAGCCCACGCCTCGCAACCATATATGTATATATGTATATATATATTTTTTTTTTTGCTTTGTCGCTGTCTCTCGTGTTTGCGAGGTAGCGCAAGGAAACAGACAAAAGAAATGGCCCAACCCACCCCCATACACATGTATATACATACATCCACACATGCAAATATACATACCTACACAGCTTTCCATGGTTTACCCCAGACGCTTCACATGCCCTGATTCAATCCACTGACAGCACGTCAACCCCGGTATACCACATCGCTCCAATTCACTCTATTCCTTGCCCTCCTTTCACCCTCCTGCATGTTCAGGCCCCGATCACACAAAATCTTTTTCACTCCATCTTTCCACCTCCAATTTGGTCTCCCTCTTCTCCTCGTTCCCTCCACCTCCGACACATATATCCTCTTGGTCAATCTTTCCTCACTCATTCTCTCCATGTGCCCAAACCACTTCAAAACACCCTCTTCTGCTCTCTCAACCACGCTCTTTTTATTTCCGCACATCTCTCTTACCCTTACGTTACTTACTCGATCAAACCACCTCACACCACACATTGTCCTCAAACATCTCATTTCCAGCACATCCATCCTCCTGCGCACAACTCTATCCATAGCCCACGCCTCGCAACCATACAACATTGTTGGAACCACTATTCCTTCAAACATACCCATTTTTGCTTTCCGAGATAATGTTCTCGACTTCCAAACATTCTTCAAGGCTCCCAGGATTTTCGCCCCCTCCCCCACCCTATGATCCACTTCCGCTTCCATGGTTCCATCCGCTGCCAGATCCACTCCCAGATATCTAAAACACTTTACTTCCTCCAGTTTTTCTGCATTCAAACTTACCTCCCAATTGACTTGACCCTCAACCCTACTGTACCTAATAACCTTGCTCTTATTCACATTTACTCTTAACTTTCTTCTTTCACACACTTTACCAAACTCAGTCACGAGCTTCTGCAGTTTCTCACATGAATCAGCCACCAGCGCTGTATCATCAGTGAACAACAACTGACTCACTTCCCAAGCTCTCTCATCCCCAACAGACTTCATATATATATATATATATATTTTTTTTTTTTTTTTTTTTTTTTTTTATACTTTGTCGCTGTCTCCCGCGTTTGCGAGGTAGCGCAAGGAAACAGACGAAAGAAATGGCCCAACCCCCCCCCCCATACACATGTACATACACACGTCCACACACGCAAATATACATACCTACACAGCTTTCCATGGTTTACCCGAGACGCTTCACATGCCTTGATTCAATCCACTGACAGCACGTCAACCCCTGTATACCACATGACTCCAATTCACTCTATTCCTTGCCCTCCTTTCACCCTCCTGCATGTTCAGGCCCCGATCACACAAAATCTTTTTCACTCCATCTTTCCACCTCCAATTTGGTCTCCCTCTTCTCCTCGTTCCCTCCACCTCCGACACATATATCCTCTGGTCAATCTCTCCTCACTCATTCTCTCCATGTGCCCAAACCATTTCAAAACACCCTCTTCTGCTCTCTCAACCACGCTCTTTTTATTTCCACACATCTCTCTTACCCTTACGTTACTTACTCGATCAAACCACCTCACACCACACATTGTCCTCAAACATCTCATTTCCAGCACATCCATCCTCCTGCGCACATCTCTATCCATAGCCCACGCCTCGCAACCATACAACATTGTTGGAACCACTATTCCTCAAACATACCCATTTTTGCTTTCCGAGATAATGTTCTCGACTTCCACACATTTTTCAAGGCTCCCAAATTTTCGCCCCCTCCCCCACCCTATGATCCACTTCCGCTTCCATGGTTCCATCCGCTGACAGATCCACTCCCAGATATCTAAAACACTTCACTTCCTCCAGTTTTTCTCCATTCAAACTCACCTCCCAATTGACTTGACCCTCACCCCTACTGTACCTAATAACCTTGCTCTTATTCACATTTACTCTCAACTTTCTTCTTCACACACTTTACCAAACTCAGTCACCAGCTTCTGCAGTTTCTCACATGAATCAGCCACCAGCGCTGTATCATCAGCGAACAACAACTGACTCACTTCCCAAGCTCTCTCATCCCCAACAGACTTCATACTTGCCCCTCTTTCCAGGACTCTTGCATTCACCTCCCTTACAACCCCATCCATAAACAAATTAAACAACCATGGAGACATCACACACCCCTGCCGCAAACCTACATTCACTGAGAACCAATCACTTTCCTCTCTTCCTACACGTACACATGCCTTACATCCTCGATAAAAACTTTTCACTGCTTCTAACAACTTGCCTCCCACACCATATATTCTTAATACCTTCCAAAAAGATATATAAAAAAAGATATATATATATATATATATATATATATATATATAATACACATGTACATAATTCATACTGTCTGCCTTTATTTGTTCCCATCGCCACCTCGCCACACATGGAATAACAATCCACCACCCCCATCCCCCCTCAAGTGTTGCGAGGTAGCGCTAGAAAAGACACCAAAGCCCCATTCGTTCACACTCATCTCTAGCTGTCATGTAATAATGCACCGAAACCACAGCTCCCTTCCACGTCCAGGCCCCACACAACTTTCCATGGTTTACCCAGACGCTTCACATGCCTGATTCAATCCATTGACAGCACCGTAGACCCCGGATATAAACCACATTGTTCCAATCTACTCTAATTCCTTGCCCTCCTTTCACCCTCCTGCAATGTTCAGGGGCCCCGATCACTCAAAATCTTTTTTCACTCCATCTTTCCACCTCCAATTGGTCTCCCACTTCTCCTCGTTCCCTCCACCTCTGACACATATATCCTCTTGGTCAATCTTTCCTCACTCATTCTCTCCATGTGACCAAACCACTTCAAAACACCCTCTTCTGCTCTCTCAACCACGCTCTTTTTATTTCCGCACATCTCTCTTACCCTTACGTTACTTACTCGATCAAACCACCTCACACCACACATTGTCCTCAAACATCTCATTTCCAGCACATCCATCCTCCTGCGCACAACTCTATCCATAGCCCACGCCTCGCAACCATACAACATTGTTGGAACCACTATTCCTTCAAACATACCCATTTTTGCTTTCCGAGATAATGTTCTCGACTTCCAAACATTCTTCAAGGCTCCCAGGATTTTCGCCCCCTCCCCCACCCTATGATCCACTTCCGCTTCCATGGTTCCATCCGCTGCCAGATCCACTCCCAGATATCTAAAACACTTTACTTCCTCCAGTTTTTCTGCATTCAAACTTACCTCCCAATTGACTTGACCCTCAACCCTACTGCACCTAATAACCTTGCTCTTATTCACATTTACTCTTAACTTTCTTCTTTCACACACTTTACCAAACTCAGTCACGAGCTTCTGCAGTTTCTCACATGAATCAGCCACCAGCGCTGTATCATCAGTGAACAACAACTGACTCACTTCCCAAGCTCTCTCATCCCCAACAGACTTCATATATATATATATATATATATATATATATATATATATATATATATATATATATATCTTTTTTTTATTTTTATTTTGCTTTGTTGCTGTCTCCCACGTTAGCGAGGTAGCGCAAGGAAACAGACGAAAGAATGGCGCAACCCGCCCAAATACACATGTATATACATACATGTCCACACACGCAAATATACATACCTATACATCTCAATGTACACATATATATACACACACACACAGACATATACATATATACACATGTACATAATTCATACTGTCTGCCTTTATTTGTTCCCATCGCCACCTCGCCACACATGGAATAACAACCCCCTCCCCCCTCATGTGTGCGAGGTAGCGCTAGGAAAAGACACCAAAGGCCCCATTCGTTCACACTCAGTCTCTAGCTGTCATGTAATAATGCACCGAAACCACAGCTCCCTTTCCACGTCCAGGCCCCACACAACTTTCCATGGTTTACCCCAGACGCTTCACATGCCCTGATTCAATCCATTGACAGCACGTCGACCCCGGTATACCACATTGTTCCAATTCACTCTATTCCTTGCACGCCTTTCACCCTCCTGCATGTTCAGGCCCCGATCACTCAAAATCTTTTTTCACTCCATCTTTCCACCTCCAATCTGGTCTCCCACTTCTCCTCGTTCCCTCCACCTCTGACACATATATCCTCTTGGTCAATCTTTCCTCACTCATTCTCTCCATGTGACCAAACCACTTCAAAACACCCTCTTCTGCTCTCTCAACCACACTCTTTTTATTTCCACACATCTCTCTTACCCTTACATTACTTACTCGATCAAACCACCTCACACCACATATTGTCCTCAAACATCTCATTTCCAGCACATCCACTCTCCTGCGCACAACTCTATCCATAGCCCACGCCTCGCAACCATACAACATTGTTGGAACCACTAGTACTTCAAACATACCCATTCTAGCTTTCCGAGATAATGTTCTCGACTTCCAAACATTCTTCAAGGCTCCCAGAATTTTCGCCCCCTCCCCCAACCTATGATTCACTTCCACTTCCATGGTTCCATCCGCTGCCAGATCCACTCCCAGATATCTAAAACACTTTACTTCCTCCAGTTTTTCTCCATTCAAACTTACCTCCCAATTGACTTGACCCTCAACCCTACTGTACCTAATAACCTTGCTCTTATTCACATTTACTCTTAACTTTCTTCTTTCACACACTTTACCAAACTCAGTCACGAGCTTCTGCAGTTTCTTACATGAATCAGCCACCAGCGCTGTATCATCAGCAAACAACAACTGACTCACTTCCCAAGTTCTCTCATCTACAACAGACTGCATACTTGCCCCTCTTTCCAAAACTCTTGCATTCACCTCCCTAACAACCCCATCCATAAACAAATTAAACAACCATGGAGACATCACACACCCCTGCCCCAAACCTACATTCACTGAAAACCAGTCACTTTCCTCTCTTCCTACACGTACACATGCCTTACATCCTTGATAAAAACTTTTTACTGCTTCTAACAACTTGCCTCCCACACCATATATTCTTAAAACCTTCCACAGAGCATCTCTATCAACTCTATCATATGCCTTCTCCAGATCCATAATTGCTACATACACATCCATTTGTTTTTCTAAGTATTTCTCACATACATTCTTCAAAGCAAACACCTGATCCACACATCCTCTACCACTTCTGAAACCACACTGCTCTTCCCCAATCTGATGCTCTGTACGTGCCTTCACCCTCTCAATCAATACCCTCCCATATAATTTCCCAGGAATACTCCACAAACTTATACCTTTGTAATTTGAGCACTCACTCTTATCCCCTTTGCCTTTGTACAATGGCACTATGCAAGCATTCCGGCAATCCTCAGGCACCTCACCATGAATCATTTTTTTTTTTTTTTTTGTTTTTCAAACTATTCGCCATTTCCCGCATTAGCGAGGTAGCGCCAGGAATAGAGGACCGGGCCCCTTTTGGAATATCCTCACCTGGCCCCCTCTGTTCCTTCTTTTGGAAAATTAAAAAAAAAAAAACGAGAGGGGAGGATTTCCAGCCCCCCGCTCCCTCCCCTTTTAGTCGCCTTCTACGACACGCAGGGAATACGTGGGAAGTATTCTTAATCCCCTATCCCCAGGGAGACTGAATCATACATACATTAAATAACCTTGCCAACCAGTCAACAATACAGTCACCCCTTTTTTTAATAAATTCCACTGCAATACCATCCAAACCTGCTGCCTTGCCGGCTTTCATCTTCCGTAAAGCTTTTACTACCTCTTCTCTATTTACCAAATCATTTTCCCTAACCCTCTCACTTTGCACACCACCTCGACCAAAACACCCTATATCTGCCACTCTATCATCAAACACATTCAACAAACCCTCAAAATACTCACTCCATCTCCTTCTCACATCACCACTACTTGTTATCACCTCCCCATTAGCGCCCTTCACTGAAGTTCCCATTTGCTCCCTTGTCTTACGCACTTTATTTACCTCCTTCCAAAACATCTTTTTATTCTCCCTAAAATTTAATGATACTCTCTCACCCCAACTCTCATTTGCCCTCTTTATCACCTCTTGCACCTTTCTCTTGACCTCCTGCCTCTTTCTTTTATACCTCTCCCACTCATTTGCATTTTTTCCCTGCAAAAATCGTCCAAATGCCTCTCTGTTCTCTTTCACTAATAATCTTACTTCTTCATCCCACCACTCACTACCTTTTCTAATCAACCCACCTCCCACGCTTCTCATGCCACAAGCATCTTTTGCACAAGCCATCACTGCTTCTCTAAATACATCCCATTCCTCCCCCACTCCCCTTACCTCCTTTGTTCTCACCTTTTTCCATTCTGTACTCAGTCTCTCCTGGTACTTCCTCACACAAGTCTCCTTCCCAAGCTCACTTACTCTCACCACTCTCTTCACCCCAACATTCTTTCTTCTTTTCTGAAAACCCTCCCAAATCTTCACCTTCACCTCTACAAGATAATGATCAGACATCCCTCCAGTTGCACCTCTCAGCACAATAGCATCCAAAAGTCTCTCTTTCGTGCGTCTATGAATTAACACGTAATCCAATAATGATCTCTGGCCATCTCTCCTACTTACATACGTATACTTATGTATATCTCGCTTTTTAAACCAGGTATTCCCAATCACCAGTCCTTTTTCAGCACATAAATCTACAAGCTCTTCACCATTTCCATTTACAACACTGAACACTCCATGTATGCCAATTATTCCCTCAACTGCCACATTACTTACCTTTGCATTCAAATCACCCATCACTATAACCCGGTCTTGTGCATCAAAACCACTAACACACTCATTCAGCTGCTCCCAAAACACTTGCCTCTCATGATCTTTCTTCTCATGCCCAGGTGCATATGCACCAATAATCACCCATCTCTCTCCATCAACTTTCAGTTTTACCCATATCAATCTAGAAGTTACTTTCTTACACTCTATCACATACTCCCACAACTCCTGATTCAGGAGTAGTGCTACTCCTTCCCTTGCTCTTGTCCTCTCACTAACCCCTGACTTTACTCCCAAGACATTCTCAAACCACTCTTCCTCTTTACCCTTGAGCTTTGTTTCACTCAGAGCCAAAACATCCAGGTTCCTTTCCTTTCCTGGCGAATAGGTTGAAAGAAAAAAAAGATATATATGTATGTATGTGTATGTGCATGTATGTATACATGTGTGTATATATGAGTGGATGAGTCTTTTTTCTTCTCATTTCTTGTGCTACCTTTTTTTTTTTTTTAATTTTCCAAAAGAAGGAACAGAGAAGGGGGCCAGGTGAGGATATTCCCTCAGAGGCCCAGTCCTCTGTTCTTAACGCTACCTTGCTAACGCGGGAAATGGCGAATAGTTTGAAAGAAAAAAAAAGATATCTATATGTATGTGTATGTGCATGTATGTATACATGTGTGTATATATAAGTGGATTGGTTTTTTTTCTTCTCATTTCTTGCGCTACCTTGCTAATGTGGGAAACGACAATCAAGCTTTAGATAAAAAAGTAATGTGGCAGTTGAGGGTATGATTAGGGTTAATGGGCTCTTGAGCATTATAAATGGAAATGTTTAACAGCTGGTGATTGGGAATACCTGGTTTAAAAAGAGGAATAAAAACAAGTATACAAATATGAGTAGGAGAGATGGTGGTCGGTGGGCATTATTGGATTACATATTAATTGATAGGCATGTAAAAGAGTGACTTTTGGATGTAAATATGCTGAGAGGTTGGTGGGATGTCTGATCATTATCTTATGGAGGTGAGGGGGAAGATTTGGAGAAGTTTTCGATAGAGAGGAAACAGTGTTGGGAAGAAGAAAATGGTGAGAGTAAGTGAGCTTGATAAAGAGAATGTGCTGGAGGGGGAAAGGCATACATGGAATAGAGTGAATTGGAACAATTTGGTTTACAGGGGTCAATTTGTTGTCAGTGGACTGAACCAAGACATTTGAAGTGGCTGGGGGCAAACATGGAAAGGTCTATGGGGCCTGTTTGTAGATAGGGATTGATATTGGCACATGATAGCTAGAGAATGGATGTGTGAATGCAGCCTCTCATTTTCTCTTCATAGCACTGCCTTGCTAATGTGAGAAACAGTGGTCAGATATGAAAAATACGATATCGGTGTTATTAGTCTACCCAGTAGTTGTCGTACTGCAAACTAGGGATCACCCTTGGCACAGCTATATCATCATTATTAGACAGAAAGGAGTACAGTCTTGGCATGTCCATTATTTTTATGCTCTTGCATGGATTACACTTCACAAATGCAGGAGCCCCATGATGAGTTTGGGGCATCATGATGATATATAATTTCATTTATGGAAAAACTAACTGGTGGACTTAGGTACCACTTCATTAATGTATTCTGAATTACTTCAACAGCTTTGTCTAGGTAAAATTTATGTATGAATTATGAGTATATATTTTATTGATAAGTAGTAATTGCAAAACCTATGCTTTACATATGAGTGTTTTTATATTTCTTGAACTCTATAAGTCTTTGGTATTTCTACAGTGTTTCCCATTCTTTGGAGTGGAGGTTGCATTGTTAGATGATGAAGGTAAAGAAGTAAAGGGAGAAGGAGAAGGCTATTTGGTATTTCGCCGACCTTGGCCTGGTATTATGCGTACTGTGTATGGTAACCATGAACGCTTTGAAACTACATATTTCAAGAAATTCCCAGGCTTCTACTGCACGGGTGATGGTAAGTATATATTTTGATATACATCTGAATCTTATAGAGCCAGTCTCAACAGAACATAGAGGAAAAAAGTAAAGCAAGAAGTATGAAAAAACAACTTCAAATTATTTTTTTTGAATTGTAATGACACATTTTGAGCTGAAGGATAATCTTAGGCCTTTTATTTAACATAAACAGTAATTTTATGCAGGATGCTGAACAGTTATCAGACTTTTTTCCTACTGAACTTGAAACTGTTTGCCCTTTATGTGTTGCAGTTGATAAATAGCCCACCCCATGAGTGCGATTATGAGAAACAAGAAAATGACAGTTTGAATTCTGGCAAAGTGAATGTTAGACAATATGAAATACACCTTAACAACTGAAAGAATGAAAAAAACAAATAAGATATAAGTATGATACCATCTAGATGCTATGGAAACAGTCAGAAACTCAGCCCAGGTTAGGGCGAATGAGTAATGGGATTGTGCAATTAAGTTTCACCTGCTGACAGACACAGCAGAATGTCTGAAGGCCCATATTACATACGTACATTACCAGAAGTATAAAACATACTTAACAGAACTGCAAAATAGGGAAAAAGCAAAACAAAAATCATCTTAATACATTCCATGTGCTGTTACCCTCTTATTCTCATTGTTGTACTCTCTTAGCAAGTGTAGTCATTTTTCAGAACTATGCAAAAATGACGGAACAGTGAAATAAAGTACTGTCTTTGTGTAAGAAAATAGCTCCTAAGAAACTCAGAGAGTGATAACCACCATGATGAAGTAAATTACATGAATTTTTGTATTGAAACCAAAAACTGGTATGTCTTGGTAAAGTCAACATGAAGCATATATTGTAGAAAATAGCTAAAGAAATCATAAGTAATTTTTATTTATTAGAAGCAAGAGTCATTACCCAGTCAGTTTTTCTATTAGTTATACAGAATGGTAGCTTGGTTCAAGACAGTAAAGCCATTGTAAATATCTTAAATTGATTTTTTTTATCATCTAGAAATTCACCACATGATAAGTCAATAACAAAATAGGTATTGGCAAAGTACCCTATCTTGAATGATTTGATTAACATGCATAATGAAAGTAAAGGTGTTGATATTATCTTTGTAGAGATGGAGATTTTCAGAAAGCATCTCAAATGGGAGAATACTAGCAAAAGTTGCATCACATGTAAGGTAGAAATTTGGTTAACTGGCCAGAAACAAAAAGAAGAGATTAACAGCCAAGCTCCAGATCGGGATCAGTTTTCTTTCTCATGTCTGTATTAGTGACTTTGATAATTGGCTATATTGTAAAATGTCAGAATTTTTAGAATGCCACTATGCTAGGAGATACATTTTCAACAGATATTGAATGTCTTCATCTGCAAAGAGACATAGACAAAGTGATCGATCAGTTGGGCTCAAGAGTGGGAAATTAATCTATAATAATACCAGTAATACAAAGTTGTACTCATCAGACTTAAAAAATGAAAAGGTAAGCTTCAGTGTGAAAATCTATGAGCTACAAAAGATAAATGAGGAGAAAAGATTTGGTTTAATGATCTTTAATGACTTACAGCCAAACAAACATTTCATTGAAGCAGGGGGGGGGAGTCAAGTTTTTTAGGTAGGTTACTCAAATTCAGGTTTAAGAACTAGCCCTCATTCATTACAGTACCCTGATGCATTCACCTTGAATATAGTTTTTAATTTTGGTTAACCTTCATGGAAAAAAAAATTGTAAAATAGAAGACTACCAAAAAGATTCCCAGACTGAGAAGCATATTCTCTGACAGCCAGATAGATGACTTAAATGTGTTTAGCTAAGAAAAGAGGGGGTTAAGAAATGATTGATACAGGTATTCAGAATTAACTCAAGCATTGTTAGTCTTGGTCAAGCTAAGCATTGTTTGTCTTGGTCTAAGCTATGTAAGGCCAGAATTGTAAGATTTCTTTCTAAAGTAGTAAGAACAAACTTATGGGCAAACATTTGTATTATGAATGAGGCAGAGAGCATGTGCTTCAGCAAAATGATGTATCAGTAAGGGTAATTAGAAACAAAACCATATGTATGTTTATTTGTACCTCCATAATTACATATAAAGTTTACGAGCATTTTTCCTTGAGTCATGTGTCTAGTGTTCTACTCTGAGCACACTGATGTATCTGTTTCACTTCTCTTCCATGATCACAAAAATCCTCAAAAGGACCCAGTGGCCTATTGCTCTTTATATTCCTTTGTACTTATGTCATTTTTCTCAAAACATAATGTATGATCTGTTGATCTACCTTAACCATAACACCACTTATGCATCATGATCTGCAGATAAATAATAAAACTTGAGCAACAGCATGAAATGTGGTTGCAGTAGTTAATGAATTATGATAAAGATTTTCAGATATATTGGTAAATATATTGTATTTGTTGGCAACTTATATTTATCCTAATAACTCCCTTGACATGTCTTAAAAAGCACCAAGTTTATAGCATCAAAAGGCATGTCCCATGTGAAAGCAGTAAACCAACACAAGCTGTGTCCCACATGAAATTGGTCAGAAAAGGTTGTATGTATGTGGTGAGATGCTTAAAGATTAGCAGAATGTTTGTATAGTGCCATTGTACAAAGGTAAGGGGGACAAAAGTGAATGTTCAAATTGCAGAGGTACTGTATAATTGTAGGGTAAATTAGTGATTGGCAGTGTGTGGCATGCACAGAGCTTCAGTTTGGGGAGGAAGAGTGTTGCTTCATGTGTCATAGAAGGTGTGTGGATCAGGTGTTTGCTCTCAAGAATGTGTGTGAGAAATACTAAGAGAAATATTTATAGATCTGGAGAAAGTGTATGATAAAGTTAATATGAGATGCTCCATGGAAGGTGTTATAAATATACTGTGAGTAAAGTTTTATCAAGAGAATGATGGCTGTATGTGAGTAGAAATTGGGGTGGATGAGTGATTTCAGGTGAAGGTGGTTCTGTGGCAGTGATGTATGATGTCTCTATGGTTGTTTAATTTGTTTTTGGATGGGGTGGTGAGGGTAGTGAATGAAAGGGTCTTGGAGAGAGGAGCAGGTATGTAATCTGTCAGGAGTTGGGATGCTGGGAGGTTAGTCAGTTATTGTTTGCTTATGACAAGGTGCTAGTAGCAGATTTATGTAAGAAACTGCAGAAGTTGGTTTTTGAGTTTGGGAGCTCGTGTGATCAGAGAAGGATAAGAGTAAATGTGAATAAAAGCAAGGTTATTAGGTTTAGCTGTGGAGAGAGACAGTTTAGTTGGGGTAAGAGTTTTTATAGAGAAAACTTAGTGGAAGTGAAGTATTTTAGATACCTAGGAATGGACACAGCAGCAGATGGAGCCATGGTAGTTGAAGTGAGTCTCACAGTGTGAGAGGGGGGGAAAGGTTGTGGGAGCAATGAGTAATTCATGGAAAGAGAGATCACTGTCTGTTGATTTTAGATGGGCATAATTGAAGGTATGAAGCCTCATCAGTGTTGTGTGGATGTGAAGCTTACCCTATGATGAAGATATAAGGAAGAGGGTGAATATGTAAGATATGAAATGTTTGAGGACATTATGTTGCACGAGATGGGTTTATCGAGTAAGAAATAATAGAATAAGGAAGCATATCTGTAATAAGAGTATGATTGAGAAAGCTGAAAAGGGTGTGCTCAAGTGGTTTGGAAATATGAGGAAAATGAATGAGGAGAGGTTGATAAAGAGGGTATATGTGTCAGAAGTGGAGACAGGGAGAAGGGGGACACCAAATTGAAGATGGAAAGATGGAATGAAAAAGGTTTTGAGTATTTGTGCCAGTACATGCTGAATGGTGTATGGAGAGGGATGTCATACTATCAGTGGAATGAACTGGGGCACGTGAGGCAGTCAGGGGAAATCATGGAAAGATCTGTTGGGCCTAATTATGGATAAGGATCTGTGGTTTTTGGTGCATTATACATGACAGCTAAAGGGTGGATGTGAGTGAAAGTGGCTATTTCTTAGTCTCATCCTAGCATTACCTTGCTGATGTGGGATACAGTGAAGATGTATGAAAAAAAATGTTTTCATAAGATACATAGCGATATGTCTGTTAGTAAGATTTTTTTGTGCACCCAGGTGCCAGGCGAGACAAGGATGGTTACATCTGGGTCACTGGTCGCATTGATGACATGTTAAATGTCTCAGGTCACCTCCTGTCAACTGCACAGGTCAGTGTGTCGGTCAGAATGCAGTATTGGGCTTTTTCATCAGGCTTCATTAGAACCTTTTCACTGTGGTTAGTTTGTATATTACCAAGCATTTTTTTTTTCTTTCCTGTGGCAAGTGCATAAGTTCCTAAAATTATGGCTCAAAAAGAAATATGTCGTGCCATCCTATACATTGTTATCAGATGCCAGTGTCTATAATTATTCCAGACACTGGTCAGCCTGTGTAAAGATGTCAAGGAGGCCTGAATGAGATATGCACCCCTCACATAATGTAATAATTTGTGATGCTATGACACTCCTACAAGGTAATAGATATTAGTGATGAACCCTAGAAATTACATTTGTTTGTGACAAAAGCACCTTCAAAAATATCATACATTACTACATATGCCTAAAATTACTCTTTGAGTAACTCATACACCTGGTAACAGATCAGCATGAGTTAATCTTTAAACAACAGGCATGGCACAAAAATTCCATCATGCATTGCAAATATTTTTTATTTATTATACTTTGTCGCTGTCTCTCGCGTTAGGTAGCGCAAGGTAGCGAGGTAGCGCAAGGAAACAGACGAAAGAATGGCCCAACCCACCCACATACACATGTATATACATACACGTCCACACAGGCACATATACATACCTATACATCTCAACGTATACATATATATACACACACAGACATATACATATATACACATATACATAATTCATAGTCTGCCCTTATTCATTCCCGTTGCCACTCCACCACACATGAAATGACAACCCCCCTCCCACTGCATGTGCCTGAGGTAGCACTAGGGAAAGACAACATGGGCCACATTTGTTCACACTCAGTCTCTAGCTGTTATGTATAATGCACGAAAACACAGCTCCCTTTCCACATCCAGGCCCCACAAGACTTTCCATGGTTTACCCCAGATGCTTCACATGCCCTGGTTCAATCCATTGACAGCATGTTAACCCCAGTATACCACATTGTTCCAATTCACTCTATTCCTTGTATGCCTTTCACCCTCCAGCATGTTCAGGCGCTGATCACTCAAAATCTTTTTCACTCCATCTTTCCACCTCCAATTTGGTCTCCCACTTCTCCTCGTTCTCTCCACCTCTGACACATATATCCTCTTTGTCAATCTTTCCTCACCCATTCTCTCCATGTGACCAAACCATTTTAAAACATCCTCTTCTGCTCTCTCAACCACACTCTTTTTATTACCACACATCTCTCTTACCCTTTCATTACTTACTCGATCAAACCACCTCTCACCACGTATTGTCCTGAAACATCTCTTTTCCAGCACATCCACCCTCCTCTGCACAACTCTATCTATAGCCCATGCCTCGCAGCCATATAACATTGTCGGGACCATTATTCCTTCAGACATACCCATTTTTGCTTTCCGAGATAATGTTCTCGCCTTCCACACGTTCTTCATCGCTCCCAGAACCTTCGCCCCCTCCCCCACCCTGTGACTCGCTTCCACCTCCATGGTTCCATCCACTGCTAAGTCCACTTCCTAGTATCTAAAACTTACACATCCAGGTATGATTTTCCTCACTTTATTCAGTGAAAAATTCTGACAGTATCACCAATCCAGTGATTCTCTGATTCAGAGTCAGAACAGTGCCACTGACTGAGAAGGGCTGGATGGTTCCCAAGGCTCCCTTGATTGTCATCAATTGACTGGGACCCACTCCAACTCCTCTGACTCTTCTTTTAGACATGGCGTTCTCTCTTCAGTTTTGTAACATTTGCAATCTCAAATCCAATTTTCTTTTGTAGAACCCCTGTCTGTGTACTTCCCCTGATCTGTCTTAAACTGACTTGTCTGAAGTAGCATCTCCTCTACTCTGTCAAATCTCAAACATCCATACCTTGAAATATGCTGCAGCTGTGTTCTTAGAAAAAATTTTATCTCAGAAATATGTATCAGAAGTCAGTTATAGCATGAGTCCAGTGGAGATAGACACTGTTCCCCCATCTCCATCCTTTGTAAGTTTTATAGGACTTTGACTTTTTTCAATGTATTAGTGACTTATATGAATGGATATCCATGAAAAAGTGTGGGAAATGCAGGATTCTTTTCTGTAAAAGAATATTTTTGATAAAAACTTAGCTAAATACTAAAGAAGTGGTTTTTGAAAGATTTGTAATGTAAAGAAATTATTGTTGCCTAATGTCTGGAAGCTTCACCAGCATCACCATCACTACAGAAATTATCTAATCTTTTCATTCAGGGATGATTTTTTTTATATACCAACTGCACTGCTACATTTCAGGTTGAGAGTGCCCTTGTTGAACATCCAGCTGTAGCAGAGTCTGCTGTAGTTGCAAGACCACATGCTGTAAAAGGAGAGTGCCTTTACTGTTATGTCACCCTTGCTGAGGGTAATGATTTTACTGAAAAGCTGATAGTAGAACTCAGAAATAAAGGTAAGGACTTGTTAATAGGTTTGACTGTTTCCAACACATAGGAGAGAGTTTCCTTTTTAGAAGTGTTCCTGTTTACTGTCTTTTTTGTTTATACCTTACCTTATATTCCTGCCTGAGGATTCCTTTTTGTAAGGAGTTTGAAGCACTCATGTGGTGGAACCACATATCAAGAAGTTTGATGATGTGTATTAGTCATTGTGGGGTTAGTGGAGGACAGTGTCGGTGTCTTCCATATGGAAGTTGCACCTTAAGTATGGGGAATCTTGTGATACATTGAATTGGTGTTATTAAGTTGTTGAAGTGGATGACATCCACAATGCAGATGAGAAAGCAATACTTATATATGACAGGTGAATGTGATTTCAAATGAATCTATGTATGGTGGAGTGATACTAAAGAGTGGGGTTGGTCTGTTGTTTAGTGCTTTTCAGGTGATTACAGGGTGTATTTGTTTTGTCAGTGTTGCTGATGTGTGAAGCAAGGGTTAGCTTCTTATTCCTGCTTAAGGTTCATGGTTGGTTATGAATTGCTTTTGGTAGGTGTCTAGCTTTGCTCTGCAGAACCTTGGTGATATCTGCTGTGCTAGTGTTGTGCAGGAGGGGATTTTTGTTGGTTTATTTCACCCAGGAAGTGTCATGTGGGATTTATATGCATTTGGGTTGAGAGTGGGCCAGTTTTTCAAGGAGTTTGGGCATTGATGATAGCAATGATATATGATGATATGATAAAGGAGATTTGGATGGTTTGGAGGGTTTCCAGGTGGGTACATACTTTGTTTGCAAGTTTCAGGATGATTGGGTTTTTATTATGTTACCAGAAGTAGTTGAAGATATCTCAAGTTAATGGATTGCAGCTGAACCAGAGAGTTTTATATGGAAGTCTTATGTTGTCAGGGCATGTTTCAGGAGAGTTCTTTGAGGTTTTAACTGGGTTTTGTTCATGAAAATGAGGTGAGGGTAAGCAGTTCTTTTGGAGTGGATTTTGTGTTGGGTTTTCATGAATGTCATGTTTATTGGTTTAGTTAGTTTATGGCTAATCACTGAGTATACTTATCATGGGAAACAGTGAACAAGTATGAAAATACATATATGTACTTTCTTCCTGTCCCAAGAGTCCCTTCTAACTTTATCAGGCCCCTGCAGCACTCAGGAAGCCTGCCTCATTCACCATTTGAGACCACAGATCATAAAGTGTTGTGATATTGTGTATATGTCTATGTACAGAGAGTGTAGAGCAGTTGGGTAGTTAGTGCTTGGTGTATTCTTTATGATAGTTCCATCATGAGCATGAAGAGTCTTGGATCATGTTGAAACAGTGTTTGTGTGTTGTGATAATGGGTGATGTTTGAGCATTCTTTCCAGAAGCATGCAATCTCCCCTTGTCAACACTTAACTCATACATCTCATTCTTTATAACTCTAGAGTTTCCTGTGGTGAGCACTATGCACTAGCTCTGCCTTTTGGCAGAGTAGTAGGAGCAATAAATGGAAGGAGTAGGTAGGAACATGTAGGGACGAGCATTGATAGAAACATTAACTAGAAGTACTAGGTAGGAATATTAGACAGGAGCATTAGGTAGACACAAAGGAACGGTAGGTAGGAACCTCTGCAAACATTGTGCTAGAGTTGCCCTATTCCAGTGGCCTGTTAAGGGTGAGGAACTAAAGGCTAAGAAGTGGAACTATAGTTCATCAGTTATGTAGACTCTTACCATGGCCACCCCCTTGAGGGAGTTCCAGTTCAGAACAGGCATCAGAGATTTAGATAGTCTGAGCATAGATGTTAGAAGGTGTTTCATATTTGTTTGGGGAGTATGGATTGTGATGGATGGACATCTGTTGGATAGGAGATAAAGACTATGTAGGGAGGTTGATTGTTAAGTACTTCTTAGTGTCTTTCAGTATATGTGCTTTGTTAGCATTTTATTTGTTGGAGGATTAGAGGATCATGTGAGTAGGGGTTACTGAAGTTTAAGGCAGGATAAGCTTTTCATTTCCACTTGTGGGTTGGTGGTTAGGGAGGGAGGGGTCTACTGCTGTTGCATAGAATTAAGTTTTAAGCATGTTGAGGTGTGACTGTGCTGGTAGGATCTTTGTTTCATTGTGAGTGTGTTGTGTGTTTGTGGTTGCTAGGATACCAGTTATTGTTTTGAGTTATACCAGTTATTGTTTTGTGGGGTTTACACACAAGTGAGAATAGTTTAAAGAGAAGTGGATGAGTTGTTTAAAGAGAATTTTGAGAGATCTTTTTCTTGTCCATCTCTGTTGTCCTCACTGGTGTGAGGGTTTAGTTTTTATGTTGCCTTTGTGTTTATGCTACTTATTTTTTCATGCCTTATCATTTCCTGAATTTTCCAGTAGCACCAGGAACAGACAAAGAAAGGCCACATTCACTCATATCCATTCTCTAGCTGTAATGTGTAACGTGTTGAAACCACAACTCCCCATCCACTCCCAGGCCCCACAGACCTTCCATGGTTAACTCAGGATGCTTTACATGCCCTGGCTCAGTCCATTGACAGCACATCAACCTCAGTATACTACTTTGTTCCCATTCGCTCTATCCTCTGCTTGCCTTTCACCTTCCTGCATGTTAAGGAAGACATATCTTTTGCCTTTTTCTCCTCAGACATGTTGACAGTACATACTAACCAGCTTTGAGTTAGAGTGCATTTCATCTACCCCAGGGAAATGGGAAGTGTGGGAGAGATCTTTTGAAATTCTTTATCTTGCACGCTAGGAATTAATCAAACGCTTTTTATTGCTTTCAGTTCGGACTAAGATTGGTGCATTTGCTACACCTGATTACATGCAACTTGCACCTGGTCTACCGAAAACTCGCTCAGGGAAGATAATGAGGCGTGTCCTTCGTAAAGTTGCAGTTGGGGATCGTGATTTTGGCGATATCTCAACTCTGGCAGATCCAAGTATTGTGGAAGTTTTGTTCCAGCACAGACCAAAGGAGGGGAAAGTGTAAAAAGTTTTTCAACATATTTCTTTGTTTAGTTTAATACATGACCATCTGTATGTAGATATTTAGCTTGAAACATGATTTATGCCATTGGTTATTACTACTGCCCTTGTTAACAGATGATCTGAACATATTATATACCTCAGTTATTTCTGAGATAAGATTTTTATTTTGCATTCATAGTCTGTTCTCTGAAAGCCATAACTGCCAGTTCTGCACTGTTAACATACTCACAGGACACAGTAAAGGCATCATGTTTATTACATATGGTATCCTGGATTGTACTTTTAACCCAGGCAAAGGATTAACTTAATATTTACCCTCCATTGGTAAGTTTATCTAGTGCATGGAATGTGTAATACAAGGATACCATAGGTTTTATGGTACAACTATTGTACTTACCAGTGCCACCAAAGTTTTGTACTGATGTTGCGATATTTCATGAATTTTTGATTGCTCCATCCCCATTTTTATGCAAATTACCCCCATTATTTTAAGAATATGCACAAAGCTTCCATTTTTACTCTGCCAGCCAGATGGGCATGCAAAATAATCAGTGAATCCAGGTAAGACTTGAATTTATTTCATCTGTTTTCTCCTGTATTTTTAGAATACATTGATTATTATCAATTCATGCATTAGATAAGAACCAACTGAAGAAAACTGTGTGAAAAATATACCTGAAAACCACAATTTATTACATCATTTTACAGATTAAATGATGAATGTTCAAAACTGAAGATGACACTAATGCTCAGCTAGACATATTTATTTCACCTATTTTCATTTATATTGTTCTGAATATGCAGATCATTATTGAATCATGCATTAGGTATGAACCTATATTAAAGAGAACTCTTGAAAATATATTTTTCAATTATATGTTGAACATTTTCAACTAAAGATCATGATGCTCAGTAAGACTTTCATTTATTTCACATATTTTACCTATATTATTCTGAAAGTGTAGATAGTATTAAATCATGCATTAGATAAGAAGTTACTGAAGGGAACAATGTAGAAGAAGTATATGAAAAATACAATTTACTGAATCATTGTATCAAGTATATGTTGAATTGAAGGGGGTAGAAAGTAGATGAGGACTCCATCTCCTTGGTATGACAAAACCAAGAAAATTTTTTGAAGTATACCAGATTAACACAGTATTTGCCATGCAAATTGCCCCATTTGTCTTTATATTAGCTATTAGAACAATGTTTGATATAGAATGAAATACTCTTAGCCAATCATGAAAACATTATTTTGCCCTGGTGCTCTTTTCTTTATTACCGTCTTATCAGTGTTAAAAAATACTTCTCATGAAGTAAGGATCATCCTGTAAGAATTATGAAACAACCAAAGAACAAGTGATAACTCCTAAGGTTACCCAAGGAAAAATGAAAAACAAGTGGTGGGAGTGAATTGGTAAGATATCTTACCAATGTACTTGTGACAAGAGTGCACTCCCACCACAAGTTCTTTCTTTCCCCTGGATAAGGGAAGGAGTGTATCATTTGTTTCTTGGTTGTTTCATTATTATATGATGTTCTTTCATTTCATTGGAAATAGTTTTTTTTGCTTTACATTGTGACAAGAGTACACTCCCACCACAAGTTCATTCTTTTTCCTGGATAAGGGATGGAGTGTATCATTTGTTTCTCGGTTGCTTCATCATTATTATATGATATTCTTTCATTTCATTAGAAATAGTTTTTTTGCTTTACATTGATATTTCAGTTTAGATGATCTCTGTAATTAGCTATTTGAACTGTACAGGTAAGGAGTTTTACACTCATTGGCTTCACCATTTTAACAGTATCTATCAAACATCTTTGATTTATCTATGCTGTCTGCACTGGCCAGCCCCTCAGTTATGTTTTACATTAATTCATGACTTATATTAAGAAAGTACAGTAAATTCTTGATTTAATGGACTAATAGGAAGAAGGGATGTTTATTAAAGCTGAGAGTTCATCAAATCGAATGCAACCTGTTTTTGTGACACATTTAAGTTCACATGCTTTCTTTTAACTCCTCTTTCACTGTAGGGTTTAGTATGTGGTACAATAATTGGGTGGCAGGCACCCGGCAGCATGGGAATGCTTGTCAGGCAGTTGGAGGCAGGCTGCAGGAGTCAGACTGAGATAGAGGTGATGCCACCCCCCTCTCCAGTGAAAGGATACTTCTTTATAATAAAGTGAGGATGGACTACCTGCATTCATTGCACCTCTTACATGGCGCAGTGAGTAGGATTTGAACCTTTATGGGAAAATCCTAAGTTATTGCAAGACTGCTCACCTTCTTCAGGAGATGGGGTGCACCCAAGGAAATCACCTTGGATGGGGGAACAAACTGTAGACAGCGAGGAGATGGAAGCTTTCTTCAAGAAATAGGGAATCATGGCCCACATATCCTCAGCCCACTCCCCCCAGTGGATGCACCATAACAGCAGTAAAGGCAGCCAAACAGGTTTCAAGGGGCAACCCGGGTGTTGGAGGTAACCTGCACAACAGCAAAGCAACTCAGGCTATGCTCCAGTATCTTAACATCCCCTACAGGAGGGGAATAAGTCACCCTCACAGCTGTCAGCAGGTAGACAGTTGCAGATGGTATCCTGGCAACATTATCTGATAAACCGGCAATGGAGACCTGCTCTTTGAAACAGGGAGCAGGTGGCGGCACCCTCACCTTGTGAGACACCTCCCGCACACTTGCAAGATTATGTTTGTTGTGGCTCCTGTGAAGAGTGAACACACTAATTTATTGTGTCATTTTTGTTCTGCTTGCATGTAAAGGAGGTGTATTTTTGCTGAGCAGGGATTTATGTGTGTATTTTTCTTATTTGTCGAATTTTAATTTCCTTAATTTCTTTGTTTTTGTTTTTGTGTAGCAAAATGTCTCATTTGATTACCAAAGTCTTGTGCTGGAGTGTAGGGTTTAGTGTGTGGTATGAAAGTTGGGTGACAGACACCCAGCAGTGTGGGAACACCCGCCGTGCAGTTGGAGGCAGGAGTCAGACTGAGATAGAGGTGATGCCACCACTCTCCTTTGAAAGGATACTTTTTTATAATAAAGTAAGGATGGATTCATTGGACCCCTTACAATCACTTGATGCCATTTGGAATTGTAAGGATTGTGAAATTATTTAATGAATAAAGTCACAATTCTGAAATAACAGAAACACTGTATACATCCCGACCACATGATAGCTATAGGCAAACCGAGACCAAAACAGTGAGTCTACCCCATGCTGCCAAAAACAAGTGTGATATGAAATGCACATGGTGCATTGCATATATTTTATGAGATTTTTATTAATCAATGTACTTTGATACTATTTGTCCGTTAAATCTGAAATCTCTTATATTGGGGTGTTAAATCAAGGGTTTACTGTACTTCTTTACACCTTTTTTAACAAGTTTCTTATCTAATTTCATGTTATATCCTCTATTGCTCTTTTTCTGCATGCTTCAGGGAACTTTTCCCAGTCCACATTGATCCAGCTTAAAACTTTAAAGGTTGTGATCAGATCAGCCATCACTTTTCTCTCTTCCAATATGGTTGAATTTAAAGCCTTTAGCCTGACCCTATAACTTGGCTTTCTTAATTCTGGAACCATCTTTGTTGCCCTCTAGACCTTCTCTGTTAGCTCTGTGTGCTTTTTTAGATGCAGTTTTGGCTAATGTAGGCTATGAATAGCTTCCAGAATATTTCCTTATCAGTATACTTGAAAGCTATTGTAATATTTGCCTCCTTAACTGCTCTTCTAATATGGGACCTTGGCAATAGGTTAGGGATGAAGTCAACTCTCAAATCAAATCCTTCCACACAAACTCTTGCAGCTTATTCCTTGTTTGAGCATTATCATATTGAGGTCTTTCCCCTTGTCTCGTCTTCACTGATTTACATTTGCATGGGTTGCATTTCTTCAGCCATGTATCAGACCAACTTTGGAGTCTGTTTAGGTCCCCTGGTGAGCTGATGCAGTCCTACTTACTTTTCACTTTCCTCATGACTTTTGCATCCTCTACAAAAATATTTAGGTAGGAGTCTGTACCTTCAGGCAAGTCTCTTACATAGATTAAGAAGGTTAATGGTCCTAGAACAGAACCCTGTGGCATCATCTGTCATCTTGATCCATTTATAGAAGATTCCTCTGATGTGTGGACTTTGGTTCCTTCCACTTAGATAATTTCCTATCCTTTGAAGGTGTTTCCCTTGTTCCTGCCTGATGATCCAGGTTGGTGATCAGCCTTCCATACAGTACTGTGTCAAATGCTTTCTGGCAGTCTGGATACAAACAATTCACCCAACCTTCTCTTTTGTCTGGGACAGAGCTCTTCATCTCTTAGAAATTTAAGACTTTGTTACATGTGACCTCCTATCCCCAAAACTGTGTCGTTTTACACTTTGGTAAGTTTTCTGTAGGAGAATACTGTGTTTGCAAGCCCAGTCCGGTAAGAGCAGTACAGTGAAATTATTGTTTTTTCTTTGATTGGCTTGAAACATTTACATAACCTGTATTGTTGATTTAATGATTGTACTAGTCCGAAGTGTATCATAAACTGTTGTAGTAGCTAATTTGAACTCAAATTAGGGAACATGGATGGCATACTTTATGTTACTTTGGTATATTTTAGGTACTTTCAGCATTTTCAGGGTTTTGTTGCACCCCATCTCCTTTGGCTGTTATCTCTTGTATTTTTTTAAATGTTGATAATTATTAACTCATACATTCGGTAAACAGCTTTTGAAGAGAATTGTGTTAAACAAATATATGAAAAACACAGTTTACTATATCATCAAGCATAAGTTGCATGTTTTGAAACAGGCTGGTGAGAGGTACTATATGCTTTGGTAAGAATTCCATCTCTTGTAGATATTTTCTCTTATATTTTTCTAAATATGCATATGATTATAAATTCAAGTTTTAGAAACAAATCATCTATAGAAAATTGTGTAGGAAGAATATGTAGAAAACAGTTTACTGTATTATCATATTGATTATTTATTGAATGTGTGAAATGAATACAATTGCAAAGAGGGAAGACTTCCATCTATTTCACCTACTTTCTGCTGTATTTTTCTGAATATGTAAATAATCGTTAACTCATGCATTAGGTAAGAGTCTTTTGAAATGAATTTTATTGAAAAAATAAATGATAAAGACAATTTACCGCTGCTTTTATCTATTGTAAGTTGAATAATTTGAAAGGGAGGCTAGTGAGAAGTACTGCACCTGTCAGTAAGAATTCCATCTCCTTTAGTTATTTTTTGTGTATTTTTCCAAATATGCAGATGATTGCTGATTCAAGCATTAAATAAGAACATTTTAAAGAGAGATGTGTAGAAAAAATATATGAAAAGACCATATACCATATTATTTTATCAGTTATTCATTAAATGCTTTGAAATGAACACAATTGCTAATGATCACAAGGACGTTGGACTTCCATATCTCTCCTTAATTTTCTCATGATTTTCAAATATGTAGATATTTACTGATTTTTGCACTAGGTAGAACCTACTGAAGAGAATTGTGGAGGGAAAATACATGAAAAATGCAATTTACCATATCATTCATTGATTATTTGTTGAACAGTAATTACCCAAATCAATCCTTATAGTGAATCTAATTCTGTCTCCAATTTATAGCATAATTTTTCTGGATTTGCGAACAATTATCAGTCTTCTTACTTTTTTCTTCCTTTTTTATATGATTGTTTATAAGGGCCTCCAGTCTCTAACCCTGTATTTACATCGAAAACCATAGAACTGAACTTCGTGCAACTGAGATTGTGATTTCTTGGTCCCTGTTTTGTGAAATATCATGACCCTTTTGTACATCTCTGCTGGTGTGCTGTTGTGGTTGTGGGATGAGTGAAATTTTTCGTGGTGATGCATAGGTGAATTTTATTTTTATCTTTAGATTTTAAGACCTGTTTTACAGTAATAAGTTTACAATCATTCCTTTTCATATAATAATGCTGTCAGTTAGTTGCATTTAGATTTATTTGTCATAGATTTTCATTTTCACCTTAATCTGTCCATGATTTCATTTTTTCACTTTCATTTGGTTATTTTAGAAAAATGATGTGTCAATGACACAAGATGGGGCTGCAACACATCTTTGCATATCTTTCTTTTATTATTTTTTTTTACATGAAGGTTAAGAAACGTATGCAGAGATATTATGATACATCTTTATCCTGTGAATCAATGAAATGCTTTTCTTTCTTTCCTTTATAGTTTCAACATGGCCGAAGTGGATGCCTTATGAATTCCTATCTTGTAATGTGATATCTACAATTTACTAATAGTTATGCTTAAAGTATTAGGAAAGAAAAAAATTGCAGTTTGACCCGTCCATGTGTTAAGCAGCTGGTCATATGCATGGTTACTTGGGCTTTCAAAGTGATTGGCTGAAAATGACAGCTTTAACATGGTCTAAATCATTTTTCTGTTGTACAGCTAATAGGTTTTGTTGGTTATTATGGCAATATGAGGTACAGTGAATTCAAAAACTCAATAGATTCAGTAAAGATGTATTATGGATCGCAAATTTAGAAAGGTGCATTGTAAATGGAACATAGTGAAGTCTGAGGTTTTGAAAAACAAAGAAATTGGTAACAATGCTTTGACTTTAGTTTAAGCAATTTGAAAGAACACACTGGACGACTTCTGTGGAAAATAATAAGAAAAGACACACAAAAGGTTAGATGGAAGTTAATTAGGGGAAGAGGGAATGTGATAACTTGAAATCTGGATGAGTGTGGAAAAATTGTGTTAAAAGGGATCAGACATTCTGTAGAAGAAGGAAAGCTGCACTGAAGATGTGAAAGTTACAGGAATGGTAACATGAATTTTTTATTATCTTTATGGTTGCAGTATTAGATATTAAAGCATGTGTAGTTGAGAAATAATTTACTTGCAGTTGCCTTCTAATTGTCATAAAAGTGACCCTGAAAGCTATATAACAAATTTCAACTGCTTACTATTTTATATTCAAACTTTCTTTTGAGCAATATGTGCAGCTGTCATCCTTCAGAAGTTCATTATATTTTGGTTCTGAGTAAAGTGATTTTCAATGTAATGTAAACTCACTGACTTCAGTATGCTCATTTATATCCAAGATGAGATTATTTTATTTCTCTGTATAGGATAATTGAAATACAAGAGCATAACTAGAGTTGCTTTCATAGAATGCTTTTAGAAGTTAAGGTTGTGTTAGAGAACCATGTCTTATTTGTAAAAAGTGATAAAGAAATAACAGAATTTATCATTTGGAATTTATGAATAATACGAAGGTGGTTTATCGTTGCGGTGAAGTTGCTGTTTACTTGTCCTAAAGTCATTATTCTCTTTATAGTTAACATTTGCATTGCAAGTGTTAAGGATTTTGGGAGTTTTTACTGACAAAAGCATAAGTCTAGTCATTACTGGTACTCAGAAATAATGAAGAACACCCTTAGCACGATAATTCAAAAGAATTTGCTACATATCAATTAATCAATACAGTTCACAGTTCTGGTTAAAATAAAAATTCTGCTGAATTATATTGAGTTTTGTACAAGCTTCTTCAAACACTGTGCTTAAAACAAATAAGAAATAGTAGACAAAAATTATTGAAATCTTTGTATTTGTTGAAATGGTACTGCATGTACATCATAGTAATTAATAATTCATATTATACTGATACATAGAAAAGATTATTAATTCAAAACATCAGATTCTATGTATAGTGGTCGTATTTGATGATAATGCTCTATATTTCGTGATGAATATAGACATTATGCAGTTGTATTTGTCAAACGTTATCTTGTGATGGAACCTAGTTGTTCTAAGTTTTGTTGAAACGTGATTGAGAAACCTGTTGAATGTTTTGTTTCCCTTAGGTAGCAATCACTGTTATTATGAATCATGTAATGCATTAGAGTCTGTCCAGCTATAATTGAATGTTCTAAGAAAATCACATGAGATTAGATGATTGTTTTGCACTGACACAGAATTGTCCATATGAAGGATATTATATGCATTAGTTTTCCATTCCAAATTATTGTAATGATTAGTAACGTGTTACATAATCAAATAATTCATATTAACCGTAAAGCAACTGCCATAGCCTCAAATTTTCTTATGAATTCTTCATATGGGAATGCTGTAATGTATTATTTTACCCATGTATAATTTATTTCTATTATAAAATATAAATGATAATGGATTAACATTCTCAGACAGTGTAAAGTGACATGAAACATAAAAGTATATGGTATTCATCTAAGACCACAAGACAGTAAGGTAAGATGCGTGTATCTATATACTTCATACTTGTCCGCCGTTTCCTGCATTAGTGTCTGGAACAAATGAAGACGGGCCTCATTTTCTAACGTCCATTCTTTAGCTGTCATGTGCAATGCATCAAAACCACAGCCCCATATCCGAAACCAGGATTCACAAACCTTTCCATGGTTTTCCTCACCCACTTCACATGTTCTGGTTCGATGTGTTGGAAATGAAATGTTTAAGGACAATGCAAGGTGTGAAGTGGTTTGATCAAGTGTGTAATACAAGGATAAGAGAGAGGTGTGGAAATAAGGTGTGGAAAAAAGAGTGTGGTTGAGAGGGTATGTTGAAGTGGTCTGGACATATTTGGACATATGGAGGAAAGGAGTGAGGAGAGGTTGATAAAGAGGATATATGTGTCAGGAGTTGAAGGGAAAAGGAGAATGGGGAAACCAAACTGGAGATGGAAGTAAAGAAGATTTTAAGTGCTCATGGCCGGGATATTCTTACATGGGATAAGAGTGAATTGGAGCGATTTGGTACACATGCTGTCAGTAAATTGAACCAGGGCATAGGAGGGATCCAGGGCCAAGCACAGAAAGATTTGTAGGATCTGGGAGTGGATAGGGATCTGTGGTTTCTGTATATTAAACATGAATGAGGATTCTTCTTTGTTTCTGGTACTTCCTGACTTATGTGGGAAATGGCAAACAAGTATATATATATATATATATATATATATATATATATATATATATATATATACATAGTATCTCGAGTGCTAGAGAAAGCTTATTGGCTTCTGAGTTTTAATCATATATTGAATATCAACATATTAATGATCCCTGACAAGATAAAGAATACCAAAATATTACATTTAAAACATCACTGTCCAGTATTTAGCAGACTTTTGTGGGGTGAATGTACTTAACTGATTCCCATAAATTCAAGTAATGTATATATAGGTTTTTTAGTAATATGTTTGTAAATCATTTTTATTGAAACTGTCAAGTTTCCCTGCTTGTATAATTGAAATGTGTAATTTTTTTTTTTTTTTTTATACTTTCTGAAAAAAAAATTATATTTTGTTATATGGTTTATGAAACAATATTGAATACTTAAGTATATTAACATTACTGAATTCCCTACTTAATTGATTTTAATCTTGAGAGGAACTCAAATTTTGTAAGGTTTTCCACATTCTACATTGAATTCATTTTGACTGTAACTCATATATTCTGGAAAATAATTTAGCTCCAGCACACTTTGTTTGCAGTTTACAAAAAATTTTGATCAAACAGAATACCAAATTTAATTTTCTGTATTGTATTGTATTTTTTGTAAAGGGGAACTTTTTAAAGACCTGTAAGGAAATCTCATAGCTCAGTCAGTCTTGTGAAATGCACTTTAAGCTTAAGATCAAATCTGTAAGTGTGTGCAGTGAAAGAATTTTAGATTTGGATGCCATAGATATATACTTTATACGTAGCACATGGTGATTCAGGAGAACATTTACATCATATTTTGAGTGTAGGTGATTTAAAGATAATCTTTTTACTTTTTGATTATATGAAAAATTCTTGTTCTACTTATAGTATGGTTTAAAGGTTAAAAAGAAATAAATAACCCATTTGTGTTGCGCAAGCTGTATTGAAAATTTAGTTTTTACTTTGCAGAAAGTTCACTTACTATATACTTTTTAACCTGAAAAGCCACAGAAATTTTACTTGAGCTGCGCACAACTTAAGAGTTTGCTCTGTAGCTTCATTAGTACCTATGGTACAAAAATTACGCAACAAGATAGAAAAGATTGAATAGCTGTTGTGAAAGGCATTCGTAGCATTTACTTCTTGTAGCTGTCAAGATAAATAGTGCAGTAACTGTAAATTTGTTACTTAAGTAAACAAGTAAGAATGTCAAAGTTGTTCCTGTTTACATGCACTTCATTGTTGTGTAGAGATGCACAGTTATATCATCGTACGTGTGTTGGATTTAGTGTTGATTAGTGTTTGAAGTAATAGTTGTATGACTGCATAAAAGGATCAGGTCAGATACTTGTATTTATGTATAACCCAAGAAAATACAAGCTACTGCATACAGTTCCAACTTTATTGCAGACTCATGAGATATACTTATTTAAAAAATTTTGCATTCTAAAGATTTGACAGTGTGCGGGGGGCCATCTGGTTGTGAAGGTTATTTAAAGGTCTCGATATTAATCTGAATATTCTTGAATATGAACTATGGTATTAACCCAGAGGTAAGTAATGACATGTTAGCCTTGTGCTGTTTTATCAGATATTAGATTCTGAAATACTTTATAATGTTTATTGGCACTGGTTGACTGGTTTAATTGACATTCATGAATAAAATTTCTGCCATATGACTCCTGTTACTGCTGTTTTCTAGTACTAGAACATATTTCAAAACTAAATTAACATATATTCTCATGCATGAACTGCATTACACTAAACAGAAAAGTAAGGGAGATTTATTGTTTAACTGTAACAATGTTGTCCTATGTAATTGAGAAATTTATTGGTTAATTTCTTTTGTATTAATGAAAAGGGAACATATTGGTAGCCCTGTATGTGGTATGTCATTAAAATCTGCACAAAAGCTCCTCGAATACTTATATATTTTAATGCACTTTTCTGATCAGTACATTCCATTGTTTCTTTAGTTAAACATTTTAACACATTTTCATGTGGGTGAATTGATGTCATAAATGCCTTGATGATCCTATGAAAAGATAAATGAGTGTTTGATGTATTTTTTTTTATTGTAAGAGATTAGTCTAACATGGAATATCAACCACGATCTTAGTTTAACTTTCCCCTCAAAACTATGAACTTGAGTATCATGGGAACTGTTACCCTTATCTAGTTTGGTTTGGTTACATTAAATGAAGTTAGTAAAAATCAAATTATATAATTTACAAATATGCAATGATCAGCTAAAAATTAGTATGATGGTACAAAATGCTCAAGAGATGGTGAATGTAAAACTCCCTCCCTCCTCATACAGTACAAATATGTAGAATAACACAATAGAATAACCAGATTGCTTTCCTGATAAGAAATAACCTTAAGTTTCTGGAAACATTATTAGATGACTCATTCAAACAGTACATAATGGGAAGGGTAACTGTAGGAAAGAAGTACTTAATAGTGGTAATAACGAAAATATCCAAAGATTTTAATGGTCCAGAGCAGATTTACAATGAAAACAATAAAGGACCTATCAAAAATGGTACATGAAGCAGAACAACATGCATTTCTTAGAAGGGCCCAGTGCTGATGATAGGGATTGCAATTTTAAAGGGACAGACTGGTGGGATCTGGATTCTCGTGGTGATAGGGAATCATGTATACGAAAGTACAAAGAGCTTGTTAGAAAACACACTGGAATAAGGACTGATATACCATCTTTTACTAGATCTTATCTTCATACATCCTTATTGAAAATGACATGTATGTTACAACAGTTGGAAAAAGTGATCATGTAATGCTTAAGTTTGATTATGTGGTTAACAAGGAAGTTAAAAGACTTAAGATGAAACAGACTTCAAGAGGAGATATAATCTTGAAAACTACAGAGAATTTAACAATTTCCATGGTAGAAGAGGTTGGGAAATGAAGTTCAAGAATCAGGAACCAGGGAAGTGTGGTGAAAGGTTCTGTGAGATTTTCAGTGAAGTAATGGGAATGTGTACCTCTAACATCAAATTCAGACGAAATATTAAGAAAGAGGGAAGAATGTTTTATTCAAAGGCCTTGAAAAGCAAGGAAACTTACAGAGATGTAGGAAACACTCCAGCCAGCCACCTTATGCAAGGTAAAAGAAAGCAAGAAATGGGGCAAAAAAAGGAAGAACAAGGAAACCTTGAAAAGAATATTATGGACAAGGCAGGTGAAAATGAAAAAACCATCAAACAGTAGATTGTCAGTCAAAGAGCAGCTAATCAGGTTAAGGAATTCAGAGGATATGTGAGGTAATAAAATAGCAAGTTCAAAATTGTTTTCACAATGAAAGACACTGTTGCCCTAACACTAGCAGGATAGGAGAAGGCTTTAGAAAATACTGAGAAAACAAGAAAAGACATTAATAGAATATTAAAGGGCCATGACCCATGCAAGGTTCATGTTCCTGATGAAGTTTCACCATATGAACTGAAAATGTGTGCTGAAAGACTTCTTGAAATACTGTAACTGGAGAAAGGCAAAGTGACAAGGAAGTGGAAAAGGGCAATCATCATACCCATGTGCAAGAAAGGAGACCAGAAAGAGGCAATGAACCACCGAGCAGTCTCGCTGGGGTGTTTCATTTATAAGATGCTAGAAAACTTAATCAAAAAACAAACTGGGAACTTTCTAAAGAGAAGATATTACCTAAATGTGAGATAGCTCTTGGTTGAAGGAAATTAAGTTCTAAGATTTCAAGGAGAAAGCTCATATAAAAAAAAAAAGGAAGGCTGTTTAGATTGTTTGTATCTTGTCTGCTAGAAAGCGTTTGACTACCAAATGGATAGCTGAGAACCTCAATCACCATGTAGGAATAAGGGGGAGATGCTTTCGATTGATATATTATCAACCTAATGGTAAGGAACAATGCACACACCTCAGATAATACTGAGGTCAGCAATGGAGTGCCCATGGGCTCTGCTCTGGGACTGTTATTCATCTTGATATATGTGGATGACTTGCCTGAAGGGATGGACTTCTACCTGAGTATGTCTGCATAGGTCTTCAGGGGCATCGTTCTTAAAGGGAACCTAGACAGACCCCAGAATTGGTCTGATACCTGGTCGATGAAATTCAACCCCAGGAAATGTAAAGTAATACAGATGGGACAATGAAATTAGGCCTCAGTGTGATTATTACCGTGCAGGGAATAAGCTTCAGAACTAGGAGTTGACATCATTCTTAACTTGTCAGAATCCCACATCACTAAAACAGCAAAGGAGAAATCTTGACAATTGGCAAATATTGGGGTAGCTTTCAAATACATGGATGTGGAAAATATTTACCATTCTGTTCATATCTTACGATCCTACATACTCACATCCACCTTGAACCTACTTAACAGTATGTATGGAAGCTTTGCTTTAAGAAAAGGATTTCATTTATTTATAGTAACATATTGGCAACTACTCTCATTCAGAGAGTATATGTAGCACGAAAGAATCCATGTAAACATAAATCGGATCCTTTTAAGCAGTAACGGAAAATTACTGTACTAGAGAAATTCGATTGGATACAAGAATGCAGAAAAGTACTTAATGAATTTAAATGAACTATACAAGAAAACATTGTGTCTGATAAGCAGTCTTAAGAATAGTGTGGGATTTCAAATGCGCCGCCATTTGCATCAGCTGGTAATGTAAACAATGTCGACCAAGCATGGCTACGTAGGTCGATGATAGGGAAACCATTGTTGTGAGTGCTATCAACAGCCCCTCAAAAAAGAAGACATACGGTAAGATGCCCTGTGAGATGCAGATGAATAAAGAGATAAATGATAGACCAAGTAGTGATGCGAAAGATAAAAGAGAATAGTAAGTCCGACGGATGCTGTAGGCCTTGGGCAATGACCATTCAGAATGCACAGTATAATGAATGAAGTGAATATATGAAACATTTTCAGGAGAAAAAAAAAAAAGCAAAGCAATACAAGTCCTTGATAGGGGTATGAGTGTACCAAAGAAAGCAAAGAATAAGTGATGGTTCGCTTGAATGATGAACAAAGATGAAGCACTGCCCAATATTAAATGTAGTCACTGCAAATGGTGTGACAAAACCTTGATACGAGCCGAAATATACCAGAATAACGGGTATCCCTATTGTTAACATGTGCTGGTAGAACAAAGTGACATAAAAGACAACAGGTTCTCGCCAACTTGACAGACCAAACATTGACAAAAATCTTATGTACACTAGGTACTTTCTTATGAAAGAATATTCAAGAATAACAAAAAAAAAAATAATCCATTGAGGCCTTAATCTATTCAAGAGTAATCAACTTGTGGAGGGAGCATACTTGGAAAATAGTAGTGTCCACTAAAAAAAAACAGGCTTAGCCCCACCACTTATGGTTAACCGAGGGTGAGATCCATTAATCTTACCAATAAGATTGGGGTTAAGAGGTTTTAACCTCCAGAAGGATAAAACATGGCTTATGGGACAGAACAGCTTCGGAGAGAAATAAAAGAACCGTATAGTTATGTGCGACATGCAAACTTTTAATTCCATACAGTATAACATCCTGCAGTAAAGAATCTAGCTCTTCACGCAGTTTTTGGCTTTACTACTTAATCTATCAGAACATATTGTTGTAAGATGATCCAGTAACTTATCTACTATCTCAGAATTATTACTGTTGTCCACCTCTTGATCCCAGTCAGTAATGTTGTCAAGATCACATTCACTTTCTGCATCATCAATTCCTAATGGGTGAGAGGAAAAACATTAATAAGTTTAAGAATGTGTTCAATGCTACTGTGTTTAATGTAAGGAAATGCAATCTGTTCATGTGAAAATCACGTTGTTGTTTTGTGCATGCGGCTGAGAGATTTCAGTGAAACAATGAAATAAAGAGCTTGTTTTCTAAGAAAGGAGCAGATAAAAAATTCAAAGAGAACAACAATAAGCATCATGATGGAGTAAGTTATTCAGTTGTGTAAAGAATAAGTGCAGATACCTCATGTAACAAAGCTACATGTTATGGACTTTGTTTTTAGCAGGGATGAGAAAAATATTTAATGAATACAGTGTATATAGTAGTCATTAAAAACACAGCTTTAAAATATCAGTCAATTGTAGGAAAATGCAACAACAAATATATCCAATGCCATCTTTTTTTTACATTCTCAAAGCCAGTAGTGAACAGCCTTCTATAATTCATGTCAGCATTGTCTCAGTCGCACTCTTGTGAACAATCTCCTTCGAGTATTCAGGAAGTGTTTTCAACCTACCATGTCTGGAAAATGGCCCACAAGTATAAATAATGGTAAAACATCCATAGTAACCAGGAAAGTGATAAATATAGGCCAAAAGATGCAAGTGATACATAGGGTTGAGGTTGGCAAGCATCAGTCACTCGGATTAGCTTCCTTTACCATTGAAATGATACTTGACAAGAGTGAGAGGAAAAAAAAGCTAGGTCCTAAGTTGTGATACATTTTTCACACACAGTGAATAAGCTACTGGAGATGGATAGCAGCAGCATTGATGAACAACACTGCAAGCTTTGACAAACTTGTGAATATTGAGTAAATTTAGTTCATATGTAATTGTATTAACAATGTCTTCATTTATCTACAAGTCACCAAAATAACATTTACAGAGCCATTACTGTTACCAAAGGAAGGTATTGTATAACACTTAATAGTGTAAGACTCCATCATGGTCCATAGGCACCATGCCATAATGACCCCTGTAAATGCATCTCATTTAATATAAAAGGTCTTTATTTATTTTATCGAGGATGCAAGGCATGTGTACGTGTAGGAAGAGAGGAAAGTGATTGGTTCTCAGTGAATGTAGGTTTGCGGCAGGGGTGTGTGATGTCTCCATGGTTGTTTAATTTGTTTATGGATGGGGTTGTTAGGGAGGTAAATGCAAGAGTCTTGGAAAGAGGGGCAAGTATGAAGTCTGTTGGGGATGAGAGAGCTTGGGAAGTGAGTCAGTTGTTGTTTGCTGATGATACAGCGCTGGTGGCGGATTCATGTGAGAAACTGCAGAAGCTGGTGACGGAGTTTGGTAAAGTGTGTGGAAGAAGAAAGTTAAGAGTAAATGTGAATAAGAGCAAGGTTATTAGGTACAGTAGGGTTGAGGGTCAAGTCAATTGGGAGGTGAGTTTGAATGGAGAAAAACTGGAGGAAGTGAAGTGTTTTAGATATCTGGGAGTGGATCTGTCAGCGGATGGAACCATGGAAGCGGAAGTGGATCATAGGGTGGGGGAGGGGGCGAAATTTTTGGGAGCCTTGAAAAATGTGTGGAAGTCGAGAACATTATCCCGGAAAGCAAAAATGGGTATGTTTGAAGGAATAGTAGTTCCAACAATGTTGTATGGTTGCGAGGCGTGGGATATGGATAGAGTTGTGCGCAGGAGGATGGATGTGCTGGAAATGAGATGTTTGAGGACAATGTGTGGTGTGAGGTGGTTTGATCGAGTAAGTAACGTAAGGGTAAGAGAGATGTGTGGAAATAAAAAGAGCGTGGTTGAGAGAGCAGAAGAGGGTGTTTTGAAATGGTTTGGGCACATGGAGAGAATGAGTGAGGAAAGATTGACCAAGAGGATATATGTGTCGGAGGTGGAGGGAACGAGGAGAAGAGGGAGACCAAATTGGAGGTGGAAAGATGGAGTGAAAAGGATTTTGTGTGATCGGGGCCTGAACATGCAGGAGGGTGAAAGGAGGGCAAGGAATAGAGTGAATTGGAGCGATGTGGTATACAGGGGTTGACGTGCTGTCAGTGGATTGAATCAAGGCATGTGAAGCGTCCGGGGTAAACCATGGAAAGCTGTGTAGGTATGTATATTTGCGTGTGTGGACGTGTGTATGTACATGTGTATGGGGGGGGTTGGGCCATTTCTTTCGTCTGTTTCCTTGCGCTACCTCGCAAACGCGGGAGACAGCGACAAAGTATAAAAAAAAAAAAAAAAAAAAAAAAAATTAAATACCTGTATTATATTAATTATATTGCAGAAAAACAAAAGATATCCTAAGGAATTCTATTGTTATGTTAAAAATGAAAAACGAGAGTAATTACCCCGACAGATTTTCATTTTTGTTGACTTTACCATAAATGCGAATCAGACTGTCTGGCAAGAAAGAGTAGATGTGAAACTCCAGAATTTTAAGAGCTGTGTGCCACACTTCATCTTGTGCAAGGCTTTCACAATGTATATTATTGATATAAAAATCAAGTATCATAGACTTTGAACCTTGTGGCTCTTTGGATCTTGACACTTTAACATTTTTATTGACATTATACCATCAGTGCAATTCAGGTCGAGTCAGTAAGAAAATGTTAATATGAAACTCCAAAGTATAAAGTACTGTGTGGTTATGCTTCTTTTTTTGTCAGTTTTGCTTACAAAAATTTGCTCTTAGGGTATATTTTGGAGTTCCTGACTCCATATAGATATAGAAAAAGAGAACAACATACCTTGTGTGAAAATCCAACCTCGCTGCTTTCTTACGTCTTCAGAAGCAGTGATACGCACGGTGTAAACGCAACTGCTATAATTTTCTTTAAACCAAGCCAGATCACTCTGCCTTCTCATATCACTAATGATCCAGACTGGGTATTTATCACCTTTTGAAAGAGAAAACCCCACTTATACACAAATATAGCAAGTTAAACACATGCAGATTAGTGTAACCTAATCAATTCTCCTTACTACTATTGTAGTGTCATAAACTTTTATCCATTATTCATATGTTAAAAAAAGGATCATGTGTAAAACATGGTTAGTGTAAAAGCAGTATATAAGTATAGTTGCAGAAATGTTGACATAGTAACCATGGAAAAGGAAACTGACAGAGGTCATCATGAATGGTGTAGAGGCAACAAGAATTCTGAGTTTGGGAAATGAACAGATGAGTACAATAGTAATTCTTCGACATGAAATATCTTATACACTTCAGGCTTTCTCCAGTTATACTGCTTAACTGTTTTAGCACGCAGCCTAGCTGTTATAGAAAGCACTGTCACTGAAATGATATAAGATTCAAATTTGGCATACAGCTTTAACCAAAGAAAGATCTTTAGCAATAAAGACATTGCAATTTTTTTCTGTAAAAGATATGGCATCCATTTTACAAAACTGCCACTATCCACTCCTAGTTTTACCATAATTCAGTAGATGACCGTGAGTTAGGCAACAGAATTTGATTTAGTTGCATTTTCCACTTTATCAATGCTCATGATACTACTTAGGGATAACATTCAACAATATGGAAGGTCTGTTTTAATTCTTAAAGGGCCAACAATTAATTTTTACTGGTTATTTGTGTACTTGGGCATGGAGATGAGAATCAAATACATCATAATGTTTTTTCAATGCAAAATCATTGTTTTAGTTTTTACATATTAGTTTGTGACACAGTCTCCACTACCACACAGAGCATTGCACTGCAGAGCTTTTCGACTTTCAGCTCACTTGGAGGTGGAAGCTTGGGAGAAGGAATCATCTTTTGGGCTCAGCAATGGCTTAGTATACTTAAATATGGCTTTGTTTTGGGGGATATCTATTGTTCAACCCTGCTGAGTGAGGAGCTGCTTGACAGCTTGGTTGATGTACACCTCACTGATTGTAGGGTCATAAAGTAAGATCACAAGGCACTCCAGTGACTTTAGCTATTCTTCTAAGGACTTTGGTGTAACATTCAAGGCACATAATACTGGTGTGACATCTTCAAAGGCTTTTCAAATGTCCTACACAGTCCTCTTCCCTGCCCCTCTGAAGACGGACACTATGTGACCTGCAAAGAACCGAAAGTTCGCACCAGTTTTAAAGGCATCCCATAACCAGGGCTATGAGAACAACCAGCACTTTAATATACCATTGTTTCTGCATTTTCCATGTGCAGCATGATCTATACCTACACGAGTGTAGTTTTACAATCATGGGGGCCCCATCTCTTGAACATTCTCTGCTGTCTTACAACTTCTTAAATTTGTGTATGCAGTCTGCATCAACCATGTCTTCAGTCATTTTATACATCCACCATTCTTTTACTGTAAGAGTACTTCGCAAGGCTGGCTGATGCTTCCCACAATTTCAGTTTGAAGACCAGCCACTTAAGAATTAATCATTATGATACCTTCTTCTTTCATACAGTCAGGCTTTGGAATTTTCTTCCTCCTATTGTGAGCTGTCTGCATATGTCCCTGCTCCCAAAGGTTGGACCCATGACTTGTCTAGCTTAAGCTCCCATGAGGACTGACCATTATGATACTTCATCCCATGTAGAGTGAAGCTGTAGAACTCTATTCCTATTTCTTCTATCTTTTGTAGCCTTTCTATCTTTAATTCAGGTCTACAAACACCAAAAGAGGCCATGTTTACTTTAATTTTTTTCCCCTATATTCCTTTCACCTGGGATGACCATGGTATGGACTATGTTTTGCCCAAGCCATGTTGATCAAGATAAAAAAAAGTCCTTGCATATATTGACTGTAAAACATCATTATCGTAGTTATTTATCTGAAATGTTTAGCATGATATTTTTTATTCACTACCAACACTGTGCCTATCAAATGAATATGAGTACAATGTTGTGATATATTCAGTAAAATCAAACAGGACCTCGATGTCCACCCCTCTTATCAGAAGGTGAGATTGGATTACCCTAGATGTGCTGGGCACACCCCCTCCACCTACTCTTTCTAGCATAGTGTAATATTTTACATATATTCATTTTATTCAATATGAATGTTGTGCCTTTGTAAGAAAGAAGTCGAGTGTAATACCAAGTTCATCATAAAGTAACAAAACCTCCATATCCTTCCATTGTATCTCAGGGTATCAAATATGTCAGCCAGAGCAATTCCTTCCACTTACTGGCCAACACATAAGTAGTTATAATACTTTCTATGCATTTTTTCTTTTTGCTTTTGCATGCCAATCTCTGAACTTGAAAAAGGATTTTTTTTCTATTTGTGTGTGTATGAAATATAGGGGTAGTTTACAGATCACCTACCCTTTTATAGGGGTAGTTTACAGATTACCTACCACTAAAGGGTAAAGTACATTGTTGTACAGATATTCAAGAAGCTGTTTATAATATATGTTAGACCTAGATTAGAATGTCTCTCAGGTTTGGTCATCTCACTTAAATTAACATAATGAACTAATACGAAAGATATAAGAAGAGGAAAATGAAGAAGATATCAAAAATAAGAAAGTTGAATTATAGTGAAGTTTTTTTTTTTCCACTGTCTCCCGCGTTTGTGAGGTAGTGCAAGGAAACAGACGAAAGAAATGGCCCAACCCACCCCCATACACATGTATATACATACACGTCCACACATGCAAATATACATACCTACACAGCTTTCCATGGTTTACCCCGGACGCTTCACATGCTTGATTCAATCCACTGACAGCACGTCAACCCCGGTATACCACATCGATCCAATTCACTCTATTCCTTGCCCTCCTTTCACCCTCCTGCATGTTCAGGCCCCGATCACACAAAATCTTTTTCACTCCATCTTTCCACCTCCAATTTGGTCTCCCACTTCTCCTCGTTCCCTCCACCTCCGACACATATATCCTCTTGGTCAATCTTTCCTCACTCATTCTCTCCATGTGCCCAAACCATTTCAAAACACCCTCTTCTGCTCTCTCAACCACGCTCTTTTTATTTCCACACATCTCTCTTACCCTTACGTTACTTACTCGATCAAACCACCTCACACCACACATTGTCCTCAAACATCTCATTTCCAGCACATCCACCCTCCTGCGCACAACTATATCCATAGCCCACGCCTCGCAACCATACAACATTGTTGGAACCACTATTCCTTCAAACATACCCATTTTTGCTTTCCGAGATACTGTTCTCGACTTCCACACATTCTTCAAGGCTCCCAGGATTTTCGCCCCCTCCCCCACCCTATCATTCACTTCCGCTTCCATGGTTCCATCCGCTGCCAGATCCACTCCCAGATATCTAAAACACTTTACTTCCTCCAGTTTTTCTCCATTCAAACTTGCCTCCCAATTGACTTGACCCTCAACCCTACTGTACCTAATAACCTTGCTCTTATTCACATTTACTCTTAACTTTCTTCTTTCACACACTTTACCAAACTCAGTCACCAGCTTCTGCAGTTTCTCACATGAATCAGCCACCAGTGCTGTATCATCAGCGAACAACAACTGACTCACTTCCCAAGCTCTCTCATCCACAACAGACTTCATACTTGCCCCTCTTTCCAAAACTCTTGCATTCACCTCCCTAACAACCCCATCCATAAACAAATTTAACAACCATGGAGACATCACACACCCCTGCCGCAAACCTACATTCACTGAGAACCAATCACTTTCCTCTCTTCCTACACGTACACATGCCTTACATCCTCGATAAAAACTTTTCACTGCTTCTAACAACTTGCCTCCCACACCATATATTAATACCTTCCACAGAGCATCTCTATCAACTCTATCATATGCCTTCTCCAGATCCATAAATGCTACATACAAATCCATTTGCTTTTCTAAGTATTTCTCACACACATTCTTCAAAGCAAACACCTGATCCACACATCCTCTACCACTTCTGAAACCACACTGCTCTACCCCAATCTGATGCTCTGTACATGCAAGTGAAGGGTTACAGGCAATAAATCTGCCACCTCTTGAAAGAGAAGAATATGGGGAGATGTGATCACAAGTTCAGCAGAGAACAGCTCTTCAAAAGATGGAAAAGAGCAACCAGAAGTCCCAGGTAATCAGGCAAGAAACTTTTTGAAATGATGTAACATTTCATCTTATAGCACCAAAATTGTCAAAGAGCAGAGCACTTAAATAATGAAAACTTGATATAGACAATATAGAAAATTTTAAAAGTTTGTGTAACGGTAGTGCGAGTTCAAGATCTGGGGGCCTCATTAGTGTGGAACTCCCTCCTTGTACTATACTACAAACAAGTGATTACAAAAATAATTACAAGTCAAGGTGCTTGTACATCCAAAAAGACTGACCATTTATGAACTAAACTTTTGATTTAAAACTCGCAGATTTTCTGCATTAGAATGAAACTTGCCAGTAATGAACAAATATCTATAATGACATGACTTGGCCAAATAACTCTTCTGAATCTATTACAATTGGCAAGAATTAAAAATATGCCAGCATAGTACCACTTTACTTACATTAGTCTAATTAAGAGGGCTGAACTTAGATAGAAATTATTTGTTTTTGGCATTACATTTAGCCTAGAAGGCATCATTCTGGACTGTCAAGTTCCCTTGTCTGCCTACACTTGTCAAGAACTCAGATCTGCTTAATATTAATTACTTTGTATAATCATGCACACTCCAGATGCCAAGTTCCTTTAATGCCTTGCTCACACCATAGCATGTGGGATTGTAAATAGAGACAAAACCAAAAAACTAACCAACCTGGGAAGAAGCAGCACACATCAGTAAGCATTCTACAGTTCACATATTTTTTGCACAATATTGTGTACACCTTTAATATCATAATTTTGAGCTCTGCTTGATAAATGTGCTCATTCCAAATTAAAAATATGGAATTATTCTTTAAATAAAAAAGGTGGTAATTCAGCTGAGCAAGACAACAAAATCTAAGTTGCTTCCATACTGCTGTAGCTGTTACGAGTGTTGTCTGTTGTCTTAAGGTCTGCTAGTTCCCAAGATAAAATAAAAATACATATGATTCATGTCAGATATAACCCATGAATAAGACAGGCCAGAAATGGTGGTAAAGATACCACAAGCACGAAGTTAAGCTAATCCATTCATTGCCTGCAAGCTAGTGAATGAATGCTGTGAGTGGAAGGTTGGTAGGCCTAATCTCACCTAGGGGGCATGATGTCATGTGCCTGGATGGGTTACTTTATAGCACCTTCTGACCTCCTACTGTTTTATGATGGTCAAATGAGGTGAGTCCATATGGATACACCTCATTTTAGGGAGGTAAATCCCTCCCATGAAGGAAAAGGTTTTCTCATGCTCTTAAGACTTTGTCCATACGTAAGAAAGAATATTTCTAAGGAATCATCTATTAAAGGTTTAAATACATTTACCAACCTTCATACATATCTATTGCTGCTCTGATAAAATATCCCTTGTCTTGGGCTCGCTTCGCTTCACTCCAAGCTATCATTTTGAAGCGGAATTTTTCCTTGTAATCTGAGGCTGTCAAGAGCTGAGAGTAATCTAAGCCATTGTTCAAAGCAAACTCTTGTTTGATAGGACCTGAGAGTCGTATGATTTTGCTATGAGTTTCACCCAGCCTGTGGAATAAGTGTATACATGGACACATCTTACTGGAAATTTATATCAAAATGAAAATTTTACCAATACCAGCAAAATCTAACAAATGGATATCTGTCAGAAAAGAAATTTTAAGGCATATCCATGAATACAATCCAAATTATATGTCTGTGTGTAGCATAACGTTTACATACCATAATTAGGGATTACATATGTATTTATTGATTTTGTGGAATTTGTAAAGGTCTAGAAACATGATTAAGTGCTTTTAAGTAAGTTTTTAAAAAGATGGTGTATGCAAGGGAAGATGTAAAGACAGGGATAAGTGGAGTCTCCTTTGACATGGCCATCTTCTTGATAGGAATTCCCAGAAGGAATGGATGTCAGAGATGTAGATAGATGGATGAAGTATTAGTGAATCATATGTTCTGGCTCAAAAGAAAAATCTTCAGTATATTTACATTAACATTCGTCTAAAATTTCTCTACTTTAATTTCTAACAGTATAATTGGATAGAGCATTAGACAGAAGTAGTCAGTAGAAACATAAGGTAAGAGCCTCAGCAAACACTGCACTACAGTCGCTCTCTGCCAGTGGCCTGTTAAGGGTGAGGCACTAAAGGCTGAGAAGCAGCACTGGAGTTCATTAGTTACAGAGGCTTTATTGCTGTGGCCGCCCCTTTAAGGGAGTTCCAATTGGAATGGATGTCAGCGATATAGATAGATAGATAGTGTAATTAAATCATTCACGTTTGACTCTAAGACTCCAATATCAATATTTTTGACATTCTGTTAGCACATGCTCTATGGTAATATTGCAATTTCAGGTGTCACATATTGGGGCAGGTGGTCTCCTCTCCTTGTATGGACTTTCATGGTGTAGCAGTCAGTCTTGATGACTGTGATGCATTCATGGACTGCATGGAGTTAAGTGCATAGTTTTAGATCCTGGCTGCAGCAGCTGGTACAAGTCAACCCAGCTGTTCCTCCCCTAGGTGTTGGTTGATAAATTGGGTACCTGGCTTATGTATCAGTAATGAGACGGCCTTGTTTAGAGCATTCAGTTGCCCATGCCATCTCAGTTAACATAAAAGAAGGCGACTATGGATCAGCTTAGTACAGTATGACCAATCCTCAGTTGACAAAGAATTATCTTAAGGTGGGAATTCCTTTTTAAAAAGAGAAGCCAAACTTCAAAACTTTTCTTTGCTCTCTGTAGTTTATTATTCTTTTGGGCTATCAGGTCCATTCTAATTGGACATTAAACATCTAATATTATTATTCAACCATCACATAAAAAAATCATTGTAAGGTACAATTCTTCATATATGCTCATAGAATGCTATAGTTGCTTTAGTCTCAGCATCTGCTATTTTATGATTGCTAATACAGTAACAATATGTCCAAAACACTAGAAGAATTCTTCACATATGCTTTTAGTGAATTCTTACAATCACTTCTTGGACATTTTGAACTATGGATTGTGTTGAAGCCTCATGTGATATAGCTTGATGTACACTCGGGGAATTGCTCCGAGTAGCTTGTGAATTTCTCTTTGTAGGGCTGCAATAAATATGGTAGATTTTGTTGGCAGTTTTACAATATGAGATACTTCTTCAGTAATTATAGCAAAAACTACATCATCATATTTTTAGCTGTCAGTAAATATTTTACTATAATCTGTTCACATGAATAGTATCATGCTGAAGGAACTTACATTTTGCTATTGCAGAAACAATGCTCATTTTGTTTTTTATTCAATTCCTGCAAAGTTTGATCTTAGGAACCTTCTAAGGAGAGAAATATGCCAAAACCTGCTTCTTTAATTGAGTTTATGTCCATATCACTCTAACTAATGGTATTTTTTATTCATACAGTAAAATACCTCAGTCATCATAGCAGCAAAGGCAAGCTTCCATATAGGGTTGAATGGTGCGTGTTTAAGCCTAAAGAGATATTTGAAGCCAAGTTCTTTGTGTTGTAAATTCAGTATGAGTTCACCAGAATTTAGACACAGACTTTCAACTTTAGAGGATCTAAATGCTCCGGTACATATTTACATACCAAGATGGGCAGTGTGTTTGTAGAGCTGTTGTATAAAGGCAAGGATGAGTGTTTGAACTAGAGGGATATAGGTTTGTTAAAGGTACCTTGTAGTTGTGAGGGAGAGTTGTGTGGGAGAGCTGTAAAGAGCATCAGACTGGGAAGGAACAATGTGGTTTCAAGAGTGGTGGATCAGTTGTTTGCTGTAAAGAGTGTGTGAGAAATAGATATATAAAAAGAATTTGTATGTGGCATTCATAAATCTGGAGAAAGCATATGATATCATGAAAATATATGGGAGGAAAGCTACTAGAAGTTATGAGAAACGTTTATAAGGGATTTAAGTTTTTATGTGAGTAGATGGAGAGAAGGGTGAGTGATTCTAGGTGAAAGTGTGGTCTGTGGCAGGAGTTTGTGATTTCACCCTACCTGTTTAATTTGTTTTTGCAGTGGGTGAGCATAGGGGTCTTGGAGAGAGGGTCAAGTATGCATTCAGAAAAGGGTGAAAGGGGCCTGAGATGCATCAGTTGTGGCAGATTCAAGCCAGAAGCTGCAAAGGCTTGTGTCTGCATTTGAGATAGTGTGTGAAAGGCAGAAGTTGAGTAAATGTGAACAAAAATAAGGTTTAGGCTTAGCAGGGCAGAGGGACAGGTTAGTTGGGATGTAAGTTTAAATGGAGAAAATTTTTGAGGAAGTGGATTGTTTTAGATACCAGGGAATGGAAAGGCACCAAATGGAACTATGGAAGCAGAAGTGAGTCATAGGGTGAGAGTCCCCTCTGTCTTTATGGGGCTCCTGAAAAATTCAGAAAATTAACCATGTCTACCAGGAGGACCACAGGTCATAAAGTCATGTGGGGAAAGTGCAGGGTAATTGAGCAATACTGTAAGTGTTCACTGTCTTTGTTATGGTATTTACATTCTGGGCATGAAGGGTTTTGGAATATGGTGATCTGTGTTTGTAATATTGTAAGGATGGATTATGCCTTGAAGGTAGATGGGAGATTGACACATATGTCTGTGGAATGTGGTTTCAGATTCATGTACAATTGGTGGAATGGTGTTTAAGACTAAATTCAGTTCGTATTTGCTAGTGCTTGTCACGTCACTTTAGCATATGTTTAGTCAATGTTGTATCTGTTGAGGATAGGGGGATTTGTGAGTAGTTGCTGAAGTGTGAAGCAAAAGTAAGCTTTTTATTTCTAATTGAGGTTCATGATTAGTTATGGTAGTCATGGAGTGGTTTAAATGGTAAAGCTCTAAAGCTGTTGCAAAGAATTTGAGCTGAGTGCCAAATATATCAAGGTGGGATGGTATTGCGAGGAGTTTTGTGATTGTTGTTGTTTTCGGTAGCCACTGATTGTTCTAAGTCTTGTGTTTTGCTGCTTTATTATTTTTGCTTTTATTAAGATGGATGACAAAGCAGGTGAGGCATAGTTTAAGGTGAAGCAGATGAATTATTTGTATAGAATACCAAGAGATTCTTGATCTTGTGCTTTTAGCACCACTTAATGTTCTGTGGGCTTTAGTTAGTGTGTTACTTTTATGTTGAAGTTTTGGTGTGGGAAGTGAATGGGTGTGTGTGGTATGTGATGCTTAGAATAGTTGGTCCTTTGAGAAGTGGGACTAATTGGCCCGTTAACATAACAGAAGGGTGCAGGCTAGAAATGAGTCTGTTTGGCATCAAAAGGGTGACTAACGACTTCTGTGGAGATACAGACACTGTTCTGGATGAACCAAGCCAATAGTGTAATGTAGCTTTGCATGATTATTGTTGCTTCTGTAGTGGTAGGGTGCTGGGGTTCTATTATATGACTAATGTTGTCTCCGTATGAGACAACCTTCAGACTGTTGTTTGTTAAAGATAATAGATGGTTGTGAAGGAAGAGATTTAAGAGGGATGGAGAAAACTGCCCCTTGGTGAACTTCATTCTAGAATTTACAGGTTTTAGAGGTTAAGCTTATGCGAGTGACTGGCTGGTGTTATCTTGTGGAGGGTAGTGTCAAATATCTTTTGTGTGAGGATGTGCTGGGGAAGAGTATCATGTGCTTTATTGATGTTTGTTCCCATTAATACTGTGACGGACAGTGGGTGTGGATGCGTTTGGTTGAAACTATTTGGAATATGTCATGTAAGGCCTATGTGTGGAAGTGTATGTGTGGTGAGAGATTTATTAAAAATCCACAAGGCTCAAATGTAGTAAGTAACATTTGCTCATTTTGGTCTGACTTATAAGCATATAAATCACTGGCTTTCTGCTGAACCATATTAATTAAGTCAAGCAATCAGAATGTGAAATGATAGGGTATCCATATGTTTATAAGGTACACTAGATATGCTTTGGAAGGTATACATGAAAAAGCACAGTAAAACATTAACAAAGTACTGCTACTCCTTCACCAGTGTTGGTTTGAGAATAAATGGCGTAATCACACATTGCTGATACTATGACTGAAAAAATGAATAACTTAAAAAAAAAAAAAAAAGGAGAGGATATTTGAAGAAAAACCTGCTTCCTTCCACCATACTCCTCTCCATCATAGTCTTATTTAAGACATGATAAGAATGAGCAAAAAACTAACAATTTACCAGACAATGAAGATCTTTAAATCTGATATACCATTTACTACCATAAGAAATGGCTTAAAAATTCTTGGTCATGCATGCATTATTTCATACCCCATTCCTACATTTCACTCAGGATTATAGCTCACCTCTTTTGTAATATATCTGTGATGTAGTCCTTGCCAGACTTGCGCTTGCCACTGAACAGCAATATTAAGACAGGATTATCTGACATGACAGCTGCTGTGAAAATTTAGATTAAAAAGATGTTAATTATCACTTTTACATTATGTTTATTGTGCTCATATATATATATATATATATATATATATATATATATATATATATATATATATATATATATATATATATATATATATATATATATATATATATATACACATATATATATATATATATTTAGTCGCCTTCTACGACACGCGGGGAATACGTGGGAAGTATTCTTTCTCCCCTATTCCCAGGGATAGTATATATATATATATATATATTTTATATTTTATTTATTATACTTTGTCGCTGTCTCCCGCGTTTGCGAGGTAGCGCAAGGAAACAAACGAAAGAAATGGCCCAACCCCCCCATACGCATGTATATACATACGTCCACACACGCAAATATACATACCTACACAGCTTTCCATGGTTTACCCCAGACGCTTCACATGCCTTGATTTAATCCACTGACAGCACGTCAACCCCGGTATACCACATCGCTCCAATTCACTCTATTCCTTGCCCTCCTTTCACCCTCCTGCATGTTCAGGCCCCGATCACACAAAATCTTTTTCACTCCATCTTTCCACCTCCAATTTGGTCTCCCTCTTCTCCTCGTTCCCTCCACCTCCGACACATATATCCTCTTGGTCAATCTTTCCTCACTCATTCTCTCCATGTGCCCAAACCATTTCAAAACACCCTCTTCTGCTCTCTCAACCACGCTCTTTTTATTTCCACACATCTCTCTTACCCTTACATTACTTACTCGATCAAACCACCTCACACCACACATTGTCCTCAAACATCTCATTTCCAGCACATCCACCCTCCTGCGCACAACTCTATCCATAGCCCATGCCTCGCAACCATACAACATTGTGGGAACCACTATTCCTTCAAACATACCCATTTTTGCTTTCCGAGATAATGTTCTCGACTTCCACACATTCTTCAAGGCTCCCAGGATTTTCGCCCCCTCCCCCACCCTACGATTCACTTCCGCTTCCATGGTTCCATCCGCTGCCAGATCCACTCTCAGATATCTAAAACACTTTACTTCCTCCAGTTTTTCTCCATTCAAACTTACCTCCCAATTGACTTGACCCTCAACCCTACTGTACCTAATAACCTTGCTCTTATTCACATTTACTCTTAACTCTCTTCTTTCACACACTTTACCAAACTCAGTCACCAGCTTCTGCAGTTTCTCACATGAATCAGCCACCAGCGCTGTATCATCAGCGAACAACAACTGACTCACTTCCCAAGCTCTCTCATCCCCACCAGACTTCATACTTGCCCCTCTTTCCAAAACTCTTGCATTCACCTCCCTAACAACCCCATCCATAAACAAATTAAACAACCATGGAGACATCACACACCCCTGCCGCAAACCTACATTCACTGAGAACCAATCACTTTCCTCTCTTCCTACACGTACACATGCCTTACATCCTCGATAAAAACTTTTCACTGCTAACAACTTGCCTCCCACACCATATATTCTTAATACCTTCCACAGAGCATCTCTATCAACTCTATCATATGCCTTCTCCAGATCCATAAATGCTACATACAAATCCATTTGCTTTTCTAAGTATTTCTCACATACATTCTTCAAAGCAAACACCTGATCCACACATCCTCTACCACTTCTGAAATCACACTGCTCTTCCCCAATCTGATGCTCTGTACATGCCTTCACCCTCTCAATCAATACCCTCCCATATAATTTACCAGGAATGCTCAACAAACTTATACCTCTGTAATTTGAGCACTCACTCTTATCCCCTTTGCCTTTGTAGAATGGCAATATGCACGCATTCCGCCAATCTTCAGGCACCTCACCATGAGTCAAACATACATTAAATAACCTTACCAACCAGTCAACAATACAGTAACCCCCTTTTTTAATAGATTCCACTGCAATACCATCCAACCTGCTGCCTTGCCGGCTTTCATCTTCCGCAAAGCTTTTACTACCTCTTCTCTGTTTACCAAAGCATTTTCCCTAACCCTCTCACTTTGCACACCACCTCGACCAAAACACCCTATATCTGCCACTCTATCATCAAACACATTCAACAAACTTTCAAAATACTCTCCATCTCCTTCTCACATCATCACTACTTATCACCTCCCCATTAGCGCCCTTCACTGAAGTTCCCATTTGCTCCGTTGTCTTACGCACTTTATTTACCTCCTTCCAGAACATCTTTTTATTCTCCCTAAAATTTAATGATACTCTCTCACCCCAACTCTCATTTGCCCTCTTTTTCACCTCTTGCACCTTTCTCTTGACCTCCTGTCTCTTTCTTTTATACATCTCCCACTCAATTGCATTTTTTCCCTGCAAAAATCGTCCAAATGCCTCTCTTCTCTTTCACTAATAATCTTACTTCTTCATCCCACCACTCACTACCCTTTCTAATCAACCCACCTCCCACACTTCTCATGCCACAAGCATCTTTTGCGCAAGCCATCACTGATTCCCTAAATACATCCCATTCCTCCCCCACTCCCCTTACTTCCATTGTTCTCACCTTTTTCCATTCTGTACTCAGTCTCTCCTGGTACTTCCTCACACAAGTCTCCTTCCCAAGCTCACTTACTCTCACCACCCTCTTCACCCCAACATTCACTCTTCTTTTCTGAAAACCCATACAAATCTTCACCTTAGCCTCCACAAGATAATGATCAGACATCCCTCCAGTTGCACCTCTCAGCACATTAACATCCAAAAGTCTCTCTTTCGCGCGCCTGTCAATTAACACGTAATCCAATAACGCTCTTTGGCCATCTCTCCTATTTACATACGTATACTTATGTATATCTCGCTTTTTAAACCAGGTATTCCCAATCACCAGTCCTTTTTCAGCACATAAATCTACAAGCTCTTCACCATTTCCATTTACAACACTGAACACCCCATGTATACCAATTATTCCCTCAACTGCCACATTACTCACCTTTGCATTCAAATCACCCATCACTATAACCCGGTCTCGTGCATCAAAACCACTAACACACTCATTCAGCTGCTCCCAAAACACTTGCTTCTCATGATCTTTCTTCTCATGCCCAGGTGCATATGCACCAATAATCACCCATCTCTCTCCATCAACTTGTTTTACCCATATTAATCGAGAATTTACTTTCTTACATTCTATCACATACTCCCACAACTCCTGAACAACTATATATACAGGTGTCTTGACTGCAGTATGACATCAACATTGAAACCTAATATCTCCACAAGAAAAGTCTAATAAAGGAAATAATAAATTTATGCGCACAAATGTAACTGGTAATTATTCCCCCATATTACATTTCGACGCGCTTATCATTTATCATCGTGACAAAATATTACTTTTTGATTTTACAGTAATATGTACACAGGTCTCTTTAGAAACGTTGTACTTGTTCTAAAAAATATTAACTTGAAAGAATCATAATTACATCGTTATAAATGTCAAAAACAGGTGCAACCTGCGACTCCATATTGTCATCCATTCTTCAAAGTACGTAGTATACAGTAATTTTTTTTTTTTACTTTCCATTAATTTCCAACATTCCCTTTCATTAGACTTTACTTTATTCATGATTGCTAAAGTGTTATTATACTAAGAAAAAGAACAATGATATCGAGACCATTCTGGAAACTGATATTTGGATCAGCCGGCCGGCGCCAGGTCACCATGGCTGGAAGCCTCCTGCATGGCTGTGCTCATAAGTGTTCATAAGTGAAAGTGTAACTTAGAAACGAAACACGGTTAAAAGTCATATTTGATAACGAATGTAGACCAGAAAATATAAAGCCCTGAACCTTGGAGTTAAAATGATGTACGTACTCTTGCCACATTTGATATGGAAAGAACTTTTCATAATGGAAGTCCACAAACAAAATGTCATTATTCATTGAGTTAGCCACAGGAAGTTTTTACAATCAAGTCTTCACGAATTTATTTCAAAGAATGAAATATAAAACAAAAAGTACGAAACTGCGGAAGCATAATGTATGAAATGACTTTAACTGTAAATGACTGGAGTCGTGCATTGCTAACTGACATTGAAAAAAGGGACCCCGAGAACTCCTAAGTTGGTCAGAAAATAGATAAGTTTCAGTCCGAATAAAAGTAATGAGAATGTCTTTAATACGATTACTGCATATTCTTTGCTAGCGACTTAAGAATGAATTTTAATTCATGGATAAGGCCATGTTTAGTATATTATGCACGACACAGACCACAACTGGATTATGCTTCGCAAGTCTGATCACTGTACCTACAGTAGCACAAAATCTGATTGAGAAAGTACAGAGAAAAGCAAATAATAAACGAATTACAAGGACTGTGATACAAAGCTGTCTAACGAGGCGAAGATGGAGAAAGTGTAAAGACCCGATAATAGTCTTCTAGTTTTTAAATCTGGAAACTACTGGAGGGAACAGTTCTTCAAGAGACGCAGCACTGAAGTAACCAGAGACCAAGAGAGAAAGTTAAAAAGGTTAGTATTAGACTGGCGAATGGTTTTACTAAACAAGGCAGTCTATGAATGCCGGCGTTCTATAAAGGCTTAACAGGCTACTTAATGTCGAGAAGTTAGGGGGACGAGGTCACATGAGAGTGTAAAGCTATCTCTCCTTACTGTACAAACAGGTAATCACAAATAGGTATATATATATATATATAAATGCTGAAGAAATGTATTTATATGCTGAAGAAATGTATATACATGCTGAAGAATATCCTTCCTAAGATCTCTTAATTATGTTAAGACAGTAAGCCCTACGCTTACCAAGACAATAAGAACGTATGTCTCTCCTATAGCCAGTGCTTTACCAGGCTCTGACGTGAACATTCCATAAAACTCAAGCCCCTGATGACATTATATGATATAATGCCAGCCTCTTCCATTCCCTTATTTACGTCAAAAATGTATAAATGGATTTTTTTAACTTTTAAAGATGGCTTACGCAGGTCAAGAACTGCATGTTCTATTTGTACAAGTATTCTCTTGCCTCCATGAAACTAGGTAGTGATTCAGTTCTCTGTTAAGGGCAAAGAAAAGAAAAATGACCATGAGTTCTATCTCAATATACAATACGTTTCAGTTTATCACATATAACAATCACGTCAATGATTAAGCAGACGTTTCATATATAATATAATTATTGTCATACCGTGGGCTCCGCCAGCTCAAGATACAAGTTATACATGATATTCATTTCTCTAGAGGGTTAGGTAAATAGTATTTCAAACTTTACACGCATAAATATATCTTAAATTGCCCACATAATAATGTCCACTAATTGATTATTCGATGTCTGGGATATTTCTGCGCTTAATAAACAAAGGTTAAGGGTTTCGAGAATGAAAGCTGACTGACTAATGTTATCATTAATATTTGTACCCCTTTACTGTTGTCTTGAGCTAAGGTGTAATATAATGTTGACAAGGCAATAGTTACTTTATGCATCAAAGTGGCTAAAATTCTGGTTCCTTGGAATACTGCGTAACAGTTTTATATCCAAACCTTTAATATCACTACTAAAACCTTCTTTGTTAGCCTGAGTAAGGTGGAAATGTATATTATTTTTTTTGTTATAACATTTTCCAAACACAAGTGACGCGATGATTCTCCTTATGCAAACCCATCTGGACTTGGTTTTACTTTTTTTTTTTTTTTTTTGTCATGCAGTGGTTATCTTGCTCACAAATATATCGGCATTGGTGTGTCATATGTTACTAGGCTCACGTTATTCTTCCTCATAGGTCAGTTGACTGACCTAAAATTGTATTCATCACGATTCCTACATACAACTATTGATCTGTGTGAGGAGTTTCACTTGAGAACCCCAATTACAGTCCTAAACCTACACAGTAAAAAGAATAATATATCTGCCACCACTTTTTTTGTGAAACGAAACCAGGGACGACGGATTTTGCTACAATAAAGTGGGTCTTCCATTGGAGTGATGGGAAATTTATCTCAATTCATCAGATCCAGCCGGGAAGATATTTTTTTTTTCCCGAGTGAATATTTCTGATATTTTTTTCCCGAGTGAACATTTCTGATATTTTTTCCCCCCGAGTGATCATTTCTAAGTACAGCAGAGTTCTAGATACATGATGATTAGTTGGTTGATTAGATATGCTTTAAGCCTATCAACTCCCAGTATGATTTAGGTCAAGTTACAAACATCACCCGAAAAATGATGAAAACCTACTCGTCTTAAAAAATTATATTTATTTATTTTGCTTTGTCGCTGTCTCCCGCGTTAGCGAGGTAGCGCAAGGAAACAGACGAAAGAATGGCCATAGTGTCAAAATAACCTTATTGGACTTGAACCAATACATAACTTAGTATCACGTAATATTCAACTTATCGCCACTAAATGTATATTGTATAAACCATAATTTTTTATCTGCAGGACTTTCTGCACCACTCGGATAGACTTCCCTTATAAGCTTATACAAAACAAAAGTACTCAGCCCTACGTTGATATTAATCTCTTTAATCATTAATCAATTAGTTACTGGTATGATCCCCCCCCTCATGATATAATTCCTTAACTCTAAATATTTTCAGCTGAATGACTGCCTGAATTTGATAAACCGTTCTTTATTGTATATATATATAACTAGTTGACTGGTTAATTGGGCTTTGGGCCCATCATGTTAGGTTAATTAAGCCATTTAATCCGTCATAACCACCACCTAGAAAACATGTAATACTTTCTTGTGTAAAGGATGATTCTGAATTTATAATACCACACACTCAGCAGGTACACGACCCAAAATCATGTTTCCCTCCCCACTTTAAATCTGGAGCAGTCATGAATCATATTGATAATATAGGTCATGGGCAGTAATAATTTACTTAAAACATGTCTCCCAGATACCAGGCTGAACAATCCAGGGTAAAGTTTTCAGTTTCAGTCACCCTTTGGACATAATGGAGGATGGATGTCTGAGCATGCATCTGGCAGCGGCGCGAGCACTACCCAGCGCAGGCAACCACAAGCATAAACAAAGGGCGCCATGTTTGGAAGTACGAGGCAATTCTAGTGAAAAGAAGTGATGTAGAGGAACTTGGTGATTACAAATGTAGTTTTGACTTGGTGATTACAACTGCAGTTTTACTCGAGTTCCGTGATGACAGTTACGTGGAAGGAATATAAAGTGAATAAAGTGACAAGGAAACCAATGGATTACAGTTCTTGGAGGTAATTTTTTGGGGGTGAATGAGTTTGTAATTTTTTTTTTTTTAACTGGAGGGAATGTACTGTTAATATGAAAGTAAAACCCTTTTTAAAAAGCAACAGAACCTACGAAAGCCCCAACTAGTAGCCAAAGTGTATGCAATGATAAAGACAACTTGAAATGAGTCTGCTGTCCGAAATAGCATGGCCGCTCGGGTGATATCCTGTCGAATTCGTGTGTTGCCCATTTACGGGTGTGAGTGGTATATTTTGCCAGAAATAATGAAAATTATTAAGATAAATCTCTTGCTATAGTGGATAGGTAAGGTTTTCGTAGATTTAGTAGCATTTTTGCAAATATTTTCCATGATATATGTAGCCATCATTACTATCAGTATCAGTTATTAGTATATAATGCTTCAAATCATGCTATGCAGATACTGATGTGTATATATTTTTAAATAGTACGCTGTCACTGCATAATGTAGTATATTTTCAAAGGCAATAGTTGAATTATTTTTCAAGCTCCTGACAACTGCAGAAATCAGTTGAAATACAGTTCAGGGGCACATTAGTGCCACTTATCAGTGGACCTGTATCTTGAATATTGTGGTTTAGATTAAGGGAGAAAGATCAGAGAACAAATACAAAATAATACATGTAATCGGGGAGGGGGGGGGGGGGGGGCTCTGATGGTCAGGAAAAGTGCAACAAATTTTAAAGTCTACAGAACTTAGGCAAGCCTCATCAAATTTCCCCATGCAACCTGAATTTGTTACAATACCAGTTTAGGAGCACCTCAGAAATAACTTAGAAATACGTATAGATGGATTATGTTAATGGAAGTGTTTGAGATCAGGGGGCATTATCTGATGGTCAGGAAAAGTGCAACAAATTTTAAAATCAACAGAATTTCAGCAAGCCTCATCAAATTTCCCCTTGCAACCTGAATTTGTTACAATTCCAGTTTAGGAGCACCTCAAAAATACTGAATTTGTTACAATTCCAGTTTGAGAGCACCTCGGAAATAACTTATACATTATAAATATGTACTGGTGAACTATGTTAATGGAAGTATTTGAGATCAGGGGGCATTATCTTGTAAGAGAATAGTTTAGGTCTATTTCATGCTATTATTGAATATATTAAATGAAGGTCTGGTGTATTGCTGATGTGTTAATTGAATATGATAACTAGAACATAAGTTTTGAAGTATGTTGAATGACTGTGAAAAACCTCAGTTAAACACCTTAACATACAAGATTTATATTAATTTTCAGTATTCTAGTTGAAATATACCAATTACACCCATGACTAAGCATCATGCAGTGTGCCACATGCTGACAACCCAGTATGTGATCCTTGGCAGCAAATGATAATATAATAGTGGTAACCTTTGTTTCTATTACTGTATTATCTCTGCTACAAGGGAAGATTACGTGAAGCTTTTAAAAACTCTGTTAATTTTTACTGTATTACTGTCACAGTAACCCCATATTTTCCCATAGTTGATTTTTCTCAAACATGTTCACTATTTCTCATGTGAGTGACATTACATCAGTAATTGATGAATGAGCCATACTGTTTCCTATGCGTGTGACTTTGCATCAGTAATGGATGAATGAGCCCTGGCTCCTTCTGTCTCCTCTTTTGGAAAGCAAAACAGGATGGGATTTCATATCACCCACTCCCACCCTCTTTGTGAATAACTTGTAAAGCCATTGGGGGTGTTCACCCCAACTGCTCAGGGTGGGCCCAGTCTGCTGGAATGAGTTGTTGGTAGACCAAGCTGTGGAAAGCCACAGCCCTCAGGCCTATATATCCCCGCAGCCTGGCTGTGGTGGCTATGTTCCTTTTTTTATTTCTTAGGTGCCCCTATACAGGAATTGTAGCAAATTCAGGTTGCAAGGTGAAATTCAGTGAGGTTTTCTTAGGTTTGGTTGACTTTTGCAGGTGTTGCCCACTACAACAAGTGTACATAGCACCCATAGATGTGTTCCTAATATACAGGTTACATCTTGGGTGCTCCTATACTGGAATTGTAACAAATTTAGGTTGCAAGGGGAAATTTGGAAAGATTTTCTTAAGTTTTGTTGAGTGAAGCATATGTTGCTCAATACAACATGCAGGAAATGCATGGGCAATATTCTCTCTTCCTGATCTCCAATTCAATTGAATACTTAGATTTTTGCTTTGTAACTGCTACTGTATCCCTTAAAAACTACACTAGAATTACAGAACAATGTCAGCCAATATCCATAGATTATAGTAGTGTGGAGTTTAACTGGCCTTAAGTATGAAAATAATTAATGAGCAGCTATGGCTGTGATGGTCAAGAAAATATGGAGCAAAACCAAGTGAACCTACTAGAAATCAACAGGATATGAAAAATTCACAACACTTCTCTTAAGGATTAATATTTACCATAATTTTCAATACTGTAATTGAAATGTAAAGTTATAACTTTGTTGTCATCTTCCATCTTCATTATTGGGTATGCGTAAGAGATGGAAGTTAACACTCAGTAAACATAATCTGGGAGTGAACCTCCCAACAACTGAATGCAAACCCATTATTTTTTAATGTAACTCTGGCACTGGGATAAGGACAATGCCAACTCTCAAGTCCTTGATACACACAATCTTGATGCTTATTTCCTGCTAAATAATAATCATACTAAGGCCTTCTTTTTCATCCTCCCATCCTGAGTTTATATTTGCATATTCAAATAACACTGAAAATGAAAATAGGGTATATATAGGATAAACTTTTGGATTTGGAAGCATCCTATATGACTAGACTTAATTAGAGTAGAAGTGGCTTCAACAAGGTGAACATTTTTCATTGGACAATAATATTTGATAGTGGAGAGGGCTATGATGAGTGGGGTACAGTAAATATGGAGTAAAAGTTTGTAAAACATCTCTTGAAATAAATAGAACTCTTGATAACCACATCTGACTTCCAAGCAGCCAGAATATACCGTACTTTTAATATTATTTGAATAGTATATGAATGTTTTAGTGTAATTTGCTTTCAGTTGGTGGAAGTTTATTTCATTACTGTATTTGCTACGTTTGCTGTGTCTTCCTTCCCCTGCCTGTAACAAATACAGAAGAAGGAAGATGACAATGTTGTTGGTATATCTCATATAAATTAAGAATTGAGATAATACGTAGCTCATACATGAAGTTAGGTAAGATTTTTGGTATATAACTGATTTATGGGGATGATATTTCAGTTTAGCTCTTTGTTGCTATTTGCTTTGGATATTGAGTGATCTGTAATGCTACTTTAATACCTAGCTCATACATGAAGTTAAGTAAGATTTTTGGTATATCACTGATGTACTTGGATAATATTTCAGTTTTGCTCTTTGTTGCTATTAGCTTTGGATATTGAGTGATCTGTAATGTAACTTTAATAATGATAATAATAATAATAATAATAATTTATTATTATTAATTTTATTATTATTATTATGTAATCACAGGACCCCTCCTCCATGGGTTGCTGCAGCTTCACTTCTGTTTTGTATTTGGATTGCCAGAAAGCATTTGACATTGTGCTACATGGGAGGCTGATTCATAAAATGTATCTCCTACCAGGAATAAGGTCCTTCAATGAACAGATTATTTCACTGACAGGGAACAAAGGACGTATGTAAAGATGATTGTTCTCCAAATAGGCTCAGATGACGAGTGGTGTGCCACAGGATTCTGTTTTAGGACCATTACTCTTCTTGACTTGTGTAAATAACTTGCTTGAAGGTATGACCTCCTACCAAACTTGTTTGCAGATGATGCAAAAATCATGACAGAAGTGGGAAGTAAGAAAGATTGCATTAACTTACAAGGGGACCTACATAGACTCCACAGTTAGTCTGACACAAGGTTATTGAAATTCAACTCATGCAAATATAAAGTAATAAGGATGGGAGAATGAAAGAGGCCTTAGTATGATTTTTATCTAGCAGGAAATAAGCAGCAGGACTGTGTGTGTCAAGGACTTGAGAGTCGTCATTGTCCCTATCCCAGTGCCAGAGTTGCATTAAGAAAATGACTATGGAGACAAACTATGTGCTTACAGATATTAGAATACCATTCAAGTATATGGATAAGGAAATATTTAGCAAGCTGCTCATGTACTACATAAGGCCAGAACTAGAATATTGCTTCTAAAAAAGTTAACAGAGAAGGTCTAGATGGCACCAGAATTGGGAGCTGAGTTACAGTAGTTTTAAATTTGTCCTGGCTTGGAAGAGAGGGGTGAGGAGTGATCTGATCACAACTTATAGGCTTTCAAAACAAAATGATGGTGTAAACAGTGAACACTTCTGAGAGAGAGGTAGGTATAGAGCAACAAGAGGATATTACATGAAATTAAGTCAGCAACCTCTTAAAAATTTTAAGATGTAAAGAAGTACTTCATTTTAGTATAAGAGTAATGGATGAATGGAATAAGATGACAGAGAGAACATGGCCAAAGCAGACAGCATACATTAATATAAGAAGCTTTAGGATAGTAGAGAATGTTGAAGACATGGGTCCCCATGAATATAGAACTCCCTCCTATTACAGACATTGTGTAATTATGAATAGGTAATTACTATAATCAGAAGTAGTGAAAGGATAAACTAGTTTCATGTGAGAGGGACTTTGATAAAGTTGTATAATGATATGCAGCATAGCCAAAGTTTACTTTTCACTCATGTCATGACCACAAGCAGGTGGAATTTGGTAACGCTTACCAGTGGAGTGTGCTGAGAATGTAAGAACAGATGGAGGCATGATTTGTAACATTATATTATTTTGAAATAAGACAAAACTGTAGTAGTGAGGGTTATGGTTCAATGTTTATTTTAGCTCTTCTTCATCATAATGTTTGCTTATTAAGTGATTATTATCAGCATTGATAATTTACTGTTTAGAGGACATAATAACAGTTGTAAAGCATGAATCTAAGGAAAATTAGTGAGGGTTATCTATATATGGATATGTGGGGTTAATTGTAGGTAAAAAACAGGCAAAGAACAGGTGAAGAGGATATGGAATGAATATATTGAAGGACTGCTGAATGTGTTTGATGATAGGGTGGCATGTATGGAATGTTTGGGATGTGGAGGTATGTGAAGTGAGAAAGTCGTGGCAGACGGTTTAGTGAAAAGACAAAAGTTGGTGAATGCCTTGTGTAAGGTGAAGTGTGGCAAAGCAGCTGCAGTGGATGGAATTGCAGTTGAAATTTTCAAAAATGGGATTAGTGAGCTGCTGACTGGTTCATTAGGATTTTCAGTGCATGTAAGGCTTAAAGCAAGGAGTTGAGGACTGGTAGAATGCCTATGTATTTCCACTTTATAAAGACAATGGGGAAAAGTGAATTGGAAAGGTACAAGTTTGTTGAGTGTACTTGGTAAGTTGTATGGGAGTGTTGTGATTAAGAGTGGCGTAGTATGCACAAAGTACCAAATTAAGGAGGAATAATGTGACCAGGAGTTGTAGAGGATGTGTGGATAAAATATGTATTTATTTTGAAGATTATGTGCAAGAAATATTTAGAGAAACAAATTTGGATGTGGAGAAATCATATAATAGGGTTGACAGAGATACTTTGTGGAAGCTCTTATGAATATATGGTGTGGGAGAGAAACTACAAGAAGCAGTGACTAGTTTTACCAAGAGAATTGTGTGTAAGAATGAGGATGGGACAGTGATTGGTTCCAGATAAAGGAAAGTCTGCAGCACGCGTGTGAGATGTCATTGTATGGGCTGTTTAACCTGTTTATGGATGGGGTGTTGAGGGAGGTGAATGTGAGGACCTTGGAGAAAGGGATGGGTCTGCAGTCTGTTGAAGGTGGGGTACTGAGAGGTGAATCAGTTCTATTTGCTGATGACACATCTCTGGTAGCAAATTGAGTGAGAAACAACAGATGTTGGTTTCCGAGTTTGGTAGAATCCGTGAAAGGAGAAAGTTGAAGAGAATAAAAATATTGAAGAGAATAAAAATAAGGTTATTAAGTAACAGGGAAGAAAGAGAGGTCAGTCTCAGTTTGAGTGTGAGTTTGAATGGGCAGAACCTGGAAGAAGGGGAGTGCTTTAGATACTTAACAGTGGATGGAACCACAGGAGCTCAAGTTATCCATTAGGAGGTTAGGTTCTGGGTCCCACGAGTTGAGTGTGGAAAAAGTCAAGGTCATGGCTCAATGATGAGTGTGTGGAAAGAAAGGTCACTGTATACGAGAGTAAAGATGGGTATGTTTGATTGTATGATAGTCCTAATGGCATTTTATGGATGCAAGGCATGGGCCTAAATGACAAAGTTTGGAAGAGAATGAATGTGTTGGAAATAAAATGTTTGAGGACAATGTGTGTTGTGTGAGAGTGGTTTGACAGTAAGAAGAGTATATATGAGAGTTGAAGAGGATGTGCTGAAATGGTTTAGACATAGAGGAAATGCTGACTAAGAGGGTGTACACATTGAAAGTGAAGGGAACAATGAGAAGGGCGAAACTGTGGAGGAAGTGTAAGGCTGGAATGAAAGATGCTTGGAGTAATCATTGCCTGATCATGCTAGAGGATAAAGCATGCAAGGGATAAAGCACATTGGAGCGATGTGGTATGCAGGGGCACCATGCTTTCAGTGGGTTGAAGCGTGGCATGGGAAGTAGTCGGGAAACCATAAAAGGTTTATGGGGCTTGGCTGTACTTAGGGTTGAATTATATATGATGGTAGATGTAAGCAATGAGGCTGTTCTTCATCTGTTCTTAGTGCTACCTCATTTTTTCAGGAAATAGAGAACAAGTATGAAAGAAAGAACGTAAACCACTTGTTCAAAAATTCAACCTTATCTTATTTAGTAGCCAAAATGATAGTTGAACTATACAAACATCAAACTTGTCTTCAGCTGGGATTACATGGTCATTCGCTGTGTTGTCTGTTTCTTGACATTTGGTCGTTTGGTGCCAATTGTACAGTACTGTCATGGGTGTGCCTTACATTTCCATTGAGAATACTGAATGAATTTAGAGGCAAATCTTAACTGCTAGTGAGGTAAAGTAAGGTTTTCATAGGTTCTGTTGATTTCTAAGTGTATTGCACACTTATATATATATATAAATAAACCCCCACTTTTGCTTGAAATGGCTTGGACATATGGAAAGAATGAGTGAAAGTTTCCAAAGGTAATATATATATATATATATATATATATATATATATATATATATATATATATATATATATATATATATGTATCAGAAGTTAGGGGTTAAGGGGAAGATTAAATTGGAAATGGAAGGATTGAGATTTTCAGTGCATAGGGCCTTAACATGTAGAAATGTGAAAGGCATGCATGTCTCCATTTTAGTGTGTGGTAGGCTGATGTCTTCTCATATAAGTATATGAGGGTTGGGTGTCCTGGGAGGTCAAGATGATTCTGCGTTTCCTGTTTGTTCCGTAAATTCTTGAGATTTCCGTTGTGGGCCCTGTTAAAGGAGAGAGCTTCCCCACGGGGAAAAAAAGCTAGTTTTCACTCGAATTAATCCTTAGGTTAGGTTTTTATATGTACACCACAGCCTCACCAAGTCGCAAACAAGATAAGTTGTAAAAAGAAGTCTAGGCTATTGCTCAGTCTTTAAGTTTTCCATAACCTTACCTTCAACCTTACAATTCGAGCTTGTGTAGGGGTGGTACGACAAACCCCGAAATACGCTGAAGTTGGCCGAAATGTATCAAAATGATATGGTATTCGTCATTCAAGCATCCCATGTTGTGTTCGCATGAGGTGGTAGAACAATGTTTCATTGAAAAATAATCGTAGCCAAAGAAAAGTAAATTTCGCGTAAGCTATCTCACCCTTGATCGGTGTCCCCAAACACGACTCTTCTTAAATAGCGAAATTAAAAAAAACGATGAATTTCTGTTCCTTAGGAGACGAAAGAAGTTTGAAATTTAATAAAAGAACCATGAAACAAGTGAAAAGCCTTACTTACCCTGGGAGAGAGAGAAAAAAAAAAACCCGTGAGAGAGTAGGCGCTTCTTGGTAAGGTAGCGGGAAGCGCTAGAAATGGCCAGGTGTTGCCGGCCATGTCTTCTGGGGTGATGGCGTCATGTTCAATGTAGTATTTTAGTGCACATGCTAATAATTAGTAGAAAGGATATGGTTCAGCCTATTGCAAATATATATATATATATATATATATATATATATATATATATATATATATATATATATATTACATCTGATTATGTAGCTTCATGATATTTGTGACATGTATTCTGCTGTTTATTTATTGCTCTCGGCCCATTTCTCTTGTTATTATTCATAATTGATTGGAGACAGTGATTGTGTGGTTTGATCTGTTGTACTGATATATGTATATAAAAATAGGATGACTTAACTAGTGAAATGGTATATGACTCCCTAAGCTCATTGATTGTATGTTCGATTGTTTTATCCATGTTTATTAAGCTTGTCAATAATATATATATATATATATATATATATATATATATATATATATATATATATATATATATATATATATATATATATATATATATGTGTGTGTGTGTGTGTGTCAAATCAGCGAATTCTTTCTCATCTCCAGTGATGGAAGTAATACATTTGTTTTTTATTCTGTATCTAGTGTGTATTTTGCTTGGCAGTCATACTTTAAAATGGAAAAGTATTCTTGTGAACATTTCATGACATCATAAACTATCCTTTGCACTGAACAAAGGTTCAGAACGTATTGAAAAATGTCTCCTTTACGAGCTAAAATTACAAGTACACCGTTATTTTTTCTTTTCTAATAATAGACGGGATCTTGTGAAGAGCTAAATCAGTAGAATAATAATGAAAACAGTCCTTTCATCCTGACACAGTCAACATTATGGTGATGGTGGTTTATGTGTAAGGACGGCGTAGGGCATGGAAGAAACGTCTGGGATCCTTTAATATTAATTCAAAGCCAGTTAAACTTGGCCTGTAAAGGTAGAGCTGTACTTCAGTATTTAGCTAAGTAAATAAAGGTGTATAATTCCTCCTCCTAGTTTGATATATATATATATATATATATATATATATATATATATATATATATATATATATATATATATATATATTTCTTTTTTCTTTTTTCTTTTTTTTATACTTTGTCGCTGTCTCCCGCGTTTGCGAGGTAGCGCAAGGAAACAGACGAAAGAAATGGCCCAACCCCCCCCATACACATGTATATACATACGTCCACACACGCAAATATACATACCTACACAGCTTTCCATGGTTTACCCCAGACGCTTCACATGCCTTGATTCAATCCACTGACAGCACGTCAACCCCGGTACACCACATCGCTCCAATTCACTCTATTCCTTGCCCTCCTTTCACCTTCCTGCATGTTCAGGCCCCGATCACACAAAATCTTTTTCACTCCATCTTTCCACCTCCAATTTGGTCTCCCTCTTCTCCTCGTTCCCTCCACCTCCGACACATATATCCTCTTGGTCAATCTTTCCTCACTCATTCCCTCCATGTGCCCAAACCACTTCAAAACACCCTCTTCTGCTCTCTCAACCACGCTCTTTTTATTTCCACACATCTCTCTTACCCTTACGTTACTCACTCGATCAAACCACCTCACACCACACATTGTCCTCAAACATCTCATTTCCAGCACATCCATCCTCCTGCGCAAAACTCTATCCATAGCCCACGCCTCGCAACCATACAACATTGTTGGAACCACTATTCCTTCAAACATACCCATTTTTGCTTTCCGAGATAATGTTCTCGACTTCCACACATTCTTCAAGGCCCCCAGAATTTTCGCCCCCTCCCCCACCCTATGATCCACTTCCGCTTCCATGGTTCCATCCGCTGCCAGATCCACTCCCAGATATCTAAAACACTTCACTTCCTCCAGTTTTTCTCCATTCAAACTCACCTCCCAATTGACTTGACCCTCAACCCTACTGTACCTAATAACCTTGCTCTTATTCACATTTACTCTTAACTTTCTTCTTCCACACACTTTACCAAACTCAGTCACCAGCTTCTGCAGTTTCTCACATGAATCAGCCACCAGCGCTGTATCATCAGCGAACAACAACTGACTCACTTCCCAAGCTCTCTCATCCCTAACAGACTTCATACTTGCCCCTCTTTCCAAAACTCTTGCATTTACCTCCCTAACAACCCCATCCATAAACAAATTAAACAACCATGGAGACATCACACACCCCTGCCGCAAACCTACATTCACTGAGAACCAATCACTTTCCTCTCTTCCTACACGTACACATGCCTTACATCCTCGATAAAAACTTTTCACTGCTTCTAACAACTTTCCTCCCACACCATATATTCTTAATACCTTCCACAGAGCATCTCTATCAACTCTATCATATGCCTTCTCCAGATCCATAAATGCTACATACAAATCCATTTGCTTTTCTAAGTATTTCTCACATACATTCTTCAAAGCAAACACCTGATCCACACATCCTCTACCACTTCTGAAACCACACTGCTCTTCCCCAATCTGATGCTCTGTACATGCCTTCACCCTCTCAATCAATACCCTCCCATATAATTTACCAGGAATACTCAACAAACTTATACCTTATCTCCTTTGCCTTTGTACAATGGCACTATGCACGCATTCTGCCAATCCTCAGGCACCTCACCATGAGTCATACATACATTAAATAACCTTACCAACCAGTCACCAATACAGTCACCCCCTTTTTTAATAAATTCCACTGCAATACCATCCAAACCTGCTGCCTTGCCGGCTTTCATCTTCCGCAAAGCTTTCACTACCTCTTCTCTGTTTACCAAATCATTTTCCCTAACCCTCTCACTTTGCACACCACCTCGACCAAAACACCCTATATCTGCCACTCTATCATCAAACACATTCAACAAACCTTCAAAATACTCACTCCATCTCCTTCTCACATCACCACTACTTGTTATCACCTCCCCATTTGCGCCCTTCACTGAAGTTCCCATTTGCTCCCTTGTCTTACGCACTTTATTTACCTCCTTCCAGAACATCTTTTTATTCTCCCTAAAATTTAATGATACTCTCTCACCCCAACTCTCATTTTGAGAGGCGCATGTGTTGATGGCCCTACCGTGCGCTCACACTGCTTGTCATAATGACCTGCCCATGAGCTGGTACTGAATGTCATAATGGCCTGCCCATGAGCTCAGTACTCCTGTGATGAAGTCTTCAGTTACACATCGAGGACGTCATTACAGAGGAGACATTAGTCCAAGATAACACCAGGATGAGGCTGGCGTCACGTTGAGGTGCACGTCATCTTGCCTCCCGTCGACGGTGAGGGACTTTCCCACCATCGTCCCGGTGATGCTCTGGGCCACACCTCCACACCCCAGCCGGACACAGCGCCTCCCCCACACCGCTGGAGGCTCAACACCACGACCAGGGAGTTGAGGTGAGGTACGAGCGGTGGTGGAGGACATGACTACCACGTCACAACCTGCCTGAGGTGACTTGAAGCCTTGCCCTCACCTCTGAAAACTCCATCTATTCCAAGTCCTGTGATGTGGTCGTCAAACCGCGAGCTGGACACAGTGTTATTGCTCTCGCCTTCTGGGGTGCTGGGAACGACTACGGCAATACAGCGTTTGGTTCATCTGGCCTCCGTCTGCGCCACACTGCACTGAACCAAGTGGCCGGAAGTCAGCACCACAAGTAAAGCATCCTCCTCGAAGGCTCAGAGTGGGGTGCCTAAATGTGTGTGGATGTAACCAAGATGTGAAGACCCTTACTGAAAAAACAATCACTCTTGAAGTAGAACCTTCAGACACAATTGAAAATGTGAAGGGAAAATAGTGAAATTGGAGAAAAAATGTAGCTTAGACATTGAAGCTTATTGATACAGTGGTTAAATTGATGAGAACTGCTATTGACGTTTGTGTAAATAAATTATACATTTCCTTTTTTCCATAGCCAGAGGTTGAACCATTATGTGACATTCATTTTTTTCATTCATTTCAAGCTAGAAGTTTCAGTTTTCTAAATTGTTTCTTACATTTTTCATATGTATATATACGTGTATGTGTGTGTGTGTTTGCGTGTGTGTGTGTGTGTGTGTATATGTATATATATATGTATATTATCCCTGGGGATAGGGGTGAAAGAATACTTCCCACGTATTCCTCGCGTGTCGTAGAAAGCGACTAGAGGGGACGGGAGCGGGGGGCCAGAAATCCTCCCCTCCTTGTATTAACTTTCTAAAATGGGAAACAGAAGAAGGAGTCACGCGGGGAGTGCTCATCCTCCTCGAAGGCTCAGAGTGGGGTGCCTAAATGTGTGTGGATGTAACCAAGATGTGAAAAAAGGAGAGATAGGTAGTATGTTTGAGGAAAGGAACCTGGATGTTTTGGCTCTGAGTGAAACGAAGCTCAAGGGTAAAGGGGAAGAGTGGTTTGGGAATGTCTGGGGAGTAAAGTCAGGGGTTAGTGAGAGGACAAGAGCAAGGGAAGGAGTAGCAATACTCCTGAAACAGGAGTTGTGGGAGTATGTGATAGAGTGTAAGAAAGTAAATTCTCGATTAATATGGGTAAAACTGAAAGTTGATGGAGAGAGGTGGGTGATTATTGGTGCATATGCACCTGGGCATGAGAAGAAAGATCAAGAGAGGCAAGTGTTTTGTGAGCAGCTGAATGAGTGTGTTAGTGGTTTTGATGCACGAGACCGGGTTATAGTGATGGGTGATTTGAATGCAAAGGTGAGTAATGTGGCAGTTGAGGGAATAATTGGTATACATGGGGTGTTCAGTGTTGTAAATGGAAATGGTGAAGAGCTTGTAGATTTATGTACAGAAAAAGGACTGATGATTGGGAATACCTGGTTTAAAAAGCGAGATATACATAAGTATACTTATGTAAGTAGGAGAGATGGCCAGAGAGCGTTATTGGATTACGTTTTAATTGACAGGCGTGCGAAAGAGAGACTTTTGGATGTTAATGTGCTGAGAGGTGCAACTGGAGGGATGTCTGATCATTATCTTGTGGAGGCTAAGGTGAAGATTTGTATGGGTTTTCAGAAAAGAAGAGTGAATGTTGGGGTGAAGAGGGTGGTGAGAGTAAGTGAGCTTGAGAAGGAGACCTGTGTGAGGAAGTACCAGGAGAGACTGAGTACAGAATGGAAAAAGGTGAGAACAATGGAAGCAAGGGGAGTGGGGGAGGAATGGGATGTATTTAGGGAATCACTGATGGATTGCGCAAAAGATGCTTGTGGCATGAGAAGAGTGGGAGGTGGGTTGATTAGAAAGGGTAGTGAGTGGTGGGATGAAGAAGTAAGAGTATGAGTGAAAGAGAAGAGAGAGGCATTTGGACGATTTTTGCAGGGAAAAAATGCAATTGAGTGGGAGATGTATAAAAGAAAGAGACAGGAGGTCAAGAGAAAGGTGCAAGAGGTGAAAAAAAAAAAAAAAAAATATATATATATATATATATATATATATATATATATATATATATATATATATATTTTTTTTTTTTTTTTTGCCGCTGTCTCCCGCGTTTGCGAGGTAGCGCAAGGAAACAGACGAAAGAAATGGCCCAACCCACCCCCATACACATGTATATACAAACGTCCACACACGCAAATATACATACCTACACAGCTTTCCATGGTTTACCCCAGACGCTTCACATGCCCTGATTCAATCCACTGACAGCACGTCAACCCCGGTATACCACATCGATCCAATTCACTCTATTCCTTGCCCTCCTTTCACCCTCCTGCATGTTCAGGCCCCGATCACACAAAATCCTTTTCACTCCATCTTTCCACCTCCAATTTGGTCTCCCACTTCTCCTCGTTCCCTCACCTCCGACACATATATCCTCTTGGTAAATCTTTCCTCACTCATTCTCTCCATGTGCCCAAACCATTTTAAAACACCCTCTTCTGCTCTCTCAACCACGCTCTTTTTATTTCCACACATCTCTCTTACCCTTACGTTACTTACTCGATCCAACCACCTCACACCACACATTGTCCTCAAACATCTCATTTCCAGCACATCCATCCTCCTGCGCACAACTCTATGCACAGCCCACGCCTCGCAACCATACAACATTGTTGGAACCACTATTCCTTCAAATATACCCATATATATATATGTTATTATTTATTTTATTATACTTTGTCGCTGTCTCCCGCGTTTGCGAGGTAGCGCAAGGAAACAGACGAAAGAAATGGCCCAACTCCCCCCCATACACATGTATATACATACGTCCACACACGCAAATATACATACGTCCACACACGCAAATATACATACCTACACAGCTTTCCATGGTTTACCCCAGACGCTTCACATGCTGTCTCCCGCGTTTGCGAGGTAGCGCAAGGAAACAGACGAAAGAAATGGCCCAACCCACCCCATACACATGTATATACATACACGTCCACACGCAAATATACATACCTATACATCTCAATGTACACATATATATATACACACAGACATATACATATATACACATGTACATAATTCATACTGTCTGCCTTTATTTATTCCCATCGCCACCTCGCCACACATGGAATAACAGCCCCCTCCCCCCTCATGTGTGCGAGGTAGCGCTAGGAAAAGACAACAAAGGCCCCATTCTTTCACACTCAGTCTCTAGCTGTCATGTAATAATGCACCGAAACCACAGCTCCCTTTCCACATCCAGGCCCCACAGAACTTTCCATGGTTTACCCCAGACGCTGCACATGCCCTGGTTCAATCCATTGACAGCACGTTGACCCCAGTATACAACATCGTTCCAATTCACTCTATTCCTTGCATGCCTTTCACCCTCCTTCATGTTCAGGCCCCGATCTCTCAAAATCTTTTTCACTCCATCTTTCCACCTCCCATGTGGTCTCCCACTTCTCCTCGTGGCCAAACCATTTCAAAACACCCTCTTCTGCTCTCTCAACCACAATCTTTTTATTTCCACACATCTCTCTTACCCTTACATTACTTACTCGATCAAACCACCTCACACCACATATTGTCCTCAAACATCTCATTTCCAGCACATCCACCCTCCTGCACACAACCCTATCCATAGCCCACGCCTCGCAACCATACAACATTGTTGGAACCACTATTCCTTCAAACATATCCATTTTTGCTTTCCGAGATAATGTTCTCGACTTCCACACATTCTTCAAGGCCCCCAGAATTTTCGCCCCCTCCCCCACCCTATGATCCACTTCCGCTTCCATGGTTCCATCCGCTGCCAGATCCACTCCCAGATATCTAAAACACTTCACTTCCTCCAGTTTTTCTCCATTCAAACTCACCTCCCAATTGACTTGACCCTCAACCCTACTGTACCTAATAACCTTGCTCTTATTCACATTTACTCTTAACTTTCTTCTTCCACACACTTTACCAAACTCAGTCACCAGCTTCTGCATTTCTCACATGAATCAGCCACCAGCGCTGTATCATCAGCGAACAACAACTGACTCACTTCCCAAGCTCTCTCATCCCTAACAGACTTCATACTTGCCCCTCTTTCCAAAACTCTTGCATTTACCTCCCTAACAACCCCATCCATAAACAAATTAAACAACCATGGAGACATCACACACCCCTGCCGCAAACCTACATTCACTGAGAACCAATCACTTTCCTCTCTTCCTACACGTACACATGCCTTACATCCTCGATAAAAACTTTTCACTGCTTCTAACAACTTTCCTCCCACACCATATATTCTTAATACCTTCCACAGAGCATCTCTATCAACTCTATCATATGCCTTCTCCAGATCCATAAATGCTACATACAAATCCATTTGCTTTTCTAAGTATTTCTCACATACATTCTTCAAAGCAAACACCTGATCCACACATCCTCTACCACTTCTGAAACCACACTGCTCTTCCCCAATCTGATGCTCTGTACATGCCTTCACCCTCTCAATCAATACCCTCCCATATAATTTACCAGGAATACTCAACAAACTTATACCTTATCTCCTTTGCCTTTGTACAATGGCACTATGCACGCATTCTGCCAATCCTCAGGCACCTCACCATGAGTCATACATACATTAAATAACCTTACCAACCAGTCAACAATACAGTCACCCCCTTTTTTAATAAATTCCACTGCAATACCATCCAAACCTGCTGCCTTGCCGGCTTTCATCTTCCGCAAAGCTTTCACTACCTCTTCTCTGTTTACCAAATCATTTTCCCTAACCCTCTCACTTTGCACACCACCTCGACCAAAACACCCTATATCTGCCACTCTATCATCAAACACATTCAACAAACCTTCAAAATACTCACTCCATCTCCTTCTCACATCACCACTACTTGTTATCACCTCCCCATTTGCGCCCTTCACTGAAGTTCCCATTTGCTCCCTTGTCTTACGCACTTTATTTACCTCCTTCCAGAACATCTTTTTATTCTCCCTAAAATTTAATGATACTCTCTCACCCAACTCTCATTTTGAGAGGCGCATGTGTTGATGGCCTTCCCGTGCGCTCACACTGCTTGTCATAATGACCTGCCCATGAGCTGGTACTGAATGTCATAATGGCCTGCCCATGAGCTCAGTACTCCTGTGATGAAGTCTTCAGTTACACATCGAGGACGTCATTACAGAGGAGACATGAGACATTAGTCCAAGATAACACCAGGATGAGGCTGGCGTCACGTTGAGGTGCACGTCATCTTGCCTCCCGTCGACGGTGAGGGACTTTCCCACCATCGTCCCGGTGATGCTCTGGTCCACACCTCCACACCCCAGCCGGACACAGCGCCTCCCCCACACCGCTGGAGGCTCAACACCACGACCAGGGAGTTGAGGTGAGGTACGAGCGGTGGTGGAGGACATGACTACCACGTCACAACCTGCCTGAGGTGACTTGAAGCCTTGCCCTCACCTCTGAAAACTCCATCTATTCCAAGTCCTGTGATGTGGTCGTCAAACCGCGAGCTGGACACAGTGTTATTGCTCTCGCCTTCTGGGGTGCTGGGAACGACTACGGCAATACAGCGTTTGGTTCATCTGGCCTCCGTCTGCGCCACACTGCACTGAACCAAGTGGCCTGAAGTCAGCACCACAAGTAAAGCATCCTCCTCGAAGGCTCAGAGTGGGGTGCCTAAATGTGTGTGGATGTAACCAAGATGTGAAGACCCTTACTGAAAAAACAATCACTCTTGAAGTAGAACCTTCAGACACAATTGAAAATGTGAAGGAAAATAGTGAAATTGGAGAAAAAATGTAGCTTAGACATTGAAGCTTATTGATACAGTGGTTAAATTGATGAGAACTGCTATTGACGTTTGTGTAAATAAATTATACATTTCCTTTTTTCCATAGCCAGAGGTTGAACCATTATGTGACATTCATTTTTTTCATTCATTTCAAGCTAGAAGTTTCAGTTTTCTAAATTGTTTCTTACATTTTTCATATGTATATATACGTGTATGTGTGTGTGTGTGTGCGTGTGTGTGTGTGTGTGTGTATATGTATATATATATGTATATTATCCCTGGGGATAGGGGTGAAAGAATACTTCCCACGTATTCCTCGCGTGTCGTAGAAAGCGACTAGAGGGGACGGGAGCGGGGGGCCAGAAATCCTCCCCTCCTTGTATTAACTTTCTAAAATGGGAAACAGAAGAAGGAGTCACGCGGGGAGTGCTCATCCTCCTCGAAGGCTCAGAGTGGGGTGCCTAAATGTGTGTGGATGTAACCAAGATGTGAAAAAAGGAGAGATAGGTAGTATGTTTGAGGAAAGGAACCTGGATGTTTTGGCTCTGAGTGAAACGAAGCTCAAGGGTAAAGGGGAAGAGTGGTTTGGGAATGTCTGGGGAGTAAAGTCAGGGGTTAGTGAGAGGACAAGACCAAGGGAAGGAGTAGCAATACTCCTGAAACAGGAGTTGTGGGAGTATGTGATAGAGTGTAAGAAAGTAAATTCTCGATTAATATGGGTAAAACTGAAAGTTGATGGAGAGAGGTGGGTGATTATTGGTGCATATGCACCTGGGCATGAGAAGAAAGATCAAGAGAGGCAAGTGTTTTGTGAGCAGCTGAATGAGTGTGTTAGTGGTTTTGATGCACGAGACCGGGTTATAGTGATGGGTGATTTGAATGCAAAGGTGAGTAATGTGGCAGTTGAGGGAATAATTGGTATACATGGGGTGTTCAGTGTTGTAAATGGAAATGGTGAAGAGCTTGTAGATTTATGTACAGAAAAAGGACTGATGATTGGGAATACCTGGTTTAAAAAGCGAGATATACATAAGTATACTTATGTAAGTAGGAGAGATGGCCAGAGAGCGTTATTGGATTACGTTTTAATTGACAGGCGTGCGAAAGAGAGACTTTTGGATGTTAATGTGCTGAGAGGTGCAACTGGAGGGATGTCTGATCATTATCTTGTGGAGGCTAAGGTGAAGATTTGTATGGGTTTTCAGAAAAGAAGAGTGAATGTTGGGGTGAAGAGGGTGGTGAGAGTAAGTGAGCTTGAGAAGGAGACCTGTGTGAGGAAGTACCAGGAGAGACTGAGTACAGAATGGAAAAAGGTGAGAACAATGGAAGCAAGGGGAGTGGGGGAGGAATGGGATGTATTTAGGGAATCACTGATGGATTGCGCAAAAGATGCTTGTGGCATGAGAAGAGTGGGAGGTGGGTTGATTAGAAAGGGTAGTGAGTGGTGGGATGAAGAAGTAAGAGTATGAGTGAAAGAGAAGAGAGAGGCATTTGGACGATTTTTGCAGGGAAAAAATGCAATTGAGTGGGAGATGTATAAAAGAAAGAGACAGGAGGTCAAGAGAAAGGTGCAAGAGGTGAAAAAAAAAAAAAAAAAATATATATATATATATATATATATATATATATATATATATATATATATTTTTTTTTTTTTTTTTTGCCGCTGTCTCCCGCGTTTGCGAGGTAGCGCAAGGAAACAGACGAAAGAAATGGCCCAACCCACCCCCATACACATGTATATACAAACGTCCACACACGCAAATATACATACCTACACAGCTTTCCATGGTTTACCCCAGACGCTTCACATGCCCTGATTCAATCCACTGACAGCACGTCAACCCCGGTATACCACATCGATCCAATTCACTCTATTCCTTGCCCTCCTTTCACCCTCCTGCATGTTCAGGCCCCGATCACACAAAATCCTTTTCACTCCATCTTTCCACCTCCAATTTGGTCTCCCACTTCTCCTCGTTCCCTCCACCTCCGACACATATATCCTCTTGGTAAATCTTTCCTCACTCATTCTCTCCATGTGCCCAAACCATTTTAAAACACCCTCTTCTGCTCTCTCAACCACGCTCTTTTTATTTCCACACATCTCTCTTACCCTTACGTTACTTACTCGATCCAACCACCTCACACCACACATTGTCCTCAAACATCTCATTTCCAGCACATCCATCCTCCTGCGCACAACTCTATGCACAGCCCACGCCTCGCAACCATACAACATTGTTGGAACCACTATTCCTTCAAATATACCCATATATATATATGTTATTATTTATTTTATTATACTTTGTCGCTGTCTCCCGCGTTTGCGAGGTAGCGCAAGGAAACAGACGAAAGAAATGGCCCAACTCCCCCCCATACACATGTATATACATACGTCCACACACGCAAATATACATACCTACACAGCTTTCCATGGTTTACCCCAGACGCTTCACATGCTGTCTCCCGCGTTTGCGAGGTAGCGCAAGGAAACAGACGAAAGAAATGGCCCAACCCACCCCATACACATGTATATACATACACGTCCACACGCAAATATACATACCTATACATCTCAATGTACACATATATATATACACACAGACATATACATATATACACATGTACATAATTCATACTGTCTGCCTTTATTTATTCCCATCGCCACCTCGCCACACATGGAATAACAGCCCCCTCCCCCCTCATGTGTGCGAGGTAGCGCTAGGAAAAGACAACAAAGGCCCCATTCTTTCACACTCAGTCTCTAGCTGTCATGTAATAATGCACCGAAACCACAGCTCCCTTTCCACATCCAGGCCCCACAGAACTTTCCATGGTTTACCCCAGACGCTGCACATGCCCTGGTTCAATCCATTGACAGCACGTTGACCCCAGTATACAACATCGTTCCAATTCACTCTATTCCTTGCATGCCTTTCACCCTCCTTCATGTTCAGGCCCCGATCTCTCAAAATCTTTTTCACTCCATCTTTCCACCTCCCATGTGGTCTCCCACTTCTCCTCGTGGCCAAACCATTTCAAAACACCCTCTTCTGCTCTCTCAACCACAATCTTTTTATTTCCACACATCTCTCTTACCCTTACATTACTTACTCGATCAAACCACCTCACACCACATATTGTCCTCAAACATCTCATTTCCAGCACATCCACCCTCCTGCACACAACCCTATCCATAGCCCACGCCTCGCAACCATACAACATTGTTGGAACCACTATTCCTTCAAACATATCCATTTTTGCTTTCCGAGATAATGTTCTCGACTTCCACACATTCTTCAAGGCTCGCAGAATTTTCGCCCCCTCCCCCACCCTATGATTCACTTCCTCTTCCATGGTTCCATCCGCTGCCAGATCCACTCCCAGATATCTAAAACACTTTACTTCCTCCAGTTTTTCTCCATTCAAACTTACCTCCCAATATACTTGACCCCCAACCCTACTGTACCTAATAACCTTGCTTTTATTCACATTTACTCTTAACTTTCTTCCACACACTTTACCAAACTCAGTCACCAGCTTCTGCAGTTTCTTACATGAATCAGCCACCAGCGCTGTATCATCAGCGAACAACAACTGACTCACTTCTCAAGCTCTCTCATCCCCAACAGACTGCATACTTGCCCCTCTTTCCAAAACTCTTGCATTCACCTCCCTAACAACCCCATCCATAAACAAATTAAGCAACAAATTAAACATATATATATTATTTTTTATTATACTCAGTCGGTCTCCTGCGTTAGCGCAAGGAAACAGACGAAAGAATGACCCAACCCACCCACATACACATGTATACTCATAAACGCCCACACACACATATACATATATACACGTGTACATATTCATACTTGCTGCCTTCATCCATTCTGGTCGCCACCCCACCACACATGAAATGGCACCCCTTTTCCCCCCGTGCGCTCGCAAGGTAGCGCCAAGAAAAACAACAAAAGCCACATTCGTTCACACTCAGTCTCTAGCTGTCATGTATAATGCACAGACACCACAGCTCCCTTTCCACATCCAGGCCCCACAAAACTTTCCATGGTTTACCTCAGACGCTTCACATGCCTTGGTTCAGTCCACTGGCAGCACGTCGACCCTGGTATACCACATCGTTCCAATTCAATCTATTCCATGCACGCCTTTCACTCTCCTGTATGTTCAGGCCTGATCACTCAAAATCTTTTTCACTCCATCCTTCCACCTCCAATTTGGTCTCCCACTTCTTGTTCCCTCCACCTCTGACACATATCCTCTGTGTCAATCTTTCCGCACTCATTTTCTCCATGTGACCAAACCATTTCAGTGCAGCCTCTTCTGCTCTCTTAACCACACTCTTTTTATTACCATGCATCTCTCTTACCCTTTAATTACTTACTCGATCAAACCACCTCACACCACATATTGTCCTCAAACATTTCATTTCCAACACATCCACCCTCCTCCACACAACCCTATCTGTAGCCCACGCCTTACAACCATATAACATTGTTGGAACCTTCAAACATACCCATTTTTATTCTCCGAGATAGTGTTCTCACCCACACATTCTTCAATGCTCCCAGAACCTTCGCCCCCTTGCCCACCCTGTAACTCACTTCCGCTTCCATGGTTCCAGCCGCTGCTAAATCCACTCCCAGATATCTAAAACATTCACTTGCTCCAGTTTTTCTCCATTTAAACTTACCTCCCAATTTACTTGTCTCTCAACCTTACTGAACCTAATAACCTTGCTCTTATTCTCATTTACTCTCAGCTTTCTTCTTTCACATACTTTACCAGACTCAGTCGCCAACTTCTGCAGTTTTTCACCTGAATCAGCCTAAAGCACTGTATCATCAGCAAACAACAACTGACTCACTTCCCAAAGCCCTTTCATCCACAACAAACTGCATACTTGCCCCTTTCCAAAACTCTTGCATTTACCTCCCTAACAACCCTACCCATACACAAATTAAACAGCCATGGAGACACCACGCACACCTGCCGCATACCGACAATCACTTGGACCTGGTCACTTTCCTCTCTTCCTATTCATTACACATGCCTTACATCCTTGATAAAAACTTTTCACTGCTTCTAGCAACTAACCTCCCTCACCATATACTCTTAATACCTTCCACAAAGCATCTCTATCAACTCTTATCATATGCCTCCTCCAGATCCATAAATGCTACATACAAATCCATCTGTTTTTTTTAAGTATTCCTCACATACATTCTTCAAAGCAAACACCTGATCCACACATCCTTTACCACTTATGAAACCATACTGCTCTTCCCCAATCTGATGCTCTGTACATGCCTTTACCCTCTCAGTCAGTACCCTGCCATATAATTTCCCAGGAATACTCAACAAACTTTTACCTCTGTAATTTGAACACTCACCTTTATCCTTATCCCCTTTGCCTTTGTACAATGGCACTATGCATGCATTCCACTAATCCTCAGGCACTTCACCATGTACCATGCTCACATTGAATATCCTTACCAACCAGTCAGCAACACAGTCACCCCCCCTTTTTTAATAAATTCCATAGCAATACCATCCAAATCTGCTGCCTTGCCGGCTTTCATCTTCCGCAAAGCTTTTACTACCTCTTCTCTGTTTACCAAATCATTATCCCTGACCCTCATACCACACACCACCTCGACCAAAGCACCCTATATCTGCCACTCTTATCATCAGGCACAGTCAACAAACCTTCAAATTACTCACTCCATCTCCTTCTTCAACTACCCAACCAGAACACATGCTATGATGTACTAGCTTAGGCACACCAGTTCCTCAGGCTTCCATGGTGTAGCAGTTAGTGTTACTGACAGTGAATCATTGTGGGCCAATCTGGGGTCAGAGCCTCTTGGGTTCAAATCCTAGGCATTGCAGTTGGCCCACACCCAACCCATTTGTTCATCCTCCCCTCAGGATTGGTCAATAAATGGGTACCTGGCTTAGGCTGGGATTTCTGTGTGCATACATAATAGGATTAAAGGCAAGATAAACATATACAAGGTTAAGAGATAGGGCAACATAAGCATAAAACTTTATCCCTGTAACACAGAAATAGTAATTGCAAGTAGTAATCACAAATGGCATAAGACTGAGGATGTCAGGAACCTCCAGATTTAGATTGCATTTGAGTCATGTAAAAAACTTAATGTGTAGTCACAGGCATCAGATTTTAGAATATTAACCAAATTTTTCATTAGATGTGATAATTAATGGATATACTATTTCATATTGTTATTGTCATAATCAGGCAAAAATAGAAGTCACAAAATATAAACCCTGGCAGAATGACTGCCTTTATTTTTGAGTCACAAAATATAAACACTGGCAGAATGACTGCCTCTATTTTTCACCAGAACTTTTTAATTTTTTCCAAGTACATTCTTTACTTTTTATATAGCAATGAAATCCAGTAGACTGCTTGTTGTCAGATTCTGCCTTACACCTTTGGCAAGGCTTTATCAGTATGAGTAAAGTCTCGTCAAAGAATTTTTCACTCCAAAGGAGTCACTATTTTCTTGGTACTGGAAGTAGTACAGCCCCAGCCTGTAAGGGCCTTTAGAAAGATCCAGGACTCTTATAGAAACTGATCCAAGGGTAATTATGAACAGATATCCTATAATGCATATTGATGTTCAGGTTCATTTCTTTTTTGTAATGAAATTATTTTGTCGTTTTCATGGTGCAACTGGTAAACAAGGGTCACCAGTATCAGCTACATCTATTCCTTTTATATCAACTGACTTCGCGTCTTTGATTTGATCATTACATGGTAGTGCACTTGGGAACTTAGTGTTTCATTTTCCTTTGTTTTTTGTATATAGTAGACCATGCACGCACTGTGACTTCTTGCAGTATACTGTCCCCGACATACATCTGAATTCCATTCTGACCAACCAGTCAGATCTCAAATTGGACGTATGTCAGTATATGTAGAATTCTTATACCTCTACAGTATTCTTTTATCCTACTCAGTTTCTATCATGATTATCTTGTTTTTTTATGAACTAGCTTTATTATATGATTCTGTAGTTTATTCTTACCTTTTATTTAAGATTCTTTAGCTCACAGTTCATCATTCTTACTTTTTACTTTATGCAAGTTCCATCATGATTATCTCATTTTTGTTTAACAAGTTTTATGAATTGACATCTAGATGTGTGCACTGGTTTCTCTGTATAATCAGGTTGTATTTGCCGTTATTATTGTCATCTGTCCTTGTTTAATTGTCATATTGAAGGATGAGTTATAGGCATTTTTTTATAGAAGGAAAGATAGCAGTATATGTGAGCAGATGTAAATTTCATATTTAATTAGTCCACTGTAGCGTCCATCTTGTGTTCAGCTCATAATTCGTACTTTGTTATTTCTTGCAGTATATTGTTTTGTTGATTGTTTCAAGTGTATTAATGATCCTGACTTATCTATTTGTGTTTGGTGTTTAGAGATGTCACTCTCGACTTCTACTTAGAGGTAGTGGCATCTACATAGCCTAGTGTATCAACAGAAATTATCATAGGACATAAGCCTGGGCTAATTTGTTAAGGTTGGGACCTTGACAAGTTGGTTTGTGCCACTGTGAGTATAAAGTGTGAACCAAACTGAATACTCCTGTAACTACAAGTGGTAAAAATTTTCTTTAGCTGTAAAACCATTGTACTTGTGTGGAAAGGTCCGATCGTTTTCTATATTGTACATAAAAAAAATCAACTGTCAATTATGGCTGAAAGTAATGTAAACAAATTTATAGAGTCCCCGAACTTGCATAGTTATTACCAGTGCACTAAATATTTTTCCAAATAGCAGGCATGTATGAAATGCACTTAAGGTTAGTTACTAAAAGTGAAATACAAGCAGACTTGGTGGAAGAACTAGAACCTGTGGGTATATTCGGAGATGAGGAAGATAGGGTTAAGAATGTTGACTTTGATGCATGGATGGACATGAGCATACATGTAATATTAGAGAGATTGAGACTTGAATTTGTTTAAGAAAGCACAACTACAAATTGAAGCAGATAAAGAAGTTTTTTTTTTTTTTTTCTTTGTCGCTGTCTCCCGCGTTTGCGAGGTAGCGCAAGGAAACAGACGAAAGAAATGGCCCAACCCACCCCCATACACATGTATATATATACGTCCACACACGCAAATATACATACCTACACAGCTTTCCATGGTTTACCCCAGACGCTTCACATGCCCTGATTCAATCCACTGACAGCACGTCAACACCGGTATACCACATCGCTCCAAATCACTCTATTCCTTGCCCTCCTTTCACCCTCCTGCATGTTCAGGCCCCGATCACACAAAATCTTCACTCCATCTTTCCACCTCCAATTTGGTCTCCCTCTTCTCCTCGTTCCCTCCACCTCCGACACATATATCCTCTTGGTCAATCTTTCCTCACTCATTCTCTCCATGTGCCCAAACCATTTCAAAACACCCTCTTCTGCTCTCTCAACCACGCTCTTTTTATTTCCACACATCTCTCTTACCCTTACGTTACTTACTCGATCAAACCACCTCACACCACACATTGTCCTCAAACATCTCATTTCCACCACATCCATCCTCCTGCGCACCACTCTATCCATAGCCCACGCCTCGCAACCATACAACATTGTTGGAACCACTATTCCTTCAAACATACCCATTTTTGCTTTCCGAGATAATGTTCTCGACTTCCACACATTCTTCAAGGCTCCCAGAATTTTCGCCCCCTCCCCCACCCTATGATCCACTTCCGCTTCCATGGTTCCATCCGCTGCCAGATCCACTCCCAGATATCTAAAACAAAAAAGATTGAGGTTGATGCACAAATGGGTTCCAGGCAAGCCAGTAATGATGTGGATGTCAGAGTGAATAATTTACCATAGTTCATAGAGGAAGAGGCAGAGGATTTCTTTGGTCAATTTGAGATAATAGCCACTTTGAAAAGTTGGAATGAGAGTGATTGGGCAATTCTTATTTAAACAAAATTCAGAGGTAAAGCAAGAGAGGCATATATTTGTTTAGTTATAAAAGAATGTGTTGATTATGAAGTAGTCAAAGAAGCTATGTTAAAAATTGATCAGTTGAGTCCAGAAGTCTACAGGAGAGGCTTTAGAGGTCTGAGGAAATTAACTGAGTAGACTCAGTAGACACATTTAGTGAGATTGTGTGAAATGAAATTTGACGGATGGTGTAAATCTGAGGGTGTCAAAACCATGGAAGGCTTGAAGCAAATTATTTTGCTAGAGGATTTTAAAGAATTAGTACATCCCAATATTAAATATGAAGTCAATAAGGACAAAGTTAAGGATCTTAAATAGGTTGCATGTTTAGCAGATCAACTAGCAATTGCATATAAAATGTACAGGAAAGAGTCATCAGACAGAGTGGATACAAATAATTGAGATATCAGTCCAGTGATAAAGTTCAGCCAAACCATCAAAGGGTTCAAAACAAGGTTTAAATTATTATAAGCAAAATTTGGGTGATAAGATGTAAGGTCAACCACAAACAAATATTACTAAATCAGTCAGGTTCTAACAGACCTGAGGGTCAGCAGGAGAGACTGCCAGTGAGATGTTATGCATGTGGGGTAACAGGTCTTGTCAAATCTCAGTGTAAAGATACTTCAGAGTCAGCTGCATTAACTGTTGCTTAGGGAAAGCCTCGGAATATGCATGTTGAGATAAGAGGTACCAGAGACAGTGAAGTCAAAAGGTGTGGTTAGTTTTAAACCATTTATGACTGAGGGTGAGATATCACTGGAAGGGAGTTCTAAGAGAAAAATTATGATCTGTAGGGACACCGGAGCTAACCAAAGCTTAGTTCTCAAGGAATTGCTAAAGTGGACTGCAGAGTCGTACTCTGGTGAGGACGCTAGTGTTGGAGGGTTAGAGCAGGCCTGACCATTCTGCTGCATTATGTTAACCAGATTTGTTAATGGTAAAGTTGATGTGAGTGATTAACTTCCTATCCATGGAGTGGACATGTTAGGAAACAACTTGGCTGAAGACAGAGTAGTTTCAGAACCAAAGATGATTGATAATCCCCTTGACCTTGTTGAACCCAATTCTGTTTAGTTGCTTGTTCCTGAAACAAATGTTGATGTGTCTGTTCTTAGAGCTGATGGAACAAAGTTCTGATGATGTAAAGGGAGTTCCTGGCAGGGGTGCTAATATGTACGTGTTAGACTTGCACTCTACATGTTATGATTATTGCAGAGAAAAATACCGATGTGTATCCTGCTTGTGTGGTTACCAGAGTGATGGCTAAGGTTAGAGATGTAGATGATATAGATTGGGTAAAATATTTGAGGAGAGTTTGATGTTGAGTTAGGTGACAAAGTGGGGTTGAAAGTGGATTATTTTCCAGATTTCAAAGTTCATAAAGATGAGTTGATAAAGTTTCAGTTGGAAGATATTAGTCTGAAGGAAAATTGGACTGAAGCAAAGAGAAATGGCCAGTTGTATGATGAGTCAGGTAAAAAAGCAGTTTTAGTTCCTTGGGTGTATAGGAATAATATAATTTCTTTATCCCATGATTCTAGTTTATCTTTAGGAATAAGGAAGACTGTAAGTGTGCTACTGATGCATTTTATTGGTTTAAGAAAGATGCTGCCCAATTTTGTAAAAGTTGTCAGATAGTAGGAAAACCAAATCAGCTTCCTCAAGCTCTTGGCAAACATTTTGGGAAAATCATAATTGATTGTGTTAGACCTTTGCCAAAAACTTGAAGAGGAAATACTTATGTTGACTATCATGTTTGTCAGCCCGCTTTTCCGAAGCAATTCCACAGAGGAGAATGCACACTAAAATCATTGTACGAGTTATTTCAATATTTTTTGTGGATAGTATTGCCCAAAATAATTTTACTTCCACTATGTTTAAAAAAGTTTTGAAAGGACTTCACATTAAACTGTCTTTCAAGTCCATATCACTCTCAAAGTCAAGATAGCTTAGAGTGGTTTCATCAAACATTGAATTCTTTGAGAATGTATTGAGAAGAACTTGGAATTGATCAGGTTATGAGTATCCCACTAGCTCTGTTTGTTTTGAGAGATACCGTGCAGGAGTTAACAGGTTTATCCCATTTGAGCTTGTTTTTGGTCATGTTGTTATGGGGCCATTGAGTATGTTGAAGGAAAAGTGATAACTCCCAATTTGATTTCAGGAAAAGACTGGATATGCTAGTGAGCTGGCCAGTGAGTACCTGAAGGAGTCCCAGGACGACACGAAAATCTGGTCTGACCAGAATGCCAAAGCCCAAGAGTTGCAGTCGGAAAAGGTGTTAGTGTTACTGCTGATGCAAGGTAACCCTCTCAAAGCAAGGTATAGTGGTCTGTGTATAGTAGAGAAGAAAGTAGGAAATTTGCATTATGTTGTAAACACACCAGATAGGTGCAAGAAGAACCAGTTATGTCATGTTAATTTAATGAAGCCTTATTTTAAGAGAAAAGTGGAATGTGAAAGGAAAGATAGTACAGTAAGGGAAGAAGTGGGTTGTGGATGTGTAAAGGTTGATTATGAAAAACTTGATAGTTCAGATGATATTAAGCTGAGTAGGTGTGAAGATAGAATTTTGAAAAATTCTGAGATTCTGAGTAAGTTAGAAAATAAACTCGAACATTTGAATATTGCACAGACGTGAAATTATTGAAATCATAAATGAGAACATCATTAGTTCCTGATGTCCCCAGAAGAACAAGTGTTATGATTCATGATGTACAGATAGAAAATGTTTCTTCAGTTAAACAACATCCTTACCTAGTGGGTCTGAAGAAAGGGAAATAATGTAAAAGTAGACATAATACATGCTTGAGCATGATTTGATAGAACCAAGTAACAGCCTTTGGAGCTCATCATGTGTGTTAGTTCCTAATCCACATGGTTCTTACAATGTAACCAAATCTGATTCATATCCTGTTCCTCGACTCAATGACTGTATTGACCTAGCAGATGCGAAGTTTGTGAGTATGTTCGATTTGTTGAAAGGATATTGACAGGTAGGCCTGACTGTGAGGGTGAAGGCCATCTTAGCATTTGTAACCATGGGTGGGTTATACCCATGAAGAATAGTGGAAGATGTATTTAGAGATTAGCACATGAAGTGTTGTGTGGTGCTGAAAATTTTGTACATACTGATGATGTGTTGTACTCTAAGGAGTGGGATGAACACGTGTCTGTCCTTGATTAAGAAAATATTTGGAGGGTTAGACAAGGCAAATCTCACTGTAAACTTAACTAAAAGTGATTTTGTGTACTTAGGTTATATTGTGGGAAGAGGATATATACGACTGGTTCATGCAAAGGTTGAAATATTTTTTCCACTTGCATTACCTTTAATGAAACTGTTGTCTAGTAAAGTAAAATATGTGTGCAATGAAACTATAATGATGCTTTTGCGAAGATAAAACAAATGTTAATTTTTGCTCCAGTTTTATGCCCTCCAGATTATGAAAAGCCATTTAAGTTGTATGTGGATGCTAGTGATGCCAATGTTGGCGGAGTGTTAATGGAGAAGCAAGGCATTGATCATCCATTATGTTATTTTTCTAAAAAGTTTCTTCCTTTTTCAGAGAAATTATAGTCTGTTGAAAGGGAAACTCTTGCTTTGATTTTGAGTTTACAGAATTTTAATGTTTATCTAAGGGGGTTGGGAAAACCCATTTTAAGTTTTTACGGATCATAATCCTTTAGTGTTTTTTTGTACTATATGAAGAATGCTTATCAGCGGTTAACCTGTTGCAGACATACGTTACAAGATTATGACTTATTCAGCATGTAAGAGGGAAAGATAATATTGTAGCAGATGCATTGTCCCCTATACCCACTAGTCATGAGTCAGCCTAAGGGATGACCCATGCATTTTTGGGGAGGGGGATGTTATGTATTTTCTTTTTATATATCTTTGTTTTCTCTTATAGATTCAAAGAATGTTATAAATCTTCCACTTTAATTATGTCATTCACTTTGTTGTATAAATTATTATTAAATTACTGTAATAAATATTTTTTTTTGTATACAGAAGTGCTTGTTAAGTTACAACAATAATTTTGGGAGCTGGAGCTAATTTGCTGAAATGCAGATTCGCTCTCTCTGCTCATTGCTTGCTAGGTGACTGGACATGTGTACTGGTTTCTCTGTATAATCAGGTTGTATTTGCCCATATTTTTGTCATCTGTCCTTGATTAATTGTCATATTGAAGGATAAGGGTATAGGCATTACTTGTGAACAGATGTAAAATTCACTTGTAATTAGAATATGTAAATGTTTCAGTGGCTAGTCTGCCATAGCATCCATTTTGTGTTCAGATCATAATTTGTACTCTGTTATTTCTTACAGTATATTGTTTTGTTGAATGTTTCAAGTGATCCTGACCTATCTATTTACTGAAATGTGAAAAGTATAAATTTGGGTTTGGTGTTTAGATGTGCCACTCTTGACTTTATTTAGAGGTAGTGGCATCTACATAGCCTAGTGCATCAACCAAAACAGTTAACTCAGGACATGAGCCTATGCTAATGTGTTAAGTGGTCAAGATCCATCATAGTTGAGGGCAGGTAGGATCTTGACCATCTCACCTCTTCACATACATATTCCCAATTGCCAGTCTTTTTTCAGCACACAAATCCAAAAGCTTTTCATTTCTATTCACAACGCTGAATACCCCATGTACATCAATTATACCCTCAGCTGCCACATCACTCACTTTCACATTTAAGCACCTATCACTAATACCTGGCCTTGTGCACCAAAGCTTCTGACACATGCTCAACTGCTCCCAAAACACTTTCCTTTCATGATCTTTTTCTCATGACCAGGAGCATATGCACCAATATCACCCACCTCTCCATCCACTTTCAGTTTTACCTACATCAATCTAGAATTTATTTTCTTACACTCTGTCACACACTCCCACAACTCCTGCTTCAGGAGTAGTGCTATATATATTGGTGCTGATTCAGGTGAGAAACTGCAGAAGTTGGTGACTGAAAAAGTGTGTGAGGAGAAAGTTGAGAGTTAATATGCCAAAAAAGTGTGAGAGGAGAAAGTTGAGTTAATGTGAATAAGAGAAAGGTTATTAGGTTCAGTAGGGTTGAGGGAAAAGTTAATTGGGATGTAAGTTTGAATCGGGGTTTGAACATGCAGGAAGGTGAAAGGTGTGCAAGGAATAGAGTGAACTGGAACGATGTGGTATACTGGGGTCGACGTGCTGTCAATGGATTGAACCGGGACATGTGAAGTGTCTAGGGTAAACCATGGAAAGTTTTGTGGGGCCTGGATGTGAAAAAGGGAGCTGTGGTTTAGGGCATTACACATGACAGCTAGAGACTGAGTGTGAACGAATGTGGCCTTTGTTGTCTTTTCCTAGCGCTGCCTCCCATGCCTGCTGGGGTAAAGGGGTACCATTTCATGTGTGGCAGGGTGGCAGCGGGAATGAATGAAGGCAGCATGTATGAATATGTACATGTGTATATATGTTGAAATGTATAGGTATGTATATGTGCGTGTGAGGGCATTTATGTACATACATGTGTATGTGGGTGGGTTGGGCCATTCTTTTGTCTGTTTCCTTGCGCTACCTTGCTAACGCAGGAGACAGTGATGAAGTACAATAATAATAATAATAATAATATAGTTTGAATGGAGAAAAATTGGAGGAAGTGAAGTGTTTTAGATATCTGGGAGTGGACTAAGCAGCGAATGGAAGTGGAAGTGAGTCACAGGGTGGTGGAGGGGGAGATGGTTTTGGGAGCGATGAAGAATGTGTGGAAGGAGAGAATGTTATCTCAGAGCAAAAATGAGTACGTTTGAAGGAATAGTAGTTCCAAAATATTACATGGTTGCGAGGCATGGGCTATAGATAGGATTGTACAGAGGAGGGTGGATGTGTTGGAAATGAAATGTTTGAAGACATTATGTGGCGTGAGGTGATTTGATCGAGTAAGTAATGTAAGGGTAAGAGAGATGTGTGGTTGAGAGAGCAGAAAAGGGTTTGTTGAAATGGTTTGGACATATGGAGAGAATGAGAAAGGAAAGATTGACAAAAAGGATATATATTTCAGAGGTGGAGGGAACAAGGAGAAGCAGGAGACCTTGGAGGTGGAAGGATGGAGTGAAAAAGATTTTGAGGTTTGGGGCCTGAAGATACAGGAGGGTGAAAGGTGTGCAAGGAATAGAGTGAACTGGAACGATGTGGTATGCCGTGTCGATGTGCTGGCAGTGGATTGAACCAGGGCATGTGAGGTAAACCATGGAAAGTTTTGTGGAGCCTGGATGTGGAAACGGAGCTGTGGTTTCGGTTCAGTGTGAATGAATGTGGCCTTTGTTGTCTTTTCCTAGCACTACCTCATGCACTCGCGGGGGGAGGGGGGGTTGCCATTTCATGTGTGGTGGGGTGGCAGTGAGAATGGATGAAGGCAGCATGTATGAATATGTACATGTGTATATATGTATATGTCTGTGTATGTATACGTTGAAGTGTATAGGTATGTATATATGCGTGTATGGGCATTTATGTATATACATGTGTATATGTGGATGGGTTGGGCCATTCTTTCATCTGTTTCCTTGAGCTACCTTGCTAACGCGGGAGACAGTGACAAAGTATAATAAATAAATATGTATATCATACTACTATTCGCCATTTCCTGCATTAGCGAGGTAGCATTAAGAACAGAGGACTGAGCCTTTGAGGAAATATCCTCACTTGGCTCCCTTCTCTGTTCCTTCTTTTGGAAAATTGAAAACGAGAGGGAAGGATTTTCAGTCCCCCCCGCTCCCTCCCCTTTTTGTCGCCTTTTATGATGCATAGGGATTACGTGGGAAGTATTCTTTCTCCCCTATCCCAGGGATAGAAGGCAACTAAAGGGGATAGGAGTGGGGGGCTAGAAACCCTCCCCTCCTTGTATTTTAACTCTCTAAAAGGGGAAACAGAAGAAGGAGTCTCGTGGGGAGTGCTCATCCTTCTCAAAGGCTCAGATTAGGGTGTTTAAATGTGTGTGCACTTAACCAAGATGAGAAAAAAGGAGAGATAGGTAGTATATTTGAGGAAAGGAACCTGGATGTTTTGGCTCTGAGTGAAGCAAAGCTCAAGGGTAAAGGGGAAGAGTGTTTTGGGAGTAAAGTCAAGTGTTAGTAAGAGGACAAGAGTAAAGGAAGGAGTAGCACTAATCCTGAAACAGGAGTTGTGGGAGTATGTGATAGAGTGTAAGAAAGTAAACTCTGGATTGATATGGGTAAAACTGAAAGTGCACTTGGGAACTTGTGTTTCATTTTCCCCATGGACTCTTAGTTGTATATGTATGTATATGTTGAAATGTATAGGTATGTATATGTACATGTGTGGGCATTTATGTATATACATGTGTTTGTGGGTGAGTTGGGCCAACCTTTCGTCTGTTTCCTTGTGCTACCTCACTAACGCGGGAGACAGCATCAAAGTATAATAAAAGAAATAAAATAAAACATTCTTTAAAGCACACTTCTTTGCCTTTATCCATTAGTAAACAGCATTGCCATACATGTATTGTCAACAAGGTAGCACCAAGAAACATACAAAGATAGGCCACATCCACTCAAATCCATGACCCTTAACTGTTTACACAATATTTCATGATATGATGCATAAACTATTTTGATACTTAATCTTATGCTGTTTCCCAACATTACTGTATCTGATGGGCAAAGGGCCAAAATAGGGCATATATGACATGATGAAGGTAAAGTGGAATAGTACAGGGTTTGGATATGAGTAGTAGGAGCTGCTTACAGTGGACCATACATGACAGAAAATGAGTGCAAATAAAGTCACTATTTGTTTGATAGTGATGCTACATCATTAAGTGGAATAAGAACTTAGTCACAAAAAATATACAAAATGAAGATGACTTTTCACTTTTAGACAGTGATTTCACTTCACTGAAAAGTCAGTTATAGGATACAAAATAATGTTGAAGAGTTCCACCATTTATTACACATAACAAGGGCAGAATGCCCATTATATGATATTCCCTTTAGGAATACTTATGAAGTCTTGTTCAAAGGGATCCAGCATTCTTTTAAGACCCATTCTTGACTGTGGATATCCTAAAAGTATCCTACATTTTGATGTATTTATGTGAATCCAACTTCAACAAGAACTGTTATGAAAGTGCAACTCTTTGTAAGACTCCCCATACAAGATAATAGTCTTATCAAGTCTTAAAAAAAAGAATGTAAAAAAAAAGAATGCATAAAAAAAAAATCAAACATAAAAAAGGCATAACAAATGAATTTTAAATATCTTTAATGAGGAGCCTTTGTTCAAGAGATGTGACCCATCATAAAAAGGTACCATCCTTAATGAGGGACATTGTATAATATTGCCATCCTATCACTTAACAAACCCATTCAATATTCAGTTTCAGGCCACATGGGGAATGTTTTCTAGATTTTGTTAAAATTTCTCAATACTCCAGTACTTTAATCACAGTAACATTTGCTTTATATGGAATTCTTCATCTGTACTTACAATAGATCTGTCATATTTGATATTCACGATGTACTGTAATATTAAAGAAAATGTTTGGTATTGATAACCTGTCATCAACCACAGATCACTTGATGTTTAGTCAGATATAAGGACAGTTATAAGAAAGATGAAAAGTCACACAGAAGACCCTTAAGAAGAAGAAGAAGAAAAAGAAAAGGCTGTGGACTGTCTCTCAAGATCCTACATTATATATATATATATATATATATATATATATATATATAAAGAGCATTTAAAATGATTTAGTGTACAGCACAAACACCATCTACGTTAGAGGACATTGGCAGCTCTGTGTACCAATAACAGTAGCTATTGTAATGTACATACAACCAACTGGATGGGATTTGCTTCTAAGAACATAAAAGCCAGTTGCTGTGATAAGTTCATTAATCTTCACATTCTTTAAATAATTTTTACAAATATGGAGATGTAGGCCACGTTATAAGATTTGTTACTTTACCATTCTGGAAGGCTTTTCACTAAACTATTATTTCTAATTAACCTTGGAAACTTTACTTACAATTTTTTTTTACCTTTGTAGGTTTCCCTGTGCCTTAAAAGAACTGCCATTTTCATTTTATGAAAAAAATATAGAACATACATGTTGTACTAAGAAGTGAGTTATGTTTATTGGTATTGTGATATTACACAATGGTGTATAAATTATGCTGTACAGAAAAAAGTACTTCATACAAATGTTAAAAAATTAAATAAATAGGTACTTTAGTATCTCTGCAGTGAGTAATAGCACAGGTATCTCATGAAGCAAATCTGGATGCTCTCTACTTCCGACGAAAATCAGGATGGTATTGTACAGTCTAGCAAACTTGTTTTCTACAAGACTGAGCCTGATACTAGCTTGCTTAAAGCAGGCTAGGCCAGCACAACTTGTCCTTTTCCTTACTGATGTATTCTAAAATCAAAAGAAGTTAAAAAATCTCTTGGTTAAGTCAGCCAAACTGAAAAAGTAGCTTCCCAGATCCCTGGCTCCTGCATCACCCATTACTTCATGTGAGATCAACAAGTCTGCAGTTTTACATGGTTTAACCATAATATACAGAAGATGGAGGTCAACAAAAACATAACCCAATCTTTCACAAAAATTTTCTTGAATATAAATACCTTCAAAAACATGACTTAGCTATTCTAATATTTCAAATCTGATAAATGTGGAGGAAACATTGGGCCATAATAGCATATAATACAAAAGAAAGAGCAGTAGATATACATACAGGTTTTAAAACTATTAACTCATGTACATTATTCCTATAATTTACAGAAAATGCATAATATATATATATATATATATATATATATATATATATATATATATATATGCACATTTGAATATTTACCATAAATAAAATGATCACATATGGACCTACAAAAAAAATAACTGTACAACTAAAACATATGGCAACAAATAAATCACAATTACAATAGTTACAATCTTTTATATACAAGTGAACTGTCAAGACTTCACCAATCTTCGTCTTCAGACACATACACACACATTATAAATACATGAAGCACTTGATCAACATTCTTTTTTTTCTAACAGTGAAATGTCTTCACTATTAGGAAGTTCTAATCAAAATGTCTTTCCTCTTCGATCAAGGTCTTCAACTGTCTATCAAAGCATCTATTATGATCCAACAGTTCTAAACACAAAAAGCCGATGCTTTATTTCACATTTCATGCCACCAATAAAAACATTTATGCTTTGCTTCAACAGTTATTACACTGTACACAGTTTGGCTATAAATATGATGTCTGTGAAGTATGAAATGGTATCAGGTGTATGCATTCAGGGCAACAGAATAAATCATTTAAAAGCACTCCAGTTTTAATGATAAAATGATATGACCTCCTGAACATGATGAGAATGACCTTAATTGTTGACACGAATGGAAATCTTTGAAGTTGATCTCTGATCAATAGTGTTCCCAAGTACAAAACTTTAATGAAATTATATGCTTAAAATGAGAAAACACATTACAAAATGTGTTGAAATGGGGGGTGTCTTATACAGAAAAAAGTGCTTAAGTCCTGAAGCCAGTTAAGTACGATCTATCTATTGCTACCGTACATGAGGATCTCACAATGGAGGGATAACAGGGACGTGTTCATGGGGTAACACTTCATGGAAGTTTAGGGCGGGCTGCTCACATGGTTGTGCACTTGTATCACTCTTATTCTCTTCTACTACTTCTGTAGTTTTTGCTGATGTCCACCACAAGTTTTCCAAACATGCAGCTTTCAACAGCAACAATAATATTTACTTTGGCAAAAATGACATTTCTTATACTCCTGTTGGCACACTATTCATCTTCAATGCACCCTGAATACAGCAGCCTTAGCACTGGAGAAGACTTGACCAGGACTCAGGTTTCACATTTTATTTCCTATTCCGAGAAGCAGCAGATTTTGAGCGATCAGAGATAGATGAAAGACCCTCGGCTCGGCTTTTGGAACGTCGCATACTGTTAAGACCTTCACCTGAGAATGGAGAAAATTGTATCAAAAGAACACTACAAACTCAACCAACAACTAAAAAAAACAGTATCTTGTATCTTAAGCTTTTGAACTGGTGAAAAATATTTATTACTATAACACATGCATTATGATACCTTGAAAATGCCTTAAGTTTCTCATGCAAAAATGTTCACTGATATTTAAGCTACTTAATACCCCCTTGTAGCAATATACAAAGAAGGGACTTCTGGTAATTTTCAGTTATTATATGCTAATCCTATGAAATTATATATATTAAACATGATTACATTTACGATTCACTTTAACATAATAAATGCTCTTTTATTTTCAATTATCTCGACCAATTTCTGTGAAAGAGTCCTGGTGTTACCCTAGATTTCTTTACAGGGGCTCCTTCATCCCATGGTTGCAGCTCTTGCAACAGTCCCTGGCTTTACCCCTTGGATATCCCCAAACCATTCTTCCCCTTTACCTTAAAGCTTGTTTCAATAAAAGCCAGAACACTGAAATTCCTTTCCTTAAACATATTACCTTCCTCTTCTAAGTTCTTATCTTGGTTATATCCAGACACCTGAGCCTTCAAGGAGGGTGAGCAGAGCATTCCTTGCTTGGCTCCTTCTTTTGTTCTATCTCTTAGGGGAAAAAAAAAAGAAAGGGGAGGGGGTAGCCCTTCATTCTCACACCTCTTGGTCATTTTCTGAGACACAGAGGTAGAATTCTTTCTCTCCTACCCCTTGGATTATACTCTGGTTGGGGGCTATGCAAGAAAGTCTGGGAGAGTGGTTTGGTGAAGAGAGATGACGACATGAAAGCCTTGCAAAAGATGAAATCCAAAAAGGTGGCAGGAGTGAATGGCACTGAAGTTGAGTTTATTAAGATAGCAGGTGACTTGTTGATTGGTTGGTAAGGATATTCAATGGGTGAAGTGCCTGGAAAATTGTATGAGAGGGTACTGATTTAAAGGGTGAAGGCATATACAGAGCATCAAACTGGAGACAAACAGTGTGGTTTCAGTAGTGGAGGACGTGTGGATCAAGTATTTACTTTGAAGAATGTATGCGAGAAATACTTAGAAAAACAGATGGATTTGTATGTAGCATTTTATGAATCTGGAGAAGGCATATGATTGGGTTGATAAGGGATGGTTTGTGGAAGGTCTGAAGAAGATATGGTGTGGGGAGTAAGCTGCTAGAAGCAGAGAAGTTTTTTATCAAAGGTATGAGGTGTGTGTATGAATAGGAAGAGAGGAGATTGACTGGTTCCCAGTGAAGGTCAGTCTGTAGCAGGGGTGTGATGACATCATGGTTGTTTAATTTGTCTATGGAAGAAGTGGTGAAGGAGGTCAATGCAAGAGTTTTGGAAAGAGGGGCGAGTATGCAGTCTACTGAAAATGAGAGGGTCTGGAAAAAGTCATTTGTTGTTTGCCGATGATACAGAACTGGTGGCTGATATGAGCGAGAAACTGCCTAAGATGGTGACTGTCTGGAAAAGTGAGGGAATGGAGAAAGTTGAAAGTAATTGTGAAAGAGAGCAAGATTATTAGGTTCAGCAGGGTTGAGGGACTAGGGATGCAAGTTTGAATGGAGGAAGTGAAGTGTTTTAGACATCTGGGAGGGGACTTGATAGCAAGTGGAACCATGAAAGTGGAAATAAGTCATAGGGTGGGAGGGGGCAAAGGTTCTGGGAGCGATGAAGAATGTCTGGAAAGAGAGAAGAGAGAACATTATCTTGGAGAGCAAAAACAGGTCTGTTTGAAGGAATAGTACTTCCAATATTATATGGTTGCGAGGCATGTACTGTAGATAGGGTTGTTAGAAATAAATGTTTGAGTATAACATATGGAGTGTGGTGAAAGTGTGTGGTAATAAAAAGTGTGGTTGAGAGAGCAAAAGAGGGTGTGTTGAAATAGTCTGGACATATGTGGCAATGTTGACAAAGAGGTGGAGTTAACAAGAAGTGGGAGACCAAATTGGAGGTGGAAGGATGGAGAGATCAGGACCTGAACATGCAGGAGGGTAAAAGGTGAGCAACTGGAATGATGTGTTATAATTGGGGTCGATGTAAAATGTCTGGGGTAAACTATGGAAAGGTCTGTGGGGCATGGATGTGGACAGAAAACTGTGGTTTTGGTGCATTACACATGACAACTAGAGAATGAGTGTGAGTGGATGTGGCCTTTTTTCACCTGTTTCCTGGCGTTACCTCACTGACACGGGGTGGCGATGCTGTTTCCTGTGGGGCAGGGTGGCACTTGGAATGGATGAGGGTGAGCAAGTACAAATATGTGCATGTGTACAGGTACACTACCAAATTTCCGGCAAATGATGGTTTGGAACGTGGTTTCAGAAGTGGTAGAGGATGTGTGGATCAGGTATTTGCTTTGAAGAATGTATGTGAGAAATACTTAGAAAAGCAAATGGATTTGTATGGAGCATTTATGGATCTGGAGAAGGCATATGACAGAGTTGATAGAGATACTCTGTGGAAGGTAATAAGAATATATGGTGTGGGAGGCAAGTTGTTAGAAGCAGTGAAAAGTTTTTATCGAGGATGTAAGGCATGTGTACGTGTAGGAAGAGAAGAAAGTGATTGGTTCTCAGTGAATGTAGGTTTGCGGCAGGGGTGTGTGATGTCTCCATGGTTGTTTAATTTGTTTATGGATGGGGTTGTTAGGGAGGTGAATGCAAGAGTTTTGGAAAGAGGGGCAAGTATGCAGTCTGTTGTGGATGAGAGAGCTTGGGAAGTGAGTCAGTTGTTGTTCGCTGATGATACAGCGCTGGTGGCTGATTCATGTGAGAAACTGCAGAAGCTGGTGACTGAGTTTGGTAAAGCGTGTGAAAGAAGAAAGCTGAGAGTAAATGTGAATAGGAGCAAGGTTATTAGGTACAGTAGGGTTGAGGGTCAAGTCAATTGGGCGGTAAGTTTGAATGGAGAAAAACTGGAGGAAGTAAAGTGTTTTAGATATCTGGGAGTGGATCTGGCAGCGGATGGCACCATGGAAGCGGAAGTGAATCATAGGGTGGGGGAGGGGACGAAAATCCTGGGAGCCTTGAAGAATGTGTGGAAGTCGAGAACATTATCTCGGAAAGCAAAAATGGGTATGTTTGAAGGAATAGTGGTTCCAACAATGTTGTATGGTTGCGAGGCGTGGGCTATGGATAGAGTTGTGCGCAGGAGGGTGGATGTGCTGGAAATGAGATGTTTGAGGACAATATGTGGTGTGAGGTGGTTTGATCGAGTAAGTAATGTAAGGGTAAGAGAGATGTGTGGAAACAAAAAGAGCGTGGTTGAGAGAGCAGAAGAGGGTGTTTTGAAATGGTTTGGGCACATGGAGAGAATGAGTGAGGAAAGATTGACCAAGAGGATATATGTGTCGGAGGTGGAGGGAACGAGGAGACGTGGGAGACCAAATTGGAGGTGGAAAGATGGAGTAAAAAAGATTCTGAGTGATCGGGGCCTGAACATGCAGGAGGGTGAAAGGCGGGCAAGGAATAGAGTGAATTGGATCGATGCGGTATACCGGGGTCGACGTGCTGTCTATGGATTGAGTCAGGGCATGTGAAGCGTCTGGGGTAAACCATGGAAAGTTCTGTGGGGCCTGGATGTGGAATGGGAGCTGTGGTTTCGGGCATTATTACATGACAGCTAGAGAATGAGTGTGAACACAGCTAGAGACTGAGTGTGAACGAATGGGGCCTTTGTTGTCTTTTCATAGCGCTACCTCGCACACATGAGGGGGGAGGGGGATGTTATTCCATGTGTGGCGAGGTGCCAATGGGAATAAATAAAAGCAGACAGTATGAATTATGTACATGTGTATATATGTCTGTGTGTGTATATATATGTATACATTGAGATGTATAGGTATGTATATTTGCGTGTGTGGACGTGTATGTATATACATGTGTATGGGGGTGGATTGGGCCATTTCTTTCGTCTGTTTCCTTGCGCTACCTTGCAAATGCGGGAGACAGCGACAAAGCAAAATAAATAAAATTGGGAGGTGAGTTTGAATGGAGAAAAACTGGAGGAAGTGAAGTGTTTTAGATATCTGGGAGTGGATCTGGCAGCGGATGGAACCATGGAAGCGGAAGTGGATCATAGGGTGGGTGAGGGGGCGAAAATTCTGGGGGCCTTGAAGAATGTGTGGAAGTCGAGAACATTATCTCGGAAAGCAAAAATGGGTATGTTTGAAGGAATAGTGGTTCCAACAATGTTGTATGGTTGCGAGGCATGGACTATGGATAGAGTTGTGCGCAGGATGATGGATGTGCTGGAAATGAGATGTTTGAGGACAATGTGTGGTGTGAGGTGGTTTGATCGAGTGAGTAACGTAAGGGTAAGAGAGATGTGTGGAAATAAAAAGAGCGTGGTTGAGAGAGCAGAAGAGGGTGTTTTGAAGTGGTTTGGGCACATGGAGAGAATGAGTGAGGAAAGATTGACCAAGAGGATATATGTGTCGGAGGTGGAGGGAACGAGGAGAAGAGGGAGACCAAATTGGAGGTGGAAAGATGGAGTGAAAAAGATTTTGTGTGATCGGGGCCTGAACATGCAGGAAGGTGAAAGGAGGGCAAGGAATAGAGTGAATTGGAGCGATGTGGTATACCGGGGTTGACGTGCTATCAGTGGATTGAATCAAGGCATGTGAAGCGTCTGGGGTAAACCATGGAAAGCTGTGTAGGTATGTATATTTGCGTGTGTGGACGTATATATATACATGTGTATGGGGGGGGTTGGGCCATTTCTTTCGTCTGTTTCCTTGCGCTACCTCGCAAATGCGGGAGACAGCGACAAAGTATAAAAAAGAAAAAAAAAAATATATATATTATCCGTGATGATATGGGAGACACAATACTTCCCACTTTTCCCTGCATGTCATAGAATGCAACTAAAAGGGGAGGGAGTGGGGGGCTGGAAGTCCTCCCCTCCCATTTTTAAGTTTCCAAAAGAAGGAACACAGAAGGGGGCCAAGTGAGGATATTCCCTCTAAGGCTTAGTCCTCTGGTCTTAACCCTACCTCGCTAATGCGGGAAAAGGCGAATATGTATGAAAAAATTATATCTTTTTATTTATTATACATAATCGGTTTCCCGCATCAGCAAGGTAGTGTCAGGAAACAGATGAAGAATGGCCCATCCACTCATATAAATGTATATACACATAAAAGCCCATATAAGGTCAGAATTAGTTATTACAGCAGCTAACACCACTCATTTGTAATGATGTCATGTTAGCTATGTATTCAATCTTCTGAATATCATACAAGCAAAAAGTATTGAATACTGAATCAAAGAATATCTTAAAATCTAATTACTTTTGCTGATGCTTTTCCTAATGCCAATATCACTTAGCCTCTCTGCAGTTGATCGCGAACGTTTCATATCACTTATTCCACCTTCAGTACCACTGCTCCGTGCAGCCCTCATAGCACGTCCTCTTCGGTCCAAAAGTAGTTTCTCTGGTTTGACAAACATACCACATTTTGGGCGACATGCAAAATACCGGACACCATTCACAGAGCCATCATTTTTACCTGTTGGGTGTAATACCTGTTTCAATAAAAAAGTGAGGAATCCTTTCTTTTCTATGGAATAATTAGATAAATTCAATGTTCACAAACCTGAAGGTTTTGTAACAGAACAGGTCAGAATGATTGCATGTACAAAATTTTGGAACTAAAGCAATCCTTATGAGTATCCAAATACCAGATTTTCATTCATCAAATGTATTACTTTTTATGCCACATTTCTATGAGATATATAAATGAAAAATAAAAAGCAATGAATTGGTCATAAAATTTCTCTAGACAATTCAGACAACACAACTGAATACATGCTGTGATTTGTCCTTTCAACCACACTTGTATAATATCTCTCTTTTCTTCGTCCTCCTTTCTCCCTCCATTTACCTCACTTGCATACACTTTCTCATTACTATAAATACTCCAAGTGCTCCTAAAGTAAAAACAATAGGGTAAGAGCCATGCCATATGAAGAATGTTAATGAACTTGGCTTATAGCTATCCCCAACATAATGACAGACTTTTTTTTTTTTTTTTTTTTTTGCTTTGTCGCTGTCTCCCGCGTTTGCGAGGTAGCGCAAGGAAACAGACGAAAGAAATGGCCCAACCCACCAACATACACATGTATATACATACGTCCACACACGCAAATATACATACCTACACAGCTTTCCATGGTTTACCCCAGACGCTTCACATGCCCCGATTCAATCCACTGACAGCACGTCAACCCCGGTATACCACATCGCTCCAATTCACTCTATTCCTTGCCCTCCTTTCACCCTCCTGCATGTTCAGGCCCCGATCACACAAAATCTTTTTCACTCCATCTTTCCACCTCCAATTTGGTCTCCCTCTTCTCCTCGTTCCCTCCACCTCCGACACATATATCCTCTTGGTCAATCTTTCCTCACTCATTCTCTCCATGTGCCCACACCATTTCAAAACACCCTCTTCTGCTCTCTCAACCACGCTCTTTTTATTTCCACACATCTCTCTTACCCTTACGTTACTTACTCGATCAAACCACCTCACACCACACATTGTCCTCAAACATCTCATTTCCAGCACATCCATCCTCCTGCACACAACTCTATCCATAGCCCACGCCTCGCAACCATACAACATTGTTGGAACCACTATTCCTTCAAACATACCCATTTTTGCTTTCCGAGATAATGTTCTCGACTTCCACACATTCTTCAAGGCTCCCAGAATTTTCGCCCCCTCCCCCACCCTATGATCCACTTCCGCTTCCATGGTTCCATCCGCTGCCAGATCCACTCCTAGATATCTAAAACACTTCACTTCCTCCAGTTTTTCTCCATTCAAACTCACCTCCCAATTGACTTGACCCTCAACCCTACTGTACCTAATAACCTTGCTCTTATTCACATTTACTCTTAACTTTCTTCTTTCACACACTTTACCAAACTCAGTCACCAGCTTCTGCAGTTTCTCACATGAATCAGCCACCAGCGCTGTATCATCAGCGAACAACAACTGACTCACTTTCCAAGCTCTCTCATCCCCACCAGACTTCATACTTGCCCCTCTTTCCAAAACTCTTGCATTCACCTCCCTAACAACCCCATCCATAAACAAATTAAACAGCCATGGAGACATCACACACCCCTGCCGCAAACCTACATTCACTGAGAACCAATCACTTTCCTCTCTTCCTACACGTACACATGCCTTACATCCTCGATAAAAACTTTTCACTGCTTCTAACAACTTGCCTCCCACACCATATATTCTTAATACCTTCCACAGAGCATCTCTATCAACTCTATCATATGCCTTCTCCAGATCCATAAATGCTACATACAAATCCATTTGACAGACTTATGTTACAATAATCTGTAGTGCAAAATGTTATCATAAGAAAGACTTAAAACATATAAGAAAAGTTACATTCCTAAATACGTCAGTGGAGATGTGGACATTCTGTTCTGGGTGAGACATTGTTCTGACTGTCTAATGTAGTGCTGCATGTTTGCTGCTGCTATTGTGGTGTCAGAGTGTTGTGATGCAACTGTGAGGTCATCTACATATTAGTCCTTCAAACTGTGGTTTGCTAGAGATCATGAAGGAAGAGACTGAAGTGAGCTGGGGAGCTCATATGCAGACTTAAAGTTTTTTAGAGGTAAAACTAAACTTGGTGACCCTGGTATGACAGCAGCCAAAAAGTTGCTCAAACATGTTTTGTTATCGTCATGAAGGGTGGTGTTAAGTATCTACATATAAGTCCTTCATATTGTGGTTTGCTTGAGGTCATGAAGGAGGAGTGAAGTGAGCTGGGGATAGAACTGCTTGAAAAACTCATTTGCAGACTTTTTTAATGGATTTTAGAGGTAAAGCCACTCTGAGTGACTCTGGTACGACAGCCAGCTAAAAAGCTGCTCAAAAATGTTTTGTAATTGTCATGGAGGGGGCATTAAGATTCTTTTGTGTGAGGACTTCGAGGATGGTGTCAAATGCTTTGCTGATGTTATTGCTACTAATAGTACAAAGGACAGGGGTTGAGGTTAGGTGAAGCCATCTAGGGTATTTTGTGTAGTGTAGTGGTTGGGTCAAGAACCATGTTCTGTATGTGAGTGTGGGATATTCTGCTTGATTCAGTTTAGATAAATTTTTCATAATGGATATTACAAAAGAAGTAATACAGGGCAGCAGAGGGAGTTGAGTGGTCTGGATGGCTTTAGCTAAGATTAGTATTATATTGGCAAGCTTTCATGTGTTATGGATTTTAAAGTGTAGCCAGGAGTGGTTGAAGTCATTTGTAAGTGTTTAGATTGCACCTGAGACAAAGTGTTCCACGTGAAAGTCTGATAAACATTGTTGCTGGGTCCCTTGCAGGAGAAGTTCTTTTGGGTTATAGTTGCAAATACAAGGACCACTTGATTAAGCAATAATTACATTCTTGAGAATGGTGAAGTTCATAAAAAAATGTATAACAAACAGAAAACCCAATGGTTAGAAAACAGAAAACATTTGACAAAATGAATTAACCATCAACTAGCAACTCTGCTATGCAGAAAATAGTACAAAACATGGATAATGTTGTGTACCTGGAATTCAGGCCTTACCCATTGGAACATCTAATTCAACACCAATCCAGGTTCCTGGTGCAAATTCAGTGTGTCCTATGTAGGCTATAACCCCTGAGTAGTTGTAAGGTCGGATTTGAATACTCTCACCAACTTCACACCAGTCTGGCATTGGTGCTAGTGGCTTGTTAGTGATGGAAGGAATTCGTTCTTCATATGCTAGAGGAGGAATAAAAGTAATTAGCACAGTAAATGGACAAACACAAATAAATCTATTCTATCTATCATACATGATTGGCGTTTCCAGCGTCAGTGAGGTAGTGCCAGGAAACGGACAAAGAATAGCCCATCCATTCATATACACATATGTACATAAATGTCCATACACATACATATACATATCCAGACAGATACATACACATATCCAGATATACATGTATACACATGTACATATTCATGCTTGTTTGCCTTCAACCACTCCCAGCACCACCCTGCCCCACAGGAAACAGCATTGCTACCCCCTGCTTCAGCAAGGTAGTGCTAGGAAAACAGACATAAAAGGCCACATGCGTTCACACTCAGTCTCTAGCTGTCTTCTGTAAATCACCAAAACTATAGCTCTCTATCCACATCTAGGCTCCACAGACCTTTCCATGGTTTATCAAAAATGTTTCACCTGCCCTGGTTCAGTCCATTGACCCCGGTATACCACATCGTTCCAATTCACTCTATTCCTTGCATCCTCACCCTCCTGTATGTTCAGGCCCAGATCCCTCAAAATCTTTTTCACTCCATCCTTCCACCTCTAATTTGGTCTTCCACTTCTCATTCCCTCCACCTCTGACACATAAATCCTCTTTGTCAACCTTTCCCCACTCATTCTCTCCATATGTCCAAACCATTTCAACACACTCTCTCATTTCCAACACATCCACCCTCCTCTGTACAACCCTATCTATAGCCCATTCCTCACAACCATATAACATCATTGGAACTACTACTGTTCCTTCAAACATACCCATTTTGGACTCCGAGATAATGTTCTCTCTTTCCACACATTCTTCATTGCTCCCAGAACCTTCGCCCCCTCCCCCACCCTTTGACACATTTCCGCTTTCATTTGCTGCTAAGTCCACTCCCAAATATCTGAGAGAGGGGTGCCATTTCAAGTGTGGTGGGGTGGCGACAGGAATGGATGAAGGCAGCAAGTATGGATATGTACATGTGTGTATATATATATATATATATATGTATATATGGACTCTGAGATAATGTTCTCTCTTTCCACACATTCTTCATTGCTCCCAGAACCTTCGCCCCCTCCCCCACCCTTTGACACATTTCCGCTTTCATTTGCTGCTAAGTCCACTCCCAAATATCTGAGAGAGGGGTGCCATTTCAAGTGTGGTGGGGTGGCGACAGGAATGGATGAAGGCAGCAAGTATGGATATGTATTCCTGGGGATAGGGGAGAAAGAATACTTCCCACGTATTCCCTGCGTGTCGTAGAAGGCGACTAAAAGGGAAGGGAGCGGGGGGCTGGAAATCCTCCCCTCTCGGTTTTTTTTTTTAATTTTCCAAAAGAAGGAACAGAGAAGAGGGCCAGGTGAGGATATTCCCTCAAACTCCCAGTCCTCTGTTCTTAACGCTACCTTGCTATCGCGGGAAATGGCGAATAGTATGAAAAAAAAATATGTATATGTCTGTGTATTTATATGCATATTTATGTTGAAATGTATAGGTAAGTATATGTGTCTGTGGGTTTGGATGGTATTGCAGTGGAATTTATTAAAAAAGGGGGTGACTGTGTTATTAACTGGTTGGTGAGGATATTCAATGTATGTATGGCTCATGGTGAAGTGCCTGAGGATTGGCAGAATGCATGCATAGTGCCATTGTACAAAGGCAAGGGGGATATAGGTGAGTGTTCAAATTACAGAGGTACAAATACCAGAGGTATAAGTTTGTTGAGTATTCCAGGGAAACCATGGGAGAGTATTGATTGAGAGGGTAAAGGCATGTACAAAGCATCATACTGGGGAAGAGCAGAGTGGTTTCAGAAGTGGTAGAGGATGTGTGGATCAGGTGTTTGCTTTGAAGAATGTATATGAGAAATATTTATTATTCATTTTGCTTTGTCACTGTCTCCCGCATTACCGAGGTAGCACAAGGAAACAGATGAAAAAATGGCCCAACCTACCCACATACACATCTATATACATACATGTCCACACATGCACATATACATACCTATACATCTCAACGTATACATATATATATATACACACAGACATATACATATATACACATGTACATAATTCATAGTCTGCCCTTATTCATTCCCATCGCCACCCTGCCACACATGAAATAACAACCCCCTCCCCCCTCATGTGCGCGAGGTAGCGCTAGGAAAAGACAACAAAGGCCACATTCGTTTACACTCAGTCTCTAGCTGTATGTAATAATGTACCGAAACCACAGCTCCCTTTCCACATCAAGGCCCCACAGAACTTTCCATGGTTTACCCCAGACACTTCACATGCCCTGGTTCAATCCATTGACAGCACGTCGACCCCGGTATACCACATTGTTCCAATTCACTCAATTCCTTGCACGCCTTTCACCCTCCTGCATGTTCAGGCCCAGATCACTCAAAATCTTTTTCACTCCATCTTTCCACCTCCAATTGGTCGCCCACTTCTCCTCGTTCCCTCCACCTCTGACACATATACCCTTTTGGTCCATCTTTCCTCACTCATTCTCTCCATGTGACCAAACCCTTTAAAACACCCTCTTCTGCTCTCTCAACCACACTCTTTTTATTACCACACGTCTCTCTTACCGTATTATTACTTACTTGATTAAACCACCTCACACCACATATTGTCCTCAAACATCTCATTTCCATCACATCCACCTTCCTGCACACAACTCTATCCATAGCCCACGCCTCGCAACCATATAACATTGTTGGAACCACTATTCCTTCAAACATAGCCATTTTTGCTTTCCAAGATAATGTTATTGACTTCCACACATTCTTCAACGCTCCCAGAACTTTCGCCCCCTCCCCCACCCTATGATTCACTTCCGCTTCCATGGTTCCATCTGCTGCCAAATCCACTCCCACATATATAAAACACTTCATTTCCTCCAGTTTTTCTCCATTCAAAATTACCTCCCCATTGACTTCTCCCTCAACCCTACTGTACGTAATAACCTTGCTCTTATTCACATTTATTCTCAGCTTTCTTCTTTCACACTCTTTACCAAACTCAGTCACCAGCTTCTGCAGTTTCTCACACGAATCAGCCACCAGCCCTATATCATCAGCGAACAACAATTGACTCACTTCCCAAGCTCTCTAATCCACAACAGACTGCATACTTGCCCCTCTTTCCAAAACTCTTGCATTCACCTCCCTAACAACTCCATCCATAAATAAATTAAACAACCATGGAGACATCACACACCCCTGCTGCAAACCTACATTCACTGAGAACCAATCACTTTCCTCTCTTCCTACATGTACACATGCCTTACATCCTCGATAAAAACTTTTCACTGCTTCTAACAACTTGCCTCCCACACCATATATTCTTAATACCTTCCACAGAGCATCTCTATCATATGCCTTCTCCAGATCCATAAATGCTACATACAAATCCATTTGCTTTTCTAAGGATTTCTAACATACATTCTTCAAAGCAAACGCCTGATCCACACATCCTCTACCACTTCTGAAACCCTGCTCTTCCCCAATCTGATGCTCTGTACATGCCTTCACCCTCTCAATCAATACCCTCCCATATAATTTCCCAGGAATACTCCCCAAACTTATACCTCTGTAATATGAGCACTCACTTTTATCCCCTTTGCCTTTGTACAATGGCACTATGCAAGCATTCCGCCAATCCTCAGGCACCTAACCATGAGTCATACATACATTACATAACCTTACCAACCAGTCAACAATACAGTCACCCCCTTTTTTAATAAATTCCACAGCAATACCATCTAAACCCGCTGCCTTGCTGGCTTTCATCTTCCGCAAAGCTTTTACTACCTCTTCTCTGTTTATCAAATGATTTTTCCCTAACCCTCTCACCTTGCACACCACCTCGACCAAAACACCCTATATCTGCCACTCTATCATCAAACACATTAAACAAACCCTCAAAATACTCACTCCATCTCACATCACCACTACTTGTTATCACCTCCCCATTTGCCCCCTTCACTGAAGTCCCCATTTGTTCCCTTGTCTTACGCACTTTATTTACCTCCTTCCAAAACACCTTTTTATTCTCCCTAAAATTTAATGTTACTTTCTCACCCCAACTCTCATTTGCCCTCTTTTTCACCTCTTGCACCTTTCTCTTGACCTCCTACCTCTTTCTTTTATACATCTCCCATTTGTTTGCAATATTTCCCTCCAAAAATTGTCCAAATGCCTCTCTCTTCTCTTTCACTAATAATCTTACTTCATCCCACCACTCATTATCCTTTCTAATCTGCCCACCTCCCACGCTTCTCATGCCACAAGCATCTTTTGCGCAAGCCATCACTGCTTCCCTAAATACATCCCATTCCTCCCTCACTCCCCTTACCTCCTTTGTTCTCACCTTTTTCCATTCTGTACTCAGTCTCTCCTGGTACTTCCTCACACAAGTCTCCTTCCCAAGCTCACTTACTCTCACCACTCTCTTCACCCCAACATTCTCTCTTCTTTTCTGAAAACCTCTACAAATCTTGACCTTCGCCTCCACAAGATAATGATCAGACATCCCTCCAGTTGCATCTCTCAGCACATTAACATCCAAAAGTCTCTCTTTCGCATGCCTATCAATTAACATGTAATCCAATAATGCTCTCTGGCCATCTCTCCTACTTACATACATTATTTTTTTTTTTTCGCTGTCTCCCGCATTTGCGAGGTAGCGCAAGGAAACAGACGAAAGAAATGGCCCAACCCACACCCATACACATGTACATACATACGTCCACACACGCAAATATACATACCTACACAGCTTTCCATGGCCCACCCCAGAAGCTTCACATGCCCTGATTCAATCCACTGACAGCACGTCAACCCCGGTATACCACCTCGACCCAACTCACTCTATTCCTTGCCCTCCTTTCACCCTCCTGCATGTTCAGGCCCCGATCACACAAAATCATTTTCACTCCATCTTTCCACCTCCAATTTGGTCTCCCTCTTCTCCTCGTTCCCTCCACCTCCGACACATATATCCTCTTGGTCAATCTTTCCTCACTCATTCTCTCCATGTGCCCAAACCATTTCAAAACACCCTCTTCTGCTCTCTCAACCACGCTCTTTTTATTTCCACACATCTCTCTTACCCTTATGTTACTTACTCGATCAAACCACCTCACACCACACATTGTCCTCAAACATCTCATTTCCAGCACATCCATCCTCCTGCGCACAACTCTATCCACAGCCCACGCCTCGCAACCATACAACATTGTTGGAACCACTATTCCTTCAAACATACCCATTTTTGCTTTCCAAGATAATGTTCTCGACTTCCACACATTCTTCAAGGCTCCCAGAATTTTCGCCCCCTCCCCCACCCTATGATCCATATTTATGTATATCTCTCTTTTTAAACAAGGTGTTCCCAATTCCCAATCACCAGTCTTTTTTCAGCACATAAATCTACAAGCTCTTCACCATTTCCATTTACAACACTGAACACCCCATGTACACAATTATTCCCTCAACTGCCACATTACTCACCTTCGCATTCAAATCACCCATCACTATAACTCGGTCTCATGCATCAAAACTACAAACACACTCACTCAGCTGCTCCCAAAACACTTGCCTCTCATGATCTCTCTTCTCATGCCCAGGTGCTTATGCACCAATAATCACCCATCTCTCTCCATCCACTTTTAGTTTTACCCATATCAATCTTGAGTTTACTTTCTTACACTCTATCACATACTCCCACAACTGTTTCAGGAGTAGTGCTACACCTTCCCTTGCTCTTGTCCTCTCACTAACCCCTGACTTTACTCCCAAAACACTCTTCCCCTTTACCCTTGAGCTTCGTTTCAGTCAGAGCCAAAACATCCAGGTTCCTTTCCTCAAACATACTACCTATCTCTCCTTTTTTCTCATCTTGGTTACATCCACACACATTGAGACACCCCAATCAGAGCCTTCGAGGAGGATGAGCACTCCCCGTGTAACTCCTTCTTCTGTTTCCCCTTTTAGAAAGTTAAAATACAAGGAGGGGAGGGTTTCCAGCCCCCCGCTCCCGTCCCCTTTAGTCGCCTTCTACGACACGTGAGGAATGCGTGGGAAGTATTTATTTTGCTTTGTCGCTGTCTCCCACGTTAGCAAGGTAGCGCAAGGAGACAGACGAAAGAATGGCCCAACCCACCCACATACACATGTATATACATACTTGTATGTAGCATCTACGGATCTGGAGAAGGCATATGATAAGAGTTGATAGAGATGTTTTTGGAAGGTATTAAGAGTATATGGTGAGAAAGGTAAGTTGCTAGAAGCCCTGAAAAGCTTTTATCAAGGAAGTAAGGCACGTGTACAGATAGGAAGAGAGGAAAGTGATTGGTTCCCAGTGAATGTTGGTTTGCGGCAGGGGTGCTTGATGTCTCCATGATTGTTTGTTTATGGATAGGGCTGTTAGGGAGGTGAATGCAAGAGTTCTGGAGAGAGGGGCAGGTATACAGTCTGTTGTGGATGAGAGGGCTTGGGAAGTGAATCAGTTGCTGTTTGCTGATGATACAGCGCTGGTGGTTGATTCGGGAGAGAAACTGCAGAAGTTGGTGACTTGAGTTTTGTAAAGTGTGTGAAAGATGAAAGCTGAGAGTAAATGTGAATATGACAAGGTTATTAGGTTCAGTAGGGTTGAGGGACAATTCAATTGGGAGGTAAGTTTGAATGGAGAAGAGGAAGTAAAGTATTTTAGATATCTGGGAGCAGATTTGGCAGCAGATTGAGTCATGGAAGTGGAAGTGAGTCACAAGGTGGGGGAGGGGGCGAAGGTTCTGGGAGCGGTGAAAAATGTGTGGAAGACCAGAACATTATCTCAGAGAGCAAAAATGGGTATGTTTGAAGGAATAGTGGTCCCAACAATGTTATATGGTTGCGAGGCATGGGCTATATAGATAAGGCTGTACGGAGGAGGGTGGATGTGTTGGAAATGAAATGTATGAGGACAATATGTGGTGTGAGATGGTTTGATCGAGTAAGTAATGAAAGGGTAAGAGAGATGTGTGGTAATATAAAGAGTGTGGTTGAGAGAGCAGAAGAGGATGTATTGAAATGGTTAGGTCACATGGAAAGAATGAGTGAGGATAGATTGACAAAGAGGATATATGTGTTAGAGGTGGACAGAATGAGGAGAAGTGGGAGACTAAATTGGAAGTGGATGGATGGAGTGAAAAAGATTTTGAGTGATTGGGGCCTGAACATGCAGGAGGATGAAAGGCATGCAAGGTATAGAGTGAATTGAAACGATAAGGTACACCGGGGTCGACGTGCTGTCAATGGATTGACCTAGGGCATGCAAAGCATCTGGGGTGAACTATGGAAAGTTTTGTGGGGCTTAGATGTGGAGAGGGAGCTGTGGTTTTGGTGCATTACACATTATAGCTAGAGACTGAAAGTGAATGAATGAGGCCTTTGTTATCTTTTCCTAGCGCTACCTCATGCACATCTGGGGGGAGGGGGGTACCTTTTCATGTATTGTGGGGTGGCGACGGGAATGTATGAGGGCAGCAAGTATGAATATGTACATGTGTATATATGTATGTCCGTGTATGTATATGTATGTATACATCAAAATGTATAGGTATGTATATGTGGGTGTGCATGTATGTACATATATATATATATATATATATATATATATATATATATATATATATTTTTTTTTTTTTTTGCTTTATCACTGTCTCCCACGTTTGCAAGGTAGCGCAAGGAAACAGACGAAAGAAATGGCCCAACCCACCCCCATACACATGTATATACATACACGTCCACACACGCAAATATACATACCTACACAGCTTTCCATGGTTTACCCCAGACACTTCACATGCCCTGATTCAATCCACTGACAGCACATCAACCCCGGTATACCACATCGATCCAATTCACTCTATTCCTTGCCCTCCTTTCACCCTCCTGCATGTTCAGGCCCCGATCACACAAAATCTTTTTCACTCCATCTCTCCACCTCCAATTTGGTCTCCCACTTCTCCTCGTTCCCTCCACCTCCGACACATATATCCTCTTGGTCAATCTTTCCTCACTCATTCTCTCTATGTGCCCAAACCATTTCAAAACACCCTCTTCTGCTCTCTCAACCACGCTCTTTTTATTTCCACACATCTCTCTTACCCTTACGTTACTTACTCGATCAAACCACCTCACACCACACATTGTCCTCAAACATCTCATTTCCAGCACATCCACCCTCCTGCGCACAACTCTATCCATAGCCCACGCCTCGCAACCATACAAAATTGTTGGAACCACAATTCCTTCAAACATACCCATTTTTGCTTTCTGAGATAATGTTCTCGACTTCCACACATTCTTCAAGGCTCCCAGGATTTTCGCCCCCTCCCCCACCCTATGATCCACTTCCGCTTCCATGGTTCCATCCGCTGCCAGATCCACTCCCAGATATCTACAACACTTTACTTCCTCCAGTTTTTCTCCATTCAAACTTACCTCCCAATTGACTTGACCCTCAACCCTACTGTACCTAATAACCTTGCTCTTATTCACATTTACTCTTAACATTCTTCTTTCACACACCTTACCAAACACAGTCACCAGCTTCTGCAGTTTCTCACATGAATCAGCCACCAGCGCTGTATCATCAGTGAACAACAACTGACACTTCCCAAGCTCTCTCATCCACAACAGACTTCATACTTGCCCCTATTTCCAAAACTCTTCCATTCACCTCCCTAACAACCCCATCCATAAATAAATTAAACAACCATGGAGACATCACACACCCCTGCCGCAAACCTACATTCACTGAGAACCAATCACTTTCCTCTCTTCCTACACGTACACATGCCTTACAACCTCGATAAAAACTTTTCACTGCTTCTAACAACTTGCCTCCCACACCATATATTCTTAATACCTTCCACAGAGCATCTCTATCAACTCTATCATATGCCTTCTCCAGATCCATAAATGCTACATACAAATCCATTTGCTTTTCTAAGTATTTCTCACATACATTCTTCAAAGCAAACACCTGATCCACACATCCTCTACCACTTCTGAAACCACACATGCCTTCACCCTCTCAATCAATATCCTCCCATATAATTTACCAGGAATACTCGACAAACTTATACCTCTGAAATTTGAGCACTCACTCTTATCCCCTTTGCCTTTGTACAATGGCACTATGCACGCATTCCGCCAATCCTCAGGCACCTTACCATGAGTCATACATACATTACATAACCTTACCAACCAGTCAATAATACAGTCACCCCCTTTTTTAATAAATTCCAATGCAATACCATCCAAACCTGCAGCCTTGCTGGCTTTCATCTTCTGCAAAGTATGAGGCCTTTGTTGTCTTTTCCTAGCGCTACCTCATGCACATCTGGGGGGAGGGGGGTACCTTTTCATGTATGGCGGGGTGGCGACGGGAATGTATGAGGGCAGCAAGTATGAATATGTACATGTGTATATATTTATGTCCAGGTATGTATATGTATGTATACATCAAAATGTATAGGTATGTATATGTGGGTGTGCATGTATGTACATATATATACATACATTAATTATCCCTGGGGATTGGAGAGAAAGAGAACTTCCCATGTATTCCCTACGTGTTGTAAAAGGCAACTAAAAGGGGAGGGAGCAGGAGGCTGGAAATTCCCCTACAGTTTTAACTTTTCCAAGAGAAAGATCAAAGAAGGGGACCATGTGAGGATTCTCCCTCCTAGGCTCAATCCTCTGTTATTAACGTTACCTTGCTAACACAGGAAATGGCAAATATGTATGAAAAAAAAATACATAAATATATCGTTCATGTGCCATACTTATAAATAAATTCTTACCAACACATTCAGAGGATGATGCAGGTGAAGTTCCATTCATTGTGTGAGAATCAGTCATAGATGACTGAGACTGAGCTAAGGGGAAGGACAGGCGATGAGTGGGATTCCTCTTGTTAGAAATGCCACGTCTCATCACTACCTCTGAGCAATTTGTCATGGATATTGATGAAGTGGATGAAGAAGATGATAAAGCAGGAGAAACTGGACTCATCGATTTTGGAGAAGTAGTATTTATAAATGTCGATAAGTTGGCATTACAAGAGTTTGCCTTGTGACTTTTTGAATTTTCTGCATTTTTCTCATCTTCAATTATTCTGACCTCACTTTCAGAATGAATCTGACAAGGACTGTTATTAGTGGCATCAGCAGACTCATTAAGGTGAAGACTCTCCAACTGTTGATTGATTACTGTCCTTGTGTCACTGGAATCACTCTCACCAGAGCTGAAAACAGAGTATTCTCATTCAAAACAATGACAAAAAATTGTAGCACTTTTTTATTACAAGAAAATATCCAATAGAAATATGCAGGGAAGTACTAACTTTTCATAGGAACGCTCAGAGCTCTTATATGGCGGGCAGACAAAGTGTTGGGTGTAACCTTAAAATCCAACATAAATGAGGAGGCTTAAGTCCTCATTTAAGCTTAAAAGGGGTTGTTTCAGCTGAAAACAGGGGCTGTGGTTACTGTCTTATATGTTTCAACCAACATCCTATATGAGTGAAGACAACTTTAAAAATTCACAGCAGTATACTACACATCTGGAAAACAACTATTAACCATGTTGGTAGTTACAGCTACTAAGCTTTGAAATGTCAAACACAGGGAATCCTACATTCACTTTTGGCCTCAATTCTTTGTGATCTGAAAGAAATGTAGAAAAAAGGAAGGTAAGGAAGTCTATGTCATAAAAATATATCAGGAGAAAATATAAAAAGACTAAAAGGAGATCCTTGAACTGTAAACACGAAAAGGGGGAAGGAGAAGAAAGGGTATGAAAAATCTCAAGGGGTTTTGCTTAAAATCATATCAGGAGTTGATAAATTTGTAAACCAGGTACAACAAATGACATAACTACATGACTAAGTTCAAAAGGTACCAGTACCTCTTACTCAAATTTTCAAAGAAAGGGGTTAACCATACTTAAGATATTAACAAATGTGGAAACAAATGACAGCTGCACTGCCCTTCAGTGAAGAAAAAAACTCAGTTTGTAAAAGAAAAATTTAAGCCATGATATCCATTATTGCTGAATATAACAATTTTGCTATAAATCTGAACTTCTTATAATTCAGCACTTCAGAGTTGCAGCGCTTACTAGAAAAGTGAATTCTAAAGAATGAAAAACTTTCTCTCTAAGGCAGTGTCCAGCAAGCTCAGAGAAACTCTCAGAATCATAGAATCCTCTCACCTCTAGCCTTCTGGTGTGATTACAGTCCTTCATACTTTGATAATCTGCCAATAAGCAACCCCTACCTGGCAATGATGTCATCATCCCCTTAGCCAACAACTGGATAGCCTGGCCATTTCATAATTCTTGGAAAAAGGACATTATTTTGGTGGTGGTCACTCACTATCCTTTCTTGTTTGCCCATTCCTACCTTGTGCATAACTCACACTTCTCTTGCAGATGGAATGACTTTGCCCAACTATCCTTTCAAGAGCAGTGTTCCTCAGGGTTCTGTCCTTTTCTGCCTACTCTCTTTCCTCTCAATAAGTACCCTACTCTCTTCTACTTCTATCCTTATTCTGCGTTAGCAAGGTAGTGCAAGGAAACAGACAAAAGAATGGCCCAACCCACCCACATACACATGTATATACATTAACGTCCACACATGCAAATATATATACCTATACATCTCAATGTATACATATATATACACACACAGAGGTATACATATATACACATGTACATAATTCATAGTCTGCCTTCATTCATTCCCATTGCCACCCTGCCACACATGAAATAACAACCCCCTCCCTCTGCATGTGCGCGAGGTAGTGCTAGGAACAGACAACAAAGGCCACATTCGTTCACACTCAGTCTCTAGCTGTCATGTAATAATGCACCGAAACAACAGCTCCCTTTCCACATCCAGGCCCCACACAACTTTCCATGGTTTACCCCAGACGCTTCACATGCCCTGGTTCAATTCACTGACAGCACGTCGACCCCAGATTACCACATCGTTCCAATTCACTCTATTCCTTGCACGCCTTTCACCCTCCTGCATGTTCAGGCCCCAATCACTCCAAATCTTTTTCACTCCATCTTTCCACCTCCAATTTGGTCTTCCACTTCTCGTTCCCTCCACCTCTGACACATATATCCTCTTGGTCAATCTTTCCTCACTCATTCTCTCCATGTGACCAAACCATTTCAAAACACCCTCTTCTGCTCTCTCAACCACACTCTTTTTATTACCACACATCTCTCTTACCCTATTATTACTTAATCGATCAAACCACCTCACACCACATATTGTCCTCAACCATATCATTTCCAGCACATCCACCCTCCTGCGCACAACTCTATCTATAGCCCACGCCTCGCAACCATATAACATTGTTGGAACTACTAATCCTTCAAACATAGCCATTTTTGCTGTCCGAGATAAAGTTCTCGACTTCCACACATTCTTCAACGCTCCCAGAACTTTCGCCCCCTCCCCCACCCTATGATTCACTTCTGCCTCCATGGTTCCATCCGCTGCCAAATCCACTCCCACATATCTAAAACACTTCACTTCCCCAGTTTTTCTCCATTCAAATTTACCTCCCAATTGACTTGTCTCTCAACCCTACTGTACCTAATAACCTTGCTCTTACTCACATGTATTCTCAGCTTTCTTCTTTCACAAACTTTACCAAACTCAGTCACCAGCTTCTGCAGGTTCTCACACGAATCAGCCACCAGCGCTGTATCATCAGCGAAAAACAACTGACTCACATGAATCTGCCACCAGCACTGTATCATCAGCGAACAACAACTGACTCACTTCCCAAGCTCTCTCATCCACAGCAGACTGCATACTTGCCCCTCTTTCCAAAACTCTTGCATTCACCTCCCTCACAACCCCATCCATAAACAAATTAAACAACCATGGAGACATCACACACCCCTGCCGCAAACCTACATTTACTGAGAACCAATCACTTTCCTCTCTTCCTACACGTACACATGCCTTACATCCTAAATGAAAACTTTTCACTGCTTCTAACAACTTACCTCCCACACCATATATTCTTAATACCTTCCACAGAGCATCTCTATCAACTCTATCAGCCTTCTCCAGATCCATAAATGCTACATACAAAAACCATTTGCTTTTCTAAGTATTCCTCACATACATTCTTCAAAGCAAACACCTGATCCACACATCCTGTACCACTTATGAAACCACACTGCTCTTCCCCAGTCTGATGCTCTGTACATGCCTTCACCCTCTCAATCAATATCCTCCCATATAATTTTCCAGGAATACTCAACAAACTTATACCTCTGTAATTTGAGCACTCACTTTTATTCCCTTTGCCTTTGTACAAACAATGGCACTATGCAAGCATTCTGCCAATCCTCAGGCACCTCACCATGAGTCATACATACATTAAATAACCTTACCAACCAGTCAACAATACAGTCACTCCCTTTTTTAATAAATTCCACTGCAATACCATCCAAACCTGCTGCCTTGCCGGCTTTCATCTTCCACAAAGCTTTTACTACCTCTTCTCTGTTTACCAAATCATTTTCCCTAACCCTCTCACTCTGCACACCACCTTGACCAAAACACCCTATATCTGCCACTCTATCATCAAACACATTCAACAAACCTTCAAAATACTCACTCCATCTCCTCACATCACCTCTACTTGTTATCACCTCCCCATTAGCCCCCTTCACTGAAGTTCCCATTTGTTCCCTTGTCTTACGCACTTTATTTACCTCCTTCCAAAACAGCTTTTTATTCTCCCTAAAATTTACTCTTATAATGATAATTCCACTTTAGACTCTTCATCTCACTTTTCCTCCCCTCCTCCCTTAATACAAGCTTTCTTTCTTGTACTAACCAAACTTTCTAGCTCAATTCTGATGTGTGCATTATCTTGCAGCATGGAAGCAGTAACCTTTTTTACTTTAAAAGTACTGAAACCCAAGTTTTCCCTTAATCTCCATCTTAGGATCATTTGTTTCCCTCTTTTCAACTTCAAAACACAATTCAACCCTGTAATAACATAATCATGTTGGCTATAGCCATATCCTCCACTCTATTCTGGAGACTCCACATGATTAACATCACAAAGTTTGCTTCCATAATTATCTCTCTTGTAAGAAGCTAAAGAGGTTTTATTTCCTCAAGTATGGAATACTGCTTACTTATCTAAGGTGGCTCATCCCTGACCTCTCTATTAACCAGAGTGGAATCAAAAGCCTTCTGTCTCATTATCTCCAGCATCACCTCTCTTCAAACTTCCCTTTCCATGCGCTGCAATGTTACTACTTTCTCTTTATCATATGGGTAGAATCTTAGCCACTGTTCTCATGAACTGCCTGATGGATCCCTAGACTCCCAAGGTTTGGACCCATGGCTTGAGTTTGGCTGCTGCTTACCACAGTTTCTGTGTGGAGATTGGCTACTTGAGCACAAGCCATTATGATGCCTCTTTCTTCCCTTAAACAACTAAGCTGTGAATTCTCTTCCTTATTTCATCCTTCATTCTGTATAACTTTTCCTCCCTTAAGTCTCACATCTACAAAACAATATCAGAACCCTGATTAATTTCTTTCTTTATCTTCGACTTCTTTCTTTCACCTAAGATAGCCTTGATTGGGGCATGTTTTGCCCATGCCATGTCATTCACTAATAAAGATATCAGATAATTTTACACAAATTTTAATTTGCTGTTTCAAATAAGATATATTTCATTATTCATCTATTAAACTTAATTGCTGTCTCCCGTGTCAGTGAGGTAGCACAAGGAAACAGATGAGGAATGGCCCGACCCACCCACATACACATGTATATACATAAATGCCCATATACCTTTCAATGTATACATACATAAACATACACAGACATATACATATATAAACATGTACATATTCATACGTACTGCCTTTATCCATTTCCGTCGTCACTCTATCACATATGAAATAGCATCACCCCTCCAGCAAGGTAGCATCAGGAAAGGACAAAAAAGGCTACATTCGTTCACACTCAGTCTCTAGTTGTCATGTATAATGCACTGAAACCACAGCTCCCTTTCCATATCCAGGCCCCACACAACTTTCCATGGTTTACCCCAGATGCTTCACATGCCCTAGTACAATCCATTAACAGCATATCGACCCCAGTATACCACATTGTTCCAATTCACTCTATTCCTTGCATGCCTTTCGCCCACCTGTATGTTCAGGCTCCGATTGCTCAGAATCTTTTTCACTCCATCCTTCCACCTCCAATTTGGTCTCCCGCTTCTCCTTCTTCCCTCCACCTCTGACACACATATCCTCTTTGTATAAATATTATGGCTCATTATTGAAAACAATTCATTCTGTTATAAAGACAGTAGTCAATTACTCGAAGTACAGGAAGAGAAATAAAAAAAAGAAGATAAAAGTGGGGCAGTCCACACATCACATGAATCTAACAGCTGTCAGCAGTTTGCCCTCAGCATTCCTAACTGATGAAGCACTCTCAACTTTTAAATATTCTCAGAAGGATGTTAATGGCCTAAAAGCACCCTTACATAACTTTTCTTTATTGTAATATGATTATCTTTCAAACATAAACAAAAATCATCAAACCTGAAAATATGAATTTTTGAGTTTTTAAGGGTAGGAAACGTGAACCAACCCTAACTATCTGGTTATCAACCAAATACACTGAAATAAACAAGCGTGAATTTTGATAGTTCACAAGCTAAATCAAGGGGATTGAACATACGATCTACCATGAGAGGCTAAAAGAACCAGGAATTCATGGCACAGAAAGAAGAGTAAAGAAAAAGATACATGATAATCTATGCATGTCAACCAAATGAATGGATGAAAGTCAATATTATGGACTTAAAAAGTGCTGCTTACAATAAGGAAGAAACGGAGTTTGTAAGCCTGCAAAAATACCATGGAATATATGCAACAAAGATTTTAAACATAAATACAAGAGCCCTACAAGAAAGCTAGAAAGACTATCAATGTACTACCAGGATAAATAAAAAACAGGCAATAAAAAACTACGGGAACCATGGACTGATAAAACATGAATGAGCATGGTGGCAGAGAGACACACTGTAGGTAGTTGCATCGACCTAGGGGAGTGCTGCGTGAGTAGAAGGAGAGTGTGTAGCTGACACATCTGGGGCAATCCTTCCTCATTTTAAGATAAGAAGGGAGGACAAGGAGATAAAGTTTGTTTTTCCTGAACCTGGTATAGCAGGGTCATGATACAGCATAGTTCAGTATAACGATTTTGATAAGACACCAGAACTTAAATTCATTCCCATATTTTCACTAAGGCATAAGCAGTCGCAGCATAACACAAGCACAGTAAAGTCTGCAAGGCCTGGTTGCAGATTGGGATTTATGGTTTAGGTGCATTACACATGACAGATAGAGGATGGATGTGAGAGAGTGAGACCATTTCTTTGTCTCTTCCTGGCACTTCCTTGCTAATTTGGAAAAAGGTAGAAAAAATAGTCATTTACCACCAGTATTGTGCCTTTGTATGATTTGAGTACAATGGGAAAACAAGCTCAACAGAAAGATAAATCATCACATCCTCTCTCAACAGGAGCTGTCAGATGTGTCATCCATACCCTCCTCTGCCCTCTCACCCACCAGTGGAACTGAATATCACAAAGGTTTTTCTTTGTATCTAAATGCTGATCTATCAGATCATAAAGTAGAAAAAACTTTTTTGCTTCCATCGTGATGGAATTTCTGGACCATGCAAATTGCTTAAGGGTTAACAGGAAGAATGTTAAAAGCTTCAATCACAATATCTGTGTTAACAATCCAAGCTACACTGTAATGATAAGGGGCTGTTAACATTTCGTGAGGATCCTCTTCAACCACTGGAGAACAGGTGTCTAGTGTTTGCAGATGAGGTATGTTATAATGTTTGGAACTAAAAATAATATATGTATGATATTTTTCCCATATTCCTTTGTTAAATATGTATGATATTCAAAACTTGAAAGCTGTCTGCCAGGTTTTGTGAAGGGCTTCACCTATATGGGGCACATTATAATTATCAAAGAAGGTGGTGAAAATGAAGATTTTAAAAATCTAAAATGTTTAATGTCAATGTTAGGTACTTTTTTCTCTGAATGATGTTACGCTCTTACTTTCTGTAGTGTAATGTTCCACATGCACATTACCACAGACCATCTACAAAGATAAGAGCCTGCCATAGTAACATTCTTCTGTAATTTTTGAGAACCCCACCTGTGTAACAGCCTTGTGATAATATTCTCACTGTATGAGGTTAAAAGCCTACATATCTTGAGATGAAGCAGTGTTAAGCTCAATGGAGGGATAAATATCCTGATATAAATGAAATGGTTGGACAAATGGTGCATCTCCATGTAAATTACCTCTGTTTGTGTAAGTGCTAACAGGAAATGTTATGTGATACCTTATTGTTGATACATCCACGGTGGCATGATTTGCGGGCAGGTCCTTGTCTGGGGTTTCATCAACACTGACGCTCCGTACTGACAAAGAGTCTTCACTCAGGGTTGTAGATGATACTGCACCTGATCCATATCCACTGAAGATGAGAAAGATACCGGGGTTATAACAATGGTCTTAGGCAAGCTTTTTATATTCTAAGAGTGTGTGAGTTGTCATCATGGATGTTAATGATAAGAAGAATTGTTTTTCAAACATACATATGTTGGGTAAGGGGTGTATTTAATCTGTCTAACTATATCTCTGATGCCCGTTCCTTTTGAGAACTCCCCAAGATGGTGACTATGGCAAAAGCAGTGAATTCCAGTGCTGCTTCTTAGCCTTTATGCTTCACCCTTAACATACCACTAGCAAAAGGGCAACTATAATGCAGTGCTTTCCAAGGTTCCTACCAACTACTACTCCATAATGTTCCTGCTTAATGTTGCAACCCAATACTTTTAACTAATGCTCCCACCTAATGTTCCTAACTACTACCTCTACCTAATGCTCCTGCCTAATTCTTTTATCTACTACTTCTATCGTGTTCACAACCCTGCTAAGGAGACTGGTCCTTATATGCAAATCAAAAGAATAGGGTTACAGAGGGGAAGAAGGGAGGTAATATTCACCTGTAAATCATAAGATGGGAGCGGGGGGGCTGGAAATCCCCCCCCCCCCCAAGAAGGAACAGAGAAGGGGGCCAGGTGAGGATATTCCCTCAAAGGCCCAGTCCTCTGTTCTTAACGCTACCTCGCTAACACGGGAAATGGCGACTAGTTTGAAAAAAAAAAAAAAAAAATCATATGATAATTAAGATAAGAGCTTTCTTGAGGAATAAAAAGTTTTCCCCTCATGTCATCAGAAAATCTATGCATGAAAAGGCTATTGATAATAGTGCTTTCTCTGGGTCTAATTGAGAATATGTAAAGTGAATGAAAGCTAAGAGAGAATTCAGCTTGTAAATGAAAGAGTGCCTACAGCTATTTATCTAAAATACTGTTCATGCTAAGTACCACAAAAAGTCAGTAATGATACTCAGCTGCTTAATTTTATGCAAACTGATACATAATACTGATTCAGTGTCACTGAGATCAGAAAAGAACAGAAGGAAGACAAGGTATCTTTGTCATACAAGCATACCAATGACTTTTGAGAATCCTATTCAAATGCAGATTTTCTCTACAGAATGAGATGCTGGAAGGATTGTAACTCATAAACAAATGTGAATTATGAAAACTGTTAACCCATCTTACTGGTGAAGTAAATGTAATTAGCAGTGTGGCTTGGCCGAGGTCTACCTTACAACCAATCAACAACTCCACTCAGTGATGATGTCAATGTATCCTTGCTGTTTGGATTGATGCCTACAATCTGATCTGTGAATTCTGAGTTGTCAGACAGCCAGAAGGAGAAGGCTAAGGATGTCATTCCTGAGGCAGCCTTTTACTAGCTAAAGGTGGGTCCATTATGAGTGAGCTGCTGCTGCTGGTATGGCTTAGTGGAGAGCGAAAAGTAAGCATTTCTTCACTTGATTTAATGAGTACCAGAGTCTTAAACCTTGTTTTCCGAGAAAATATCCCAGAGCAGAGGTTCCCAACTTTCTTCATTTCATGTATCACTTGATAGTTTCATAAATGGCCATGCACCACTATGACCACAGGTACACATATGAGGGTGAATGTAAGATACTTATACCAGTGAACTGACTGCTATCATGATTACCTATGTTTGTAAATTTTTCAAGTGCTGGGAAACTATCTATCTATCTATCAATAACCAAGATGCCCATTCCCTCTGGGAACTTCCTTCAACAGGGTGGGTATAGCAAAGTCTCCATTTACCTTTGTCCTTACAAGCCTCCCTCACTAGGGAAACACTCAATTTGCATGTTATTTGCCTTCCATCCATAAATGAATGAGAAAATAGTGCATGAATAAACACTAACTAATCATTACTCTCCCAAACACCTGATCCACGCATTCTCTACCACTCCTGAAAATACATTGTTTCTCCTTAATCTGATGCTCTGTACATGCCTTCACACTCTCAATCGCTACTCACCCATACAATGTACCAGGTGCACTTAACAAACTTATATCTCTGTAGTTTAAAAACTCAGCTTTTTTCCTCTTGCCTTTGTACAATGGCACTATACATGCATTCCACCAATCCTCATGCACCTCCCCATGAAAATCCTAACAAAGCAATCAATAACACAGTCATCCCTTTTCTTATGAAGTTCAACTACAATACCATCCACACCAGATGCCTTACCACATTTCATCTTAAACACGGGTTTCACTGCCTCTTCTCTCTTCACCAAACTACTCTCCCTGAAGCTCTCAGTTCACATACCTCCCTGACCAAAACAATTCACATCTGCTACGCTATCATTAAACACATTTAACAATCTTTCAAAATACTCAATCTATTCTCATTACTACTTGTTATCACTTCCCCACTCATCCCTTCACTGATGTTCCAATTTGTTTTCTTATTTTTCTCACACAAGTTACCTTCTTCCAATACACCGTATACTCCCAAAAGTTTACTGATAATAACTCACCCCAACTCTTATCTGCCCATTTTTTCAACCCCTGCACCTTACTCTTGACCTCCTGCCACTTTGTCTTATACATCACCTTATCATTTGCACTCCTTTCCTGTAAGTACTGCCATATACCTCTTCTCTTTCACTAGAACTTTACTTTGTCATCCCACCACTCACTACCCTCTCTAATCTGCCAATCTCCCATCTTATGCATACCAAACATTTTTCTTGTAAATGCCAGCAATGCTTCCCTAAGTACCTCCCACTCCTCAATCCCTAACCTTCACTTACTCTCATCCTTAGCCATTCTTCATTCAATTTCTCCTGATATTTCTTAATACAGGTCTCTTTTCTAAGCTCACCTACTCTAACCACTCTCTTCTCACCCATAATGTTTCTTCTTTTCAAAAAAACTTAAATAAATTTTCACCCTAGCCTCAACAATGTAATGTTCAGCTATCCCACAAGCAATCCCTTACAGCACATTCACATCCAAAAGTTTCCCTTTTGCATGCCTATCCTTTAGTATCTTTCCTACTCACACATGTATACTTGAGTATGATGGTTATTTTAAACCAGGTATTCCCAATCAGTCCTTTTTTCCCCACACAACTTTGCAAGCTATCCACCATTTCCATTTGCAATACTGAATACCCCTTATCCCTTAATTATACCGTCAACTGCCACATTGCCCATCTTTGCATTTGAATTAGCATTTAAATAGCAGTCTCTTGCATAAAAAAATGCTGACACAATCACTCAGCTGCTTCCAAAACACATGTCTCTCAAGATCTTTCTTTTCATGTACAGGTGCTAAGCATTAATAATTCCCTATCTTTTGCAACCCATTTTCATTTATACCCACATGAGTCTAGAGCTCACTTTCTTACACTCAGTCACACACTCCCACAACTCCTCCTTCAGCTCTTGCCTACTCCTCCCACCACCAAAACTCCCTACCCATCCTGCTCCATCACCACTAATTTACTCCTAAGACATTTCCAAACCATCCTTCTCCTTAATCCTTGAACTTTGTCTCACCCAAGAGCCAGAACATCCAGGTTTCTTTCCTCATACTATCTGTCTCTATTTTCTTCTCATCTTGGTTATATCCACACACATTTAGATACCCCAGCCTGAGCCTTTGAGAAGGATGAGCACTCCTCACTTGCCTCCTGTTCCATCTTTCAGAAATTGAAATAAGAGAGGGGAGGTTTCCAGTCTCAAGCTTCTGCCCCTATAGTCACCTATATCATGAAGGGAGTGAAGATGCAGAATTCTTTCTGTCCTACCCCAGCCTTATTCACCTATAATTGATACATACATCTTGGCACCATTTCCTTTGAATTCAGGAACAATAATTACATTCATCCAATCTTCAGGCATAACCTTCTGCTTCCATGCAAATTACATATCAAATGCATCCACTCTATCACACTTTCTCCTCCATACTTCAACATTTCAGATGTAATTTCATCCAATCCAGGGGCCTTTCCTACCTTCAACCTCATTATCACCCTTCTTGTGAACTGTCCCTTCACATACCTTGCTAAATGCACCTTCACTTATATCCTTTTTCTTCCATCCTCTATACCCATGCATGTAACAACTAAAGCCTCACCTCCTACATTCATTGGTTCTTTAAAATACTTTTTCCATCTTCCTTTCACTTCCTCTTTTTGATTCAGTAACTCCCCTTCCTTAGTTCCCACATTTATATTTCCAATGTTACACCAACCGCTTTCCTTTTTCACCTTCTTCCAATACAATTTCTTATTTTCCCTAAACTTTTGACTCAACTTTCTTCCTAAATCTTCTCTTTTTTTGCTTTCCTCTATCAGCTTCTTAACATTCTGCTTACACACCTTTTTTACTTCCTTCCTCCTTTGTTTATTTCCTCAAGTACATTACTTTCAAGCAATCTACCATATGCATTTTTCTTCTCTTCCAGAGCATTTCTAATCTCATCCATCCACCAGGCATTTCCACTCTTATTCAGTCTTCCTCCAAACATCATAAATACATCATTCACACATGACTATATTCTTATATTTATTGCTCTTCCATCTAAACTTTCTGTCATCCTTCTTTCATACTCTTCACATTCTTCCTGATTCATCTTCCCTCTTGCCAATACTTTTACCTCTCTATTCTTCCTTATGCCATAAATCCACTTCTCCCTAATCCTTCCTCAACTCTAAAAGAACTGCAAAATGCTTACAATCTACAAAGAATTCTCTCAAAACTCTAGCATCCAGCACAACCTTTCTCAACTTTTCATCCACTTGCCACATAGTTACTCAAACCCTTTTGTTCTTCTCTTCCATCATTTCTCATCCATGCCTGAGCTGAAAAAAAGGTGTTTCCAAGGAATAAACCTTTTTAGCACAGACATCCACACAATAACTTCCATTCTCATTACACCAGGAACTCCCCATTTATCAACTACCTTGCTGGTCCCTTCAGCAATACTTGGGTTGATCTTAAGGAATTCAAATGATTTCTTGGACCTTGTTACAAAATGTATCACCATTTCCACATTCATTCCTCACCACTTTCACCTGCACCATGTCTTCTTCAAGTGGTAAATGCTCTTGTCTGCTTTTACACCACTTTCATAAAGTATTCTTTTCTTCATATTTTCAATATACATTGTCGCTGTCTCTCGCGTTAGCGAGATAGCGCAAGGAAACAGACGAAAGAATGGCCCAACCCACCCATGTATACATGTATGTACATACATGCCCACACACGCACATATACATACTCATACGTTTCAACATATACATACACAAACATATACATATATACACATGTACATATTCATACTAGCTGCCTTCATCCATTCCCGTTGTCACCCCGCCACACATGAAATGGCACCCCTCTCTCCCCAAGAGCACGAGGTAGTGCTAGGAAAAGACAACAAAGGCAACATTCATTCACACTCAGTCTCTAGCTGTCATGAGTAATGCACCAAAACCACAACTCCCTTTCCACATCCAGGCCCCACAAAACTTTCCACGGTTTACCCCAGACGCTTCACATGCCCTGGTTCAATCCATTGACAGCACGTCGACCTCGGCATACCACATCATTCCAATTCACTCTATTCCTTGCATGCCTTTCACTCTCCTATGTGTTCAGGCCCTGATTGCTCAAAATCTTTTTCACTCCATCCTTCCACCTCCAATTTGGTCCCCCACTTCTCGTTCCCTCCACCTCTGACACATATATCCTCTTTGTCAATCTTTCCTCACTCATTCCCTCTATGTGACCAAACCATTTCAATACACCCTTTTCTGCTCTCTCAACCACACTCTTTTTATTACCACACATCTGTCTTACCCTTTCATTACTTAATCAAACCACATCACACCTCAAACATCTCATTTCCAACACATCCATCCTCCTCCGCACAACCCTATCTATAGCCCACGCCTCACAACCATATAACATTGTTGGACCACCATTCCTTCAAACATACCCATTTTTGCTCTCCGAGATAACGTTCTCGCCTTCCACACATTCTTCAACGCTCCCAGAACCTTCAACCCCTCCCCCACCCTGTGACTCACTTCCACTTCCATGGTTCCATTCGCTGCCAAATCCACTCCCAGATATCTAAAACACTTCACTTCCTCCAGTTTTCCTTCATTCAAACTTACCTCCCAATTGACTTGTCCCTAAACCCCACTGAACCTAATAACATTGTTCTTATTCACATTTACTCTCAGCTTTCTACTTTCATAAAGTACATTATATATTACATGTACAACTGACACTTTGCATAATTAGGTGCACTCAGCACTTTTCCCTTGAGAAGCATGACTAAGAAAAAAATAAGAACTCAAAGTACAATCAAAACACTGGTAAGTCATGAAGTACATGATACATACATAAAAAGATGCAAACTGGTTGAGAAGAAAGGTGGAAAGATAACCATTGGTCTCTTAAATGGTCTAAAACATGGCATCACTTAGAGGCATAAAAAATCATTCTCAGTGAATGGTTGACATAGCTTTTCCCAAAAAAGTGTGGGATAGGTGGTTTCTGAGAAGAGAACAAAATCTATTTGAATTACACTGCATTTCAGCCAAGATGTATCATAACTCTTTTATATTTCACAGCCATGATAGAGGAAAAGAATAGCCTCATTGCATGAGTGTGAAAAAAAGGGAAAAAAGACAAACTTTAGTTCTCATCAGACCAGAAGAAAGCAAAGCAACATAACCAAAGATCTTGCAATTTCCTGTACATGTCAAAGAAAGGATGGTAACATTTACCTGGATACTGTAGATGGAGTTCCAGCCTTTGCTGCTGCAACTTCGTTTAGGGAATCAAGTGTCTGACTCTGAGTAAGTTGTAGTCTACTACGAATTAAACCACCACTCCTATAAGAGGCAAATTCACTAAACTCCTCATCACCAATGACACTTCCTGAGGTTTCACCTGTAGTGTCATTCTGAAAAAATAAAAAAAATAATGCTGCAAATGTTTCCTCTGGAATTAAAAAAAAATGGAAGAAAAATGAAGCAAAACAACAAATTATTTATCTATATACCTAAACTGAATAAGATTTTTCCATCTTTGTAGCTGCACAATCTATAATGATCAACAAAATGCAGAAGGATGCCTTTTGTTGAAGTCAAATAATGCATTTTGTCAATGGAAGGAATCTCTGAACACTCCTATACACTGGTGACTCAAATGCCCACAGAGGGAAGCATGACATCTATTCATTTCAGATACTGGTCAGCAGTATATGCTACCTGTATTTGTGTCAGCTCCTCTACGCCATGTGAATGTATCTATCCATACACATTTCATGTAACATGGCTGCTCCCAGCTTCTTCACAGATTTGCTCTTGGGCCTAATGGGTATCATTCTTTCTTCCTTTTCAAGCAATAAAGTCTTTTATGAGATTCAGAGGGAGTTTTTTTCATCTAGAAACATAAACATAATGCTGCACATACCAAATCCAACCTCAACTATTCTCTCCTTTATTTTCTCTTTGATGGCAGGAATCCTAAGATGTCTTTCACTTTCATACATCCTCCTTTTAGAGGCAAAGCTATTTTCATGTACCATTTTTACAGTTAAACATGAAATGTTCAGATGAAGTTGCTTCTTGAGAGGGACAACTTTAGTGAATCAATTAGCTATGGCAGCATTACATTAACAATCAATCTTTTGGGAGCACTGGTTTTTCAGAGCTCTCCTGTGTTCATCTTAAAGATTTTCTTCTCATCTCTTTATCAGAAACATGCAGGCATGAAAAATATTCCTTTAATGTCAATGATGTTTATCTATCTATATCTCTGATGCCAATTCTCACCTGGAACTCCCAAAAGGGGGTGGCCACGGCAACAGTCTCCATAACTAGTGAACTCCAGCGCTGCTTCTTAGCCTTTAATGCCTCACCTTTAAGAGGCTTTTGGTAGAGGACAACTCCAGCACAGCGTTTTTGTAGAGGCTCCTACTGACTACTTCTACCTAATGTTCCTGCCTTAAATATGTCCATATCCTCTACTACTACCTAATGTTTCTACCTAATGCTCCTGCCTAAATCTTCCTACCTAATAGTATATACTGCTCCCCCCATTTTGCCAAACGGTAGGGCTAGCACATAGTGCTCAATGCAGGAAAATCTAGAGTTGCAAAGAATGAGCTGTGTGAGTTAAGCATTGTCAAGTGTTATGTATGACAAAGTAATATTGTATGTTTGTGGATAGAATGCCAGTAGTACACATGTGGGTGAGGCAGAGAGAAAAGACAGCTACCTGGGTCAAAGGAATGCAACTTGACAACCACTGAAGTGCTGGCTCACAACTCAGCCATCATGAACCCTCCCGATACCAAAGTGGGTAGTACTCGTAATATACCTCCCTTGTCGCTGGTTATCTGCTAACTACAACCTAACTTTGGCTAAATTTTGCTCTATAACAATCCATTTTGGTACAGTTCTTTCTACAATGTCTAAAAATGTATGAGTATATTCAAAAGACAGAAGAAATGTTTACAACTCAGTTTCAGGAACTTGCATCAAAATGAACCATTTCCATATCGCCAATGTCTTTTTAACATTATTTCCTTTTTGATGTTCCACAAAATGCCTATAATCGCTTACCTTGAATTCAATTTGATTTTTCTTATTTGTTTCCACACTACTTAACCTCACCAACCCAGTTTCAAACAGGTCTTTTTATGTGCCACTTAGTGACCCACTTGAATCTTAGTGAAATCCTTGTAGATGGCTCCAGCTTCTCAAGTTGCCTGCCCTACATGTCATCAGGAGTTCCCAGGGATTTTCTCCTTTGCTCTGCATTGTATTTCATAGGCTTTAGGTAAGTGTTAGGAAAAACAGTGAAGTCTTGAAGAAACTAGATGGTTGGATGAAACAGTGTGAAGAGGAAGCTGGTTCTTGGCGATGAAAGCAAAGTGGTTGCAATTAAGGAAACAGACACAGGTATATTATCTTGGGTAGATAGCTTAGATAGTAGGATAGCAACCGTTGAGATGATGTTGGAAGATACTTCCACCTTCCAACCTGTAAGGAAAACTTGTTGCCGCACTACTGAACAACCTACTATCAACGAACTCTCCACTCACAATAGGTTTAGCGTACTAGATGATGATCAGGGACTCTATAGTCAGACATCAAGATCAGGAGTTCTGTGCGAAGGGTAGAAACAGGAAGAACTTGTGTTATCCATGTGCTAAAATAGACCTCATCCTAGATAAATTTGATGACATACTCTCAAACAATCCCAAAGAAGTGATTCTTTTCATTCAGGTGGGGACGAACAATGCAGTTAATGGGAGATCAGAAGAAATATTAGCAAAGTATAGGGAAATTATCAACAAGTTGAAAGAAAATTGTACAAAGCTTATGATATCGGGACTGCTGCCAAGTACTGGGGTCAATTCATGAATCCTCAAATGAATGCAGAGGATAAACAAAAGAATCGAAACTTCGTAGAGAGGATGATTTCACTTAAATGGAATAAGGAAAGCCCACTTTGGCAGAGTATTAGATGAAAACATTAGGCCTTTTTTTTTTCAACAGAGATAATCTACTCAGGAAAGCAAATCACAGTTGAGCTAACAAAAGAACTAAGAGTGGGGGAGGGTGAGGGGGTAGGTGTGGGAGGTGGGTCAGTGAGGGGGGAATCTGAGTGTGAAAGGGATTTGAGGGACATGGTGTCCAGTTTGACCACAATTAAGGTAGCAGTAGAGGATGTATGGGACCTTGCGGGCAGAGATCCTCGGGGAGAAGCGGTAACCTCACAGGCAAAGGAATTAGCAAAGAGAATAAGTTTAATATACACAAATGCCCATAGCATCATTATGAAATGCGATGAACTCATATCCTATGCAATCACTGAAAAACCATACATTATTGTAATCTCAGAAACTTGGGTAAACTCTGAGAATAAACATTTAATTGCTGAGTAACACCCCAGATACAAACTATTTATGAAAGATCTCTTATACAGGGTAGGTGGTGGAGTTTTGATCTATGCTGATAACAATGTAAATACTATTAAAATAAACAAAGTACACACACACACACGTCTCTTTATACTGACATTACCGACAAGTTCAATGGTAAACTACATCTCAGCGTTATTTACAGACTTCCTAAGCAAAGAGATGACGATAAGATGCTATACAATGAAATCAAAACTATTGTACACTGTAAAGAGATCATAGTATTCAACAGTCCAAACATAAACTGGAAAACATTAACAGGTGACTTGAGATGGAATAAGACTAATGGAACAGACTGAAGACACTTTTCTAGAAGTTAATTAAAAATCAACTAGAGGTAAAAACATTCTTGATCATGTCCTCATCAGTGACACAAACTTAATCAACTCTTGCAAAGTAGGGGAGAGTTTGTCAAACAGCGATCACAATTTGATTAGAGATAAATTTAGATTATGAAATAAATGACAACAAACTCTTCATCCCATATTAAGGCAAGAAAATTTTGGAAACATTAGATATGAAATTCACAGTATCAATTGGACAAAACATCTTGACGTTCACAGAAGAGGAAATGTGGAATAATTCTAAAAACATACTACTTGAGATTGAAAATAAACACATTCCACGAATTACAAAGAAAACTTGCAATATTTCAAAACCATCATGGATAAATACAAGAGCAAGACTAATTAGCCAAAAGAAGAAAACACATGAGAAATTCAAATAAATGGGAACCGATGAAATTGCCAGAAATTAATCAAAATCCATTGTCATAAGACAGAGTAAATGTAACAAAGAAAAAAGAATTTCCTTGAAAGTTAAGAATAATCCTAAGGAATTCTTCAAACACATAAGACAAAGGAAGACAGCAAAAGAAGGAAGTGAACCATTATGAAAGGAATATGACATACTAACTACTGACAAGGAAATGACTACCATACTAAATCATTCTTTTAACTCTGTATTCATAATTGAAGAAACATCTCCAATACTGTAACCAATGAAAATGTTACAAGGATTTGGTAGAGTTGAAGGTTAAAGAAATAAAGAGCTCTGAAGTACTTAAATGCCTGGACCAATGAAATCCTAACAAATCCAACAGCCCTGATAACAGCTCCAAGATTTTCAAGAGTTCAGGAGACAGCTGATACACCCCATATCAAAGATAGTCAACAAGCAAATGTTACTTCCATATATACAAAAATGGACACAAAATGTGTGTCTTGAACTATCACCAAATTAGCCTTAGGTAAAACAATGGAAAAAAGAATACAAAATAAAATTTTCACCTTTTTAGTTCACAAAGTTATACCAGACAACCAACACGGTTTCTACAATAGAAGATCCTGCTTGACAAATTAGCTAAATTTTTCCATGTTATTTATCAAAACTGGGACGAAAAAGTACCACCTGATGTAGTATATATAGATTTTCAAAAGGCTTTCAATAATGTACCTCACAGGAGACTTTGACATACACTAAAAGCACACTGAATCAGCAAAGAACTCTGTACACGGATCAGGGACTGGCTTACCAGAAGAAAATTGTGTGTAGTATTAAATAGCGAAGCCTCAGATCGGCTAGACATAATGAGTGGGGTGCTACAGGGGTTGGTCCTTGGCTCAATTCTTTTAATAATATATATTAATGACCTAGAACTTGGTCTCATATCTAAGATCTCCAAATCTGCTGATGATACTAAACTAGGAGGTAGAGCTGTAAACAGGTGAGACTGTGAAACGATTCAAAGAGATCTTAACTTACTAGTAGAGTAGTCAGACAGATGGCAAATGAAGTTTAATGTAGACAAGTGTAAAGCTGTGCTTTTTGGAGACAAGAATATAAGTTACGGCTTCAAACTATTCAGAAATTCTCTGACTAAAGTAAAAGGAGAAAAAGACCTTGGAGTTGCCATTAGCAACAAGCTGAAGTACACTAAAACAGTGTCAAGCAGCAAGTAAAAAAAGGCAACCAAATATTAGGTTTCACAGCCAGGAAAAAAGATTACAATATGCTAGAAATGATTCTCACACTTTATAATTCTTTAGCAAGACCACACCTTGAATATGAAGTCCAGTTTTGGTCCCCAAATCATAGATAAAATGAGGAAAAATTAGAGTGAATACAATGACACTCGACAAAATCTATCCTATCCCCTAGAAATCTAGCATATGAAGAGAGGCTAAAACGAATGGATCTATGTTCCTTAAAAGACATAGACTCTGAGGCGACTTAATCCAAGTGTTCAAAATTCTTAAGTTCAATATCGTAAATAATGAATATCTTTTCAAAATACAAGAAAATATGGTTACCAGGACAAATGGAATAGAAGTCAAAGCTAAAAGATGTAGTACAGACATGGAAAAAAATTTCTTCTCCTATAGGTGTGTTGAGCACTGGAATAAGTTACCACCAACGCACTGAATGCTAAGACTATAACCTTCAAGAGTCGTTTAGACAAATATTTCATTTTTTTTTTTTTTGCTTTGTCGCTGTCTCCCGTGTTTGCGAGGTAGCGCAAGGAAACAGACGAAAGAAATGGCCCAACCCACCCCCATACACATGTATATACATATGTCCACACACGCAAATATACATACCTACACAGCTTTCCATGGTTTACCCCAGATGCTTCACATGCCTTGATTCAATCCACTGACAGCACGTCAACCCCGGTATACCACATCGCTCCAATTCACTCTATTCCTTGCCCTCCTTTCACCCTCCTGCATGTTCAGGCCCCGATCACACAAAATCTTTTTCACTCCATCTTTCCACCTCCAATTTGGTCTCCCTCTTCTCCTCGTTCCCTCCACCTCCGACACATATATCCTCTTGGTCAATCTTTCCTCACTCATTCTCTCCATGTGACCAAACCATTTCAAAACACCCTCTTCTGCTCTCTCAACCACGCTCTTTTTATTTCCACACATCTCTCTTACCCTTACGTTACTTACTCAATCAAACCACCTCACACCACACATTGTCCTCAAACATCTCATTTCCAGCACATCCATCCTCCTGCGCACAACTCTATCCATAGCCCACGCCTCGCAACCATACAACATTGTTGGAACCACTATTCCTTCAAACATACCCATTTTTGCTTTCCGAGATACTGTTCTCGACTTCCACACATTCTTCAAGGCTCCCAGAATTTTCGCCCCCTCCCCCACCCTATGATCCACTTCCGCTTCCATGGTTCCATCCGCTGCCAGATCCACTCCCAGATATCTAAAACACTTTACTTCCTCCAGTTTTTCTCCATTCAAACTCATCTCCCAATTGACTTGACCCTCAACCCTACTGTACCTAATAACCTTGCTCTTATTCACATTTACTCTTAACTTTCTTCTTTCACACACTTTACCAAACTCAGTCACCAGCTTCTGCAGTTTCTCACATGAATCAGCCACCAGCGCTGTATCATCAGCGAACAACAACTGACTCACTTCCCAAGCTCTCTCATCCCCAACAGACTTCATACTTGCCCCTCTTTCCACAACTCTTGCATTCACCTCCCTAACAACCCCATCCATAAACAAATTAAACAATCATGGAGACATCACACACCCCTGCCGCAAACCTACATTCACTGAGAACCAATCACTTTCCTCTCTTCCTACACGTACACATGCCTTACATCCTCGATAAAAACTTTTCACTGCTTCTAACAACTTGCCTCCCACACCATATATTCTTAATACCTTCCACAGAGCATCTCTATCAACTCTATCATATGCCTTCTCCAGATCCATAAATGCTATATACAAATTCATTTGCTTTTCTAAGTATTTCTCACATACATTCTTCAAAGCAAACACCTGATCCACACATCCTCTACCACTTCTGAAACCACACTGCTCTTCCCCAATCTGATGCTCTGTACATGCCTTCACCCTCTCAATCAATACCCTCCCATATAATTTACCAGGAATACTCAACAAATCCTCCCCTCCTTGTATTAACTTTCTAAAATGGGAAACAGAAGAAGGAGTCACGCTGGGAGTGCTCATCCTCCTCGAAGGCTCAGAGTGGGGTGCCTAAATGTGTGTGGATGTAACCAAGATGTGAAAAAAGGAGAGATAGGTAGTATGTTTGAGGAAAGGAACCTGGATGTTTTGGCTCTGAGTGAAACGAAGCTCAAGGGTAAAGGGGAAGAGTGGTTTGGGAATGTCTGGGGAGTAAAGTCAGGGGTTGGTGAGAGGACAAGAGCAAGGGAAGGAGTAGCAATACTCCTGAAACAGGAGTTGTGGGAGTATGTGATAGAGTGTAAGAAAGTAAATTCTCGATTAATATGGGTAAAACTGAAAGTTGATGGAGAGAGGTGGGTGATTATTGGTGCATATGCACCTGGGCATGAGAAGAAAGATCAAGAGAGGCAAGTGTTTTGGGAGCAGCTGAATGAGTGTGTTAGTGGTTTTGATGCACGAGACCGGGTTATAGTGATGGGTGATTTGAATGCAAAGGTGAGTAATGTGGCAGTTGAGGGAATAATTGGTATACATGGGGTGTTCAGTGTTGTAAATGGAAATGGTGAAGAGCTTGTAGATTTATGTGCTGAAAAAGGACTGATGATTGGGAATACCTGGTTTAAAAAGCGAGATATACATAAGTATACTTATGTAAGTAGGAGAGATGGCCAGAGAGCGTTATTGGATTACGTGTTAATTGACAGGCGTGCGAAAGAGAGACTTTTGGATGTTAATGTGCTGAGAGGTGCAATTGGAGGGATGTCTGATCATTACCTTGTGGAGGCTAAGGTGAAGATTTGTATAGGTTTTCAGAAAAGAAGAGTGAATGTTGGGGTGAAGAGGGTGGTGAGAGTAAGTGAGCTTGGGAAGGAGACTTGTGTGAGGAAGTACCAGGAGAGACTGAGTACAGAATGGAAAAAGGTGAGAACAATGGAAGTAAGGGGAGTGGGGGAGGAATGGGATGTATTTAGGGAATCAGTGATGGATTGCGCAAAAGATGCTTGTGGCATGAGAAGAGTGGGAGGTGGGTTGATTAGAAAGGGTAGTGAGTGGTGGGATGAAGAAGTAAGAGTATTAGTGAAAGAGAAGAGAGAGGCATTTGGACGATTTTTGCAGGGAAAAAATGCAATTGAGTGCGAGATGTATAAAAGAAAGAGACAGGAGGTCAAGAGAAAGGTGCAAGAGGTGAAAAGAAGGGCAAATGAGAGTTGGGGTGAGAGAGTATCATTAAATTTTAGGGAGAATAAAAAGATGTTCTGGAAGGAGGTAAATAAAGTGCGTAAGACAAGGGAGCAAATGGGAACTTCAGTGAAGGGCGCAAATGGGGAGGTGATAACAAGTAGTGGTGATGTGAGAAGGAGATGGAGTGAGTATTTTGAAGGTTTGTTGAATGTGTTTGATGATAGAGTGGCAGATATAGGGTGTTTTGGTCGAGGTGGTGTGCAAAGTGAGAGGGTTAAGGAAAATGATTTGGTAAACAGAGAAGAGGTAGTGAAAGCTTTGCGGAAGATGAAAGCCGGCAAGGCAGCAGGTTTGGATGGTATTGCAGTGGAATTTATTAAAAAAGGGGGTGACTGTATTGTTGACTGGTTGGTAAGGTTATTTAATGTATGTATGACTCATGGTGAGGTGCCTGAGGATTGGCGGAATGCGTGCATAGTGCCATTGTACAAAGGCAAAGGGGATAAGAGTGAGTGCTCAAATTACAGAGGTATAAGTTTGTTGAGTATTCCTGGTAAATTATATGGGAGGGTATTGATTGAGAGGGTGAAGGCATGTACAGAGCATCAGATTGGGGAAGAGCAGTGTGGTTTCAGAAGTGGTAGAGGATGTGTGGATCAGGTGTTTGCTTTGAAGAATGTATGTGAGAAATACTTAGAAAAGCAAATGGATTTGTATGTAGCATTTATGGATCTGGAGAAGGCATATGATAGAGTTGATAGAGATGCTCTGTGGAAGGTATTAAGAATATATGGTGTGGGAGGAAAGTTGTTAGAAGCAGTGAAAAGTTTTTATCGAGGATGTAAGGCATGTGTACGTGTAGGAAGAGAGGAAAGTGATTGGTTCTCAGTGAATGTAGGTTTGCGGCAGGGGTGTGTGATGTCTCCATGGTTGTTTAATTTGTTTATGGATGGGGTTGTTAAGGAGGTAAATGCAAGAGTTTTGGAAAGAGGGGCAAGTATGAAGTCTGTTGGGGATGAGAGAGCTTGGGAAGTGAGTCAGTTGTTGTTCGCTGATGATACAGCGCTGGTGGCTGATTCATGTGAGAAACTGCAGAAGCTGGTGACTGAGTTTGGTAAAGTGTGTGGAAGAAGAAAGTTAAGAGTAAATGTGAATAAGAGCAAGGTTATTAGGTACAGTAGGGTTGAGGGTCAAGTCAATTGGGAGGTGAGTTTGAATGGAGAAAAACTGGAGGAAGTGAAGTGTTTTAGATATCTGGGAGTGGATCTGGCAGCGGATGGAACCATGGAAGCGGAAGTGGATCATAGGGTGGGGGAGGGGGCGAAAATTCTGGGAGCCTTGAAAAATGTGTGGAAGTCGAGAACATTATCTCGGAAAGCAAAAATGGGTATGTTTGAAGGAATAGTGGTTCCAACAATGTTGTATGGTTGCGAGGCGTGGGCTATGGATAGAGTTGTGCGCAGGAGGATGGATGTGCTGGAAATGAGATGTTTGAGGACAATGTGTGGTGTGAGGTGGTTTGATCGAGTGAGTAACGTAAGGGTAAGAGAGATGTGTGGAAATAAAAAGAGCGTGGTTGAGAGAGCAGAAGAGGGTGTTTTGAAGTGGTTTGGGCACATGGAGAGGATGAGTGAGGAAAGATTGACCAAGAGGATATATGTGTCGGAGGTGGAGGGAACGAGGAGAAGAGGGAGACCAAATTGGAGGTGGAAAGATGGAGTGAAAAAGATTTTGTGTGATCGGGGCCTGAACATGCAGGAGGGTGAAAGGAGGGCAAGGATTAGAGTGAATTGGAGCGATGTGGTATACCGGGGTTGACGTGCTGTCAGTGGATTGAATCAAGGCATGTGAAGCGTCTGGGGTAAACCATGGAAAGCTGTGTAGGTATGTATATTTGCGTGTGTGGACGTATATATATATACATGTGTATGGGGGGGGCGGTTGGGCCATTTCTTTCGTCTGTTTCCTTGCGCTACCTCGCAAACGCGGGAGACAGCGACAAAGTATAATAAAAAAATAAAAAAAATACTCAACAAACTTATACCTCTGTAATTTGAGCACTCACTCTTATCCCCTTTGCCTTTGTACAATGGCACTATGCACGCATTCCGCCAATCCTCAGGCACCTCACCATGAGTCATACATACATTAAATAACCTTACCAACCAGTCAACAATACAGTCACCCCCTTTTTTAATAAATTCCACTGCAATACCATCCAAACCTGCTGCCTTGCCGGCTTTCATCTTCCGCAAAGCTTTTACTACCTCTTCTCTGTTTACCAAATCATTTTCCCTAACCCTCTCACTTTGCACACCACCTCGACCAAAACACCCTATATCTGCCACTCTATCATCAAACACATTCAACAAACCTTCAAAATACTCACTCCATCTCCTTCTCACATCACCACTACTTGTTATCACCTCCCCATTTGCGCCCTTCACTGAAGTTCCCATTTGCTCCCTTGTCTTACGCACTTTATTCACCTCCTTCCAGAACGTCTTTTTATTCTCCCTAAAATTTAATGATACTCTCATAAATTTCATAAATTTGGGTATACTCTGAGAAAAATGCCAGAGATAAACTGTATGGTAACATGGATAGTAGAAGGCTAATGTACAGCAGCAGGGAGTTGGTGATAGCTTAAAAAACAGCTGAGTGGAATTACATTTTCCTGTTAACTTTTCTCTTTTTGTTACTAGAAAACCCAATCATGGGCCAATCAGGCCTCCTGTTGTCTGTCTTTCACATGTAAATCTCATGTAAAACATTATGACATTCAGGTATACTATATATGTCAGCAGGAATGCATGAGTGCACAAGTCTGGATGGTAGTGTTGCCTCTAGTCTGTTTATCACATATCCACTCTTTCACATCCAATTCCTTTATGGCTTCATTTCATCACTTACTAAGACCTGCTTGTTACACTGTTAAGGATGTATCCTCAGATGAGAAGAATCACATGTACAATTAACAGCATATATGAAATAATCAATTTTTGTTCACTTTTGAGTAAAGGTAAAATAATATTTAAACTCTGATAGTAATACCAAAGTCTACTGCAAGCAATCAGCTATACTAACAACACTGAGTGATAAACTGTAGAAATCTGTTGCAGTAATGGTTACAGAGGATAATGTGTGACAATTAAAAATGATACATAACATTTACTCTTTTTATCTAAGTTCCCTTGACAACCACTTTGTATCAAGAATAATTTACAATCATGAAGGCTTCATCAAATATCTCAATTTCTAATAGCCTGCATATCTTCATGTGAAAAAGATAAATGAAGCATGAATAAATAAAATTCAAGAAACTATTTAATTTACCTATCAGTGTTTCCCAACAAAAATTCCATTTCAAGCCAGGTGTCTTCATAAGAGTTAATGGAATACTGAATGCAACTACATTCTGTGTACAAAAATTTCTACTCACTCTTTCTTCCTCTTCCTCTTCTTCTTCCATGTGTAAAAGCGGAGCTGCCTCTCGTGTGTGCTCTTCATGCAGGGTTGTCATTCTTGGTGTCATCTTCATTGGCCCAGGACTTGGAGATGCTGCAGTACCAGCTAAAATCATTAATCACTTACATATAGATATATTTACTAATGTTTCTTTTATTTAGAGTAAGATCATTACTCTAGATTCATAGACACATTCTCCCACAAAATAACAAATAATTCTGTTTCACTAATGAAAGATTACGCAATATGCACTGGTGAGGATTATAAATACATATACGGTACCTAAAACATTTATCATCAACCTAATTTTATTGGCATCTCAAAAATAAGCATTAGAATCCTAATAAAATATGAAACAAAGTAAAACATGCCTTTAAAAAAAAATGGATAGAAGATATTAATGATCCTGAATGAACTATTTCCTATAAAACATCTACGAATGCATCTATGTGCATTTATGCTGCACAACATTTAATCAACACTAAGTAAAGAGCAAACAATACAAAAATAAATCATCTAAATAGTACTGGAGTCAATAAGAATGTAATCAAACTGTCTTTTCCTTGACATTAATGGATGAGTGAGTGTTGTGGTACAACTAAGGATATGGAAATGGTGTATTTAGGATGTGGAGAGCTGCAGATTGAGATAGATGTGGCAAAGTGGCAGAAACAGATAGGCTTGTAGCCAAGTTTCTCAATAAATGGGGCTAGAGTGCTGCTGAGTGGTTTGTCTGACTGTCTGATATTCATATGGCCAAAGGGACAGTGCCTGATGATGGGCAGAATGCATCAGTGCCACCATATAAAGACATGGGGGGAAAGTGAATGTTAGAATTACAGAAGTATAAGTCTACCAAATACATGACAAGGTGTATTGAAGAGGTGTGATTGAGAGGGTGGTAGCATGCACAAAGCATCAGATTGGAGGGGAGCAATGTGGCTTCAGGATAAGTAAAGGGTATGTGAACCAAGTGTTTGTTTCTGTGTAAGAATACAGCAAAGAAAAGGGAGTATTCTGAGGCATTCATTGATCTGGAGAAAGCAGTTAAGGTTGACTGAGAGACCCTGTGGAGGATGCTATGAAAATACAGTGTAAATGAGGGTTATTAACAGAGTCAAGAGTTTCTACTTGGACAGTATGACATATCTGTACATTATAGGAAGAGAGCTTTCTAATCACAGGCCTTTTGTGCTTTATATACCATCAAGAAGGTTTTTTGTGCTTCATATCATGGACTCTACTAACTCTAGTACTGTAGCTCATGAAGAACTGGGTAATGTCAATATCAACTAAGTGATTTAAAAACTTAAAACACTGTTATTAGTTTTCCCCTTTCTCTTCCCTTCTGTTCAGTGGACAAGTAAGTAGCCTCCATCCTTTCACTGCAAGTTAATCTTTCTTAATTCTGGTCCTATTTTGGTTGCCTTTTCTAACCTTCTCAGTCATAACTTGTTTTTCTTATGATCACCAGACTGAGAGGCATAATCCAATTTCAACCAAAATATCTTGTGAACAGTGTACCGAACATCTTACCCACGTACTTGAGTGCAACAACAATATTTGCCTGCAGACAATTAACTTGTTTCACAATTCTCCGCACATAAAACTGCGGCAACATATTACATACAATGTCAACCTCTAGATCTCTTACACCCACTAATTTCTTTCTGCAGCTTATTTCCCATTAAGTAAAATTCATTCTGGGGTCCTCTTTCACTGTGTCCCATCCACATTACCTTCCATGTATTTGGATTTATTTTCATCAACCATCTTTCACACCAACTCTGGATTTTGTCTGGTATCACCTGTAAGATGATGCAAGAATTTTCATTCCATATTTCTTCACGACCTTAGCATCATCCTTGAACATGTTTGGTTATACGTCAAGTCTTTCTGGCACATCATTTACATACATCAACTTTAGCAGTGTAATTAACTATCAGCCCCGTGGCACTCCACTTGTAACCTCAGCCCATTTTCAGAATGTATCTCTCATCTGTGTTCTTTGTTTCCAACCACATAAGTAATCCTGAACCCAGCAAAGGAATTTCCCATTACTCCAGCCAGTAGCTCTAATTTCTTAATCAACCTCCAATTAAGTGCAGTGTTAATGATTTTCTGGGAGTCTAGAAACACAGTCTACTCATCCAATTCTTTGGTCTATGGCCAAGCTAACACTGTCATAAAAGTCTAACATGTACATAACAGTTTATCCATTGCAGGTAGTCATTTCCTAGCTTTCTAGTTATCTTTTACAGAGTTTCACAACCACACTCATCAACCAATCAGACCTGTAGTCCTGTGCAATTTTCCAGTCATCTTTCTTAAAGAGAAACTTGACATTTTCACTTATGCACATCTTTGGAACCATCATTTCCTCCAGTGTCCTATTTTGACATTTTCACTTGTGCACATCTTTGGAACCATCATTTCCTCCAGTGTCCTACTGAACAGTATCTTAAAAGACCTAAGTGCCTTGCCATATTCCTTCAGCACATTTGAAGAGACTTCATCTGGTCAATGTGTCTTAGGTTAGGTTGTTCTAATATACTGATTGTATTATTTCTGTTTATAATTTCTAATGCTTCTCCTCCTTCCACCTTTCTAAAACTGGCATAGTTTCAACCTCCACTATGAAAGCACTTTAGAATTTATTACTTACAGTCTGTGCTAAAAGTTAAGGCTCCAACTGAAAATAATTTTTTATGGTTAAATGGCCTAAAAAATTTAATGACACTTCCCAACATAATCAAATACTTTGTTGCATTCCCCTTCCTCTTGATGCAGTCCTGTATCCACTTGGGAATGCTGTTAGCAAGATTCTTGAGTAGTTCTGAGAAAAACTGCCCCATGACTGCTTAACTGTCACTTCAAGCTTTGGTATAAAAGATGTGGCCATATCATGTAGCCATTGCTTCACAATCATCCACAGGTTTTCAGTTGGGTTTAGGTCAGGGTAATATTTCACCTCACTATCATTTAGCCACTATGGAAAAGTGTGGCAGGGAGCCCAATCCTGCATAAATAGCACTTTAGCCTTTGCACTGTTAAATGAATTAGGTAAATGGTTAGTAAGTAAATTTAAGTATACTAATTGATTCATTTTCACATTCTTGGGTAAGATTACCAAGTGACCAACACCATGACATCTGAAATAGCCCTAAACCATGAGAGAAGGAGTGTTTTACAGTCTTTTATGTGTAATGTGGCACGTGCAAGTCCAAGTGGGGTGGCCTGCACACCCTCCCTGCGGTGTTTCCAATCACAGTAAATGACGACTTCGTCACTCAAATTCTCTGCTTCTTGGTCCCGAACCCAATACTTTTTGCAAAAATTGCGTGTTTATCCCTCTGGGTGGCAGTCAGTTGAGGTGTAACAGGCATAAAAACTACAAAATCTCAAGTCATGAGGTTCATCAGGCACGAGCACTATGAAATACCAAGGCATCAAGAAGTAACTTTTGAAAACTCCATAGCAAGATATGTTCAAGCAAGTTATGGTTCTTCAGCTTGATTTTACTTGCTGTCAGGGATGGGCAGGTCTCAATTGTCTTGCAATCACTTTACAGCTCCTAGATGTCAATCTTGGCCTTCTAGACTTGGGAAAAGGAGCTGGTTAAATGGACTCCCCAAATTCCTTAAAACTTTCAAAAACCAACATATCTTTTTCTTTCTTTCATACTTTTTCATCATTTTCCAAGTTACCAAGGTAGAACCCGGAACAAACTAAGAAAAGGCCTTATTCACTCACATCTATCCTCTGGCTGTCCTGTGTAATGCAATGAAACCACAGGTTCCTATCTACAACTAATTCCCATAGAAGTTTTAGCATTTTCCCTCAGCCACTTCATATACCCTGCTTCGGTCCACTGATAGCATGTCGCCCATAGTATAGATCTTCATTCCAATTCCCTCTAGCCCATGCATGCCTTTGAACCTTCATCATGTTCAGACCCTGAACTCAAAATCTTATTCATTCCATCCTTCCTCCTTGTATTCAGTTTCACCCTTCTCCTTGTCTCCTCCACTTTTAACACAAATATCTTCTTTGTTAACCTTCCCTAACCTATTCCCTCCATACATCCAAACCTTTCAGCACATCTCTCAACCATACTCTTCTTGCTGAAGAATATGGTTGAGAAATACTTAGAGAAAAAGAAGGATATGTATGTGGCACCTATAATCTAGAGAAAGCATTTGACAGGGATGATAGAGATGCTCTGTAGAAAGTGTTAGGAAAATATGGTGGAGGAGGAATGCCATTAAAAGAAGTGAGGAATTTTAATTAAGAGAGTATGGAGAGTGAGTGGTTTCAGGGGAAGGTGGATCTGCAGCAGGGGTGTGTACTGCTAACATTGATTTTTTATTTGTTCATGGACAGGGTAGCGAGGAAGGTGAAGGCAAGGATCATGGAGAAAGGGACAAGTACGCAGACTGCAGAGAGTAATGGGGCCTGGAAAGTTAGTCAGTCATTGTTTACTGATGACACCACACTGGTTTTACATGATTTACATAAAAAAGGTAGACAACTGGAGGCCTGATTGACCCATGACTGGGTTGTCTGGTAAAAAAGAAAAAAATAACATTTTAACTGGACAAGGAAATGTAATTCTGCTCAGCAACATTTCAAGCCATCACCAACTCCCCGCTAAGGCACATTAGCCCTCTAGTGTCCCTATTACTGCTTTCATTTACAGTTTTTTCTATTGTTTATACAATTTATTTTGGGCATTTTTCTCAGAGCATACCTGAATTAATAAAACATTTATCTAAACGACTTTTGAAGGTATTCATAGTCTTAGCATTCACTATGCCTGACGGTAACTTATTCAAATGCTCAACACATAAGAAAAGAAGCTTTTTTTCCCCACATCTGTACAACATCTTTCAGCTTTGAGTTATATTCCATTTGTCTCGGTAACTGGATTTTCATATATTTCAAAAAGATATTCCTGATTTACTTTATTGACCTTGTTCAGAATTTCAAACACTTGGATTAAATCACCACAAAGTCTATGTCTTTTAAGGGAGAAGATATCCAATTGTTTTAGCCTCTCTTCGTATGCCAGATTTCTAAGGGATGGAATCAATTTTGTCGCACATCTTTGTACTTATTCTAATTTTTTCTCATATTTTTTTATAGTTAAGGGACCAAAACTGGACTGCATATTCAAGGTGTGGTCTTACTGAAGAAGTACGAAGTGTGGGAATTGCTTCTGGTGTCTTGTAATCTATGTTCCTGGCTATGAAACCTAACAGTTGGTTGCCTGTTTTACTTGTTATCTGACACTGTTTAGTGAAACAGTGTACTTCAGAGTGTTGCTAATGTCAACTCCAAGGTAAGTTTCTTCATTTACTTTAGTTAAAGAATTTCTGTATAGTTTGCACTCGCAACAAATATTCTTGTCTCCAAAGTGCATAACTTTACACGTCTGCATCAAACTTCATTTGCCATCTGTCTGACCACTCTGCCAATAAGTTAAGATCTCTTTGAATCGTTTCGCAGTCCCACCTGTTTACAGCTCTACCTCCTAGTTTAATGTCATCAGCAAATTTGGAGATCTTAGATTTGAGACCAGGCTCTAGGTCATTAATGTATATTATGAAAGGAATTAGGCCAAGAACCGATCCCTATGGTATACCACTTGTTACATCTAGCCAATCTGAGGCTTTGCCGATTAATACTACACACTGCTTTCTCTTGGTAAGCCAGTCTCTGATCCATGTACAGAGTTCTTTACTGATTCCATGTACTCTATCGAAAGCCTTTTGGAAATCTAAATATAGTGCATCTGATGGCAATTTTTTGGCAAATTTGTTAGGCAGGATCTTCTATTATGGGAACCATGTTGGTTGTCTGATCCTATTTTGTGTTCCTCTAGAAACATGACAATTTTATTTCGTATCATTTTTTCCATCGTTTTACCTAACACTGATGTAAGGCTAATTGGCTGGTAGTTCAAGGCACACTTTTTGTTTTCTTTTATATATATAGGATTCGAATGAGAAACAGCAGAGGTAGGTGTCTAAGTTTGGGACAGTGTGTGAAAGGAGGAAGTTAAGACTAAATGCAAATAAAAGCTAGGTTATTAGGTTTAATAGGGCATAGAGATGAGTTAGTTGATGATGTTGATGTGAACGGAGAAAATCTGGAAGAAGTGAAGTATTTCAGATACCTGGGAGTGGACATGGCAGAAAATGGCAGGGACAAGTTGGTTGGTGGTGTTAGTGTGAATGGAGAAAATCTGGAAAAGAAGTGTTTCAAATACCTGGGAGTGGACATGGAACGAATGGACCATGGAAACAGAAGAGAGTCATATGATGGGTGAGGGGGGGGGGGAAAGATTTTGGGAGCATTGAAGAATAGGAGGACAAAGGGGTTGCTATCTGGGAGGGCAAAAATGGGTGTGTTTGAAGGTATGTTAGTCCCGACAATGTTGAATGGATGCAAGGCATAAACTATAGATTAGGTTGTGAGGAGGAGTGTCGTGTTGGAAATGAAATGCTTGAGGAAAATGTGAGGTGTGAGAAGGTGTGATCAAGTACGTAATAAAAGGTTAAGAGAGAGATGTGGTAATAAAAAGTGTGATAGAGAACGTGGAAAAGGGTGTGTTAAAATGGTGAGGACATTCATAGGGAATGAGAGAGGGAAGGTTGACAAAGAGAATATATGTGTCAAAAGTAGAAAGGACATGGAGAAAGGGAAGACCAAATTTTGAGAGGTGGGGCCTGAACAAGCAGGAGGGTGGAAGGGGCAAGTGGAGTAGCCAGGGGGAATCATGGCAAGGTCTGCGAGGCTTGGCTGTGGACAGGGGGCTGTGGTTTCAGTGCAATGCACATGACAGCTAGATAATAGATGTGAGTAAATGAGGCCTTTTTTCATTTGTTTGTGGTGCTACCTCACCGATGTGGGTAATGGCAAACAGGTAAGAAAGAAAGAGCACCTAAATGCCTATACAAAAGCTCTCTTCTTGATATCCTTTGGTGTTGGGAGATAAAGTTTGAGATGCATGCAATACCCAGACATAAGATAAATATAAAAAAACTAGGTTTCTGAGGGGAAAAAAAAACAAAAAACATCACTCTTGGAAGATTACAGCAATAGAACATTTCCAATAGAACATTTCTTATACCCAGTTAAATCTCTGCAAGTATTTGTAGAGACCATTAGACAGTGTTGAGAAATATGTCTATTTGTCCATCTAAGAATCTTGAAACTCTCTCAAATGGAAACATCCCTCATTAAACAGGCCTATATGTTAAAGCTCATGATGTTTTGAAGGTACTCTATATGGTGACCTTTCTTGAAGAAAATCAACAAAGTAGGTCTCTGGCATTCCTCTAACACACATGTCAGATGATAGCTCAATCCAGTTGCTGAAGATCAACTTAACTGTTTGTAGCACCCTTTGGTGCTGATGGCCTCTAATGTTATATGAGATAACTCTTAAACCAACAGTTTCTGCCTAACCTTTTCCTTTTTCAAATAAAGCTTCTCCTTAACCCTCCTCCTCCTCCATGTTGGTATCTTCTCATGGTTCTTAGGACAATTAGGACAATCTGACTCTGGAGGGAACTGTAGGTGTTGAAGAACCAAAACGGTTTCTCTCAAAGGCAGTGTCCGGAAAGCAATTCTTTACTCTTTTTGTTTCCTGCTGTACATTTCCATCTTCTAAAAAACATTATCTTCACAAACTGTGAACACCACTGGGTTGATAATTTCGTTCCAAGAATTATAGGGCATTTAGTACTAACATGAAAGTTAATGGGACAACAAGGTTATTACCATGTGTAGTGTACTAACATGACACCCGATGGGACAACAAGGTTATTACCATGTGTTGGTTACTGATTGGTCAGTGGGCAGACCCAGGCTGAACCACCAGGCCTCTAAAATTGAAAAAATGGTTAGAAAGTGATAAGAGGCATTTGGGTCACCAGAAGGCAGGGGTTAGAGATTTCTAAGGGGTCCAAAAAATTCTCTCAAGGCTTGTATTTTTTTTTAGATGATCTTAAGAAGTCAAAGGTAAAAACACCAAACACCAAAATCCATCACTAGTCCTTAAATTCAACTTTTCATCCTCCAACAGGCACTTGAAATGAACATTCAATCCTTCCAATGATCCTTAGAGCCACCTTTTCATCCTTTCACTGGTTCTTTTAACCATTGACTTCCCACTGGTTCTCAAGATCAACTTTTATCCTCCCACTGGCTCTTAGAACCAACTTTTTGTCCTCATACTGGTTCTGAGAATGAACATTTAGTCCTCCCCCAGTTCTTAGAAATAACTTTCTGTCTTCCCACTAGTTCTTACAACCAACTTTTCATCCTTTCACTGGTTCTTATAACCAATTACATTCCCTGGATCTTATGATCAACTTTTATCATCCCACTGGTCCTATGACCAATGTTCTGTCTTCTCATTGGTCCTCAGAACCAACTTCTAGTCCTCCTACTGGTTCTCAGAAACAACATGCCTCGCAGCCTGAAGCAGCTACCCTGTATCTCACTTTTCCAAGAGACTTCTTTTCTCACTGTCAGCCACAATCATGGATATTCAGTTGACTACTGTTATTTCTATTGATATATCAAGATAACTGTTACCGTCATCATTAATATTATCATCATCATAATCATCATACTGATGACAATAATTATTCTCATTATTGTCATCATCCCTATTACAATCAATATGATAATCATCTTTATACTATCATAACTATCACCATCTGATTCTAGATCCAGAAAGCACTCCCTCTGTGTTTATTGGGGATCTACCAGATATCTTCTTAACCTCCTACTCAGGACTGTATTCTTCCTGTCAATTTGTAAGTTTTCCACATGCATTCACTCAGCTATGCTCTCACTTGTAATGATCATCGACTGATTCCAGTCAAGAAGAAAATGAGTCCTTAATTTGTGGTTATTTTTTCATCATTCATGATAGGCCAGAAGGATTTTTTTTCTTTCTCCTTAATTGCCTTCCATCATCTCCTTACTCTTTTATGTGACTGAATAAACTGGGTGTGTCTACAACATCCAGGTTTGAGACCATGACATAAGCACTGTGCCTTGAGAGGAGATAGTGGCAAGAAGTGCCTTACACAAAATGATCCTGTCCTTTGGAGAAGATAGTATGCTTTCCAAATAGTTATCTCTGGGATTTTGCCTGTCATTCCCAAAGAAGGTGAGGCTCTATCTCATTTTTCTTGTTATAAAATAAACCTCTAGGGAATAAGCAAAGAAACTTTTAAAAGAAAGACAGATTATGATCAATGACAGCCCCATAAGAACCATGCGATGTACATGAGGTAAAGAATAACACTACTACCAAACAAGCTTTATACACAGTACACATGATGTGCCAGACCTGCCTCTTGGATAATCTCTTCATGGGCACTTGCAAGTAGGTAAATATTTACTGACCTTTTCTGTAGGAGGAAAAAAGCTTTTCACAACTTTAAAACTCTTACTGACCTCTTACTATAAAAACACCTTTGTCGCTACAAAATGTCATTAAACTCTAGACACTTGCAAATCATTGAAATAATAGACACTTGCAAATCATCGAAATAATGTGTTCTTCATGACCTGCCAACACAGCCTGCAAGCATTACTTGATATAATATTCATCTAACTGCAAATTTTAACTCCCATCTTTTGTTTGAACAACTTATCAGTGCAACGATACAGGATCTATAAATGCTCCTTTGACTTATAACAAATTACTTCAAACATTTGGGTGTCTCAAATCTTTTGAAGAAATATTAATCAATCAGCAGATTACCAGTACAGAAGAAGTGATTACCCAGTACTGAAGAAGTGTTTATCTTATGTAATCCACTTGTTTTCTTTTCAATGCTTTCTATCCTATGATTCATGGAGTCTTGAGTTCTCACACAAGATAGAATCCTGGATGATGATATTTGTATCCCAATAAACAACTTGCATTTAACAATTACATTAAAAATATTATACGAATATTTTCACAATAATGCCTCTTCTTTAAAAACAGCATTACCCATGGCAATACAAAAATTTATGTGAGTTTCATATCAAAGCAGTCACTGAACTTACTATTCAGTTGATGATATGTTACCTCCTAAGTTTTTAGAAAAGACAGGCTGTTCTTTTCTCCCATACTAAGATGGCATTTAGGAAGTCCATCTTTATCTACATGAGATAAAAAACATCTAATGCATCTCTAATAGCCAAAAAATGTCTCTTTTTGAAATAAATAATGATAAATGCACGGGGGAAATTGACAAAAGAGAGAAGTAGAAGCAGGAAAAAGGACAGCAGGAGTAATAAGAGGAGGAAAAATGGAAAAAGACTTTGGATAGAGAAGATGGGGAAAAAAAGCTAAAAAATGAAGAAGGAAGAAAAAGTTAGTAGTGAAGTTGAAAGGGGAGGACAAGATGAGACTTTCTTAAACAAAGAAAAAAAATCTAACGATCATAAGAGTAAAATAGAAAGTAAGTATTTCTTATATTTGAAATTCTAATCAAATTCATAATCCTATTCAATTCATAATCCTATGAAATCAGTTACTGCTGCATATTCATTACTGTACTTTCCTCTTGATCCTTGAAATCTAGTTTGATATCTTTTACAGATAACAAGGTCAGCTTCATAATATGTAAGCATGTCTTTTGCCTGGATGTATTCTCAAGCTTGCATACTTGTTTTTTATACTGCTTCTGAGTAATGGGCACCACAATGTAAGATGAAGGTTCAATATCTAATATGGTCATATGCATCTATATCTCTATTATCAATGATTACAGGTTTTCTTCTCAGTGAGGCACTGATTGAAGAAACAAAAAATACTTGTCCCTATAATCCACATACTGAAAATCTTAATACAAAAGAACAAGAAAATATTATATGAAGAAGGTTTAAAAGTGAAAGAAACTAGGTTCACAACTACTGCACCTACACAATGAATGGAAAAGGTGAACTACATCAATGATCTGTGAGGGAGGGAAATCCTCTTGTCTGTACAAAGCAAAGGTATTTACTTACCATTAATACAAGTTATGTATCACCAAATTCTGCAGTCAGTTGTGCAAGTATTCAATCTTACTACATATCATGACTACAATATCTTTATTCCTGACACTAGTTAATATAATCTACAGGGAAATTTTCAACATGCATTGCATTTATGCAATCACTAGTCTAAAAGTTATGTGTCTGGCATGCATTACATGTCAAAAGCTATATGGATGATGCTTTTAAATAGCAATCACTATTTACTTAAATCCTCACTCTATCAATCATGTCGTGGATCACTCATGCACATCCTCAATCCATGCCCAAGGGAGCAAATGAAACATGAGCCTTATATTTTCACTTTGCATGCTAAACTGATTCCTGGAAGACCAGAACAGTGCATCCATTCACACAAAATAATTCCAATGCACTAACCACCAAATGATTCCCAATGATTCCTCAACTGAATTATCCACAGCCTATGAGTTCTCTCTCTCAGTCTATCACCCTCTTTCATAATTTAACAAACCAACTTGGACCTTCCACCACTATACTTACCATTCTTACTATGCTATCTTCATGACCAACTTATCATTTTCCTCATGTTAAATATCACCATACCATATAATAAACATTCATCTACATGCCTTTTTTTTTATTTTTCCATACTGCATATCCTTCTCATATCTCTGTTCTTTCGAATTCCAAATACACAACATAAGTTAGCCATCTCAACTGCTCATAATCTTTACTTATCCTTACCAACAGACACTTGAGTTTCACATTCATACATCAGTTTCTTGCACACTATACACCTACTTTTTTTTATATCTACCAAAGTTTTCAGAGTACCTCCAACTTTTCTCCCTTACAAGGCTACTCTCAACCTCAGCTTTCCCACTCCCATATGTCTAAATTCATTTACAGCTTCTAATTTTTCACCTTTTAAACTTATATTACACTGTAAGATCGCTTATATCACACTGTAATACCCTATCTCTCTTATATTACACTGTGACATCCTATCTCTCTTCTATCACACTCATGACATCGAAGCTCTTTTTAAAACTAAAGCTGTAATTCTACTTCCATTCATTTCCAGCATCCTCCTCCTACATAGATCATCAAAGTGTCACCATTCTATCTGACTTTGCCTTTGATTTAACTTACAGCAGAGCATCATATGCATAAATTAACTGAGAACTTCTAATCTGCTTCAACATAATTTAGCAGTACACTGATATCACCTACTTCTCTCTCATCTTTCATAGTACTCCATCCATACAAAAAACATTAAAAAACCATGGTAGCATGAAACACTCTCATGACACTCACATTTGTTTCAAAGTGCTCACTCATGCCATTACGTCCTCCCTTTCATTATGAAAGCTCTTAACATATTTCAAAAGTGTTATATAAACATCTCAAGAGTCAATAATTCCTACAGAGCTTTCTTATTCACATAATGTGATTCTTTTGAAAACATAAATTCCACATACACTTTCTTCCATTTCTCTAGAACATTTTTTATTACCTACCATAAAAATCTAGTATAAACACTCTTCCCTTTCTACATACATCTTGTTCCTAGTGTACAAGGGGATCACTAATTGTTTTACCATACTTCAAATCTTTCTGGCCATAGTAAGATAACTTATTCCTCTGTACTTTCTAAAATTGCATTTATTCCCATGAACCTCATACATTAAAGCAATTACAGTCTTTGTCCTATTGCTAGGCACATCAATATTTTTCCATGCTTCCAAACATAGCATCCAGATCCATTCAGTAACAGTTTCATTACCACTGTTCATTATTTCACTCATTACATCATCTACATCCTCAGCTTTTCCATTCATTAACAGCAATGCTATTCTTCTCACTTTCTCTACTGTAATGTCTTCCTTTCCACTACAACTATTCGTCTCAGTCATTACCCCTAATCCCAATGTACCAATACCCACATTTCTTTCATCATCTCCTTAAACCTTTGTTCTTCTACACTAGCATCCTTCAAGGCTAGTCTAATAAACTGTCACTCCTTAAACTCTCCCTCAACTTCTCTATATGTATGTCTACACAAGGTGAGCAACCCTTTTACACACACACACACACACACACACACACGTGCTGGAAACAGCGATTAAGTATAATAATAAATATACATACATACATACATACATATATATATATATATATATATATATACATATATATATATATATATATATATATATATATATATATATATATATATATATATATATATATATATATATATATATATATATATATCTTTCACACTATTCGCCATTTCCCGCATTAGCGAGGTAGCGTTAAGAACAGAGGACTGGGCCTTTGAGGGAATATCCTCACCTGGCCCCCCTTCTCTGTTCCTTCTTTTGGAAAATTGAAAAAAAAACGAGAGGGGAGAATTTCCAGCCACCCGCTACCTCCCCTTTTAGTCGCCTTCTACGACACGCAGGGAATACGTGGGAAGTATTTTTTTTTTTTTTTGCTGGTTCCCCCCTACATATTCGCCATTTCCCATGTTAGTGAGGTAGTGTTCAGAACAGAGGACTGAGCCTAAGAGGGAAAATCCTCACCTCACTCCCCTCTGTTCCTTTTCTTGGAAAAGAAAAAACTGGAGGGGAGGATTTCCAGCCCTCCCCTTTTAGTCGCCTCTTATGACATGCAGGGAATACATGGGGAGTAGTCTTTCTCCCCTATCTCCAGGGATAATATATAAGTACAAATGTGTACGTGTAGGAAGAGAGGAAAGTGATTGGTTCTCAGTGAATGTAGGTTTGCGGCAGGGGTGTGTGATGTCTCCATGGTTGTTTAATTTGTTTATGGATGGGGTTGTTAGGGAGGTGAATGCAAGAGTTTTGGAAAGAGGGGCAAGTATGAAGTCTGTTGGGGATGAGAGAGCTTGGGAAGTGAGTCAGTTGTTGTTCGCTGATGATACAGAGCTGGTGGCTGATTCATGTGAGAAACTGCAGAAGCTGGTGACTCTGGTGACTGAGTTTGGTAAAGTGTGTGAAAGAAGAAATTTAAGAGTAAATGTGAATAAAAGCAAGGTTATTAGGTACAGTAGGGTTGAGGGTCAAGTCAATTGGGAGGTAAGTTTGAATGGAGAAAAACTGGAGGAAGTAAAGTGTTTTAGATATCTGGGAATGGATCTGGCAACGGATGGAACCATGGAAGCGGAAGTGGATCATAGGGTGGGGGAGGGGGCGAAAATCCTGGGAGCCTTGAAGAATATGTGGAAGTCGAGAACATTATCTCGAAAAGCAAAAATGGGTATGTTTGAAGGAATAGTGGTTCCAACAATGTTGTATGGTTGCAAGGCGTGGGCTATGGATAGAGTTGTGTGCAGGAGGGTGGATGTGCTGGAAATGAGATGTTTGAGGACAATGTGTGGTGTGAGGTGGTTTGATCGAGTAAGTAACATAAGGGTAAGAGAGATGTGTGGAAATAAACAGAGCGTGGTTGAGAGAGCAGAAGAGGGTGTTTTGAAATGGTTTGGTGACATGGAGAGAATGAGTGAGGAAAGATTGACCAAGAGGATATATGTGTCGGAGGTGGAGGGAACGAGAAGTGGGAGACCAAATTGGAGGTGGAAAGATGGAGTGAAAAAGATTTTGTGTGATCGGGGCCTGAACATGCAGGAGGGTGAAAGGAGGGCAAGGAATAGAGTGAATTGGATCGATGTGGTATACCGGGGTTGACGTGCTGTCAGTGGATTGAATCAGGGCATATGAAGCGTCTGGGGTAAACCATGGAAAGCTGTGTAGGTATGTATATTTGCGTGTGTGGACATATGTATATACATGTGTATGGGGGTGGGTTGGGCCATTTCTTTCGTCAGTTTCCTTGCGCTACCTAGCAAACGCGGGAGACAGCGACAAAGCAAGAAAAAAAAAATTTGTTCATACATAATTGCCATTTCCCGCATAAGCGAGGTGGCATTAAGAACAGAGGACTGAGCCTTATAGGGGATATCCTCACTTGGCCCCCTTCTCTGTTCCCTCTTTTGGAAAATCAAAAACAAGAGGGGAGGATTTCCAGCCCACCCCCTCCCTTTTTAGACGCCCTTTACGACACGCAGGGAATATGTGGGAAGTATTCTTTCTTCCCTATCCCCATTTTTTTTTATTATACTTAACCATCCTCTCCTCCGTTAGTGCAAGGAAACAGACAAGGAATGGCCTAACCCACCCACATACACATGTATATACATAAACACCGACACATGCACATGTACATATATATACATTTCAACGTATACATACATATACATACACACACATATACATATATACACATGTGCATATCCATACTTGCTGCCTTCATCCATTCCTGTCACCAGCCCGCAGCACACAAAATAGCAATCCCCCCCTCCAGCTGTTTCCTGCATCAGCGAGGTGGAGCCAGGAAACAGATGAAGAACAACCCATCCACTCATACAAACACATATATACATAAACACCCATACAAATACATATACATATCAACATATACACATATAATTTTTTCTATCATACTTAACCTCTGTTCCCACGTCAAGTGATATTGGCAGGAAACAAAGAATGGCCCATCCACTCATATACACACACACACACACATATATATTTTTTTTTTTATTATTTTGCTTTGTCACTGTCTCCCGCGTTTGCGAGGTAGCGCAAGGAAACAGACGAAAGAAATGGCCCAACCCACCCCCATACACATGTATATACATACACGTCCACACACGCAAATATACATACCTATACATCTCAATGTACACATATATATACACACACAGACACATACATATATACCCATGCACACAATTCACACTGTCTGCCTTTATTCATTCCCATCGCCACCTCGCCACACATGGAATACCATCCCCCTCCCCCCTCATGTGTGCGAGGTAGCGCTAGGAAAAGACAACAAAGGCCACATTCGTTCACACTCAGTCTCTAGCTCTCATGCAATAATGCCCGAAACCACAGCTCCCTTTCCACATCCAGGCCCCACACAACTTTCCATGGTTTACCCCAGACGCTTCACATGCCCTGATTCAATCCACTGACAGCACATCAACCTCGGTATACCATATCGATCCAATTCACTCTATTCCTTGCCCGCCTTTCACCCTCCTGCATGTTCAAGCCCCGATCACTCAAAATCTTTTTCACTCCATCTTTCCACCTCCAATTTGGTCTCCCACTTCTCCTCGTTCCCTCCACCTCCGACACATATATCCTCTCGGTCAATCTTTCCTCACTCATTCTCTCCATGTGCCCAAACCATTTCAAAACACCCTCTTCTGCTCTCTCAACCATGCTCTTTTTATTTCCACACATCTCTCTTACCGTTACATTACTTACTCAATCAAACCACCTCACACCACACATTGTCCTCAAACATCTCATTTCAAGTACATCCACCCTCCTGTGCACAACTCTATCCATAGCCCACGCCTCACAACCATACAACATTGTTGGAACCACTATTCCTTCAAACATACCCATTTTTGCTTTCCGAGATAATGTTCTCGACTTCCACATATTCTTCAAGGCTCCCAGGATTTTTGCCCCCTCCCCCACCCTATGAATCACTTCCGCTTCCATGGTTCCATCCACTGCCAGATCCACTCCCAGATATCTAAAACACTTTACTTCCTCCAGTTTTTCTCCATTCAAACTTACCTCCCAAATGACTTGACCCTCAACCCTACTGTACCTAATAACCTTATTCACATTTACTCTTAACTTTCTTCTTTCACACACTTTACCAAACTCAGTCACCAGCTTCCGCAGTTTCTCACATGAATCAGCCACCAGTGCTGTATCATCAGCGAACAACAACTGACTCACTTCCCAAGCTCTTTCATCTACAACAGACTTCATACTTGCCCATCTTTCCAAAACTCTTGCATTCACCTCCCTAACAACCCCATCCGTAAACAAATTAAACAACCATGGAGACATCACACACCCCTGCCGCAAACCTACATTCACTGAGAACCAATCACTTTCCTCTCTTCCTACACGTACACATGACTTACATCCTTGATAAAAACTTTTCACTGCTTCTAACAACTTGCCTCCCACACCATATATTCTTAATACCTTCCACAGAGCATCTCTATCAACTCTATCATATGCCTTCTCCAGGTCCATAAATGCTACATACAAATCCATTTGCTTTTCTAAGTATTTCTCACATACATTCTTCAAAGCAAACACCTGATCCACACATCCTCTACCACTTCTGAAACCACACTGCTCTTCCCCAATCTGATGCTCTGTACATGCCTTCACCCTCTCAATCAATACCCTCCCATATAATTTACCAGGAATACTCAACAAACTTATACCTCTGTAATTTGAGCACTCACTCTTATCCCCTTTGCCTTTGTACAATGGCACTATGCACGTATTCCGCCAATCCTCAGGCACCTCACCATGAGTCATACATACATTAAATAACCTTACTAACCAGTCAATAATACAGTCACCCCCTTTTTTAATAGATTCCACTGCAATACCATCCAAACCTGCTGCCTTGCTGGCTTTCATCTTCCGCAAAGCTTTTACTACCTCTTCTCTGTTTACCAAATCATTTTCCCTAACCCTCTCACTTTGCACACCACCTCGACCAAAACACCCTATATCTGCCACTCTATCATCAAACACATTCAACAAACCTTCAAAATACTCACTCCATCTCCTTCTCACATCACCACTACTTGTTATCACCTCCCCATTAGTGCCCTTCACTGAAGTTCCCATTTGCTCCGTTGTCTTATGCACTTTATTTACCTCCTTCCAGAACATCTTTTTATTCTCCCTAAAATTTAATGATACTCTGTCATCCCAACTCTCATTTGCCCTCTTTTTCACCTCTTGCACCTTTCTCTTGACCTCCTGTCTCTTTCTTTTATACTTCTCCCACTCAAATGCATTTTTTCCCCTGCAAAAATCGTCCAAATGCCTCTCTCTTCTCTTTCACTAATAATCTTACTTCTTCATCCCATCACTCACTACCCTTTCTAATCAACCCACCTCCCGTTCTTCTCATGCCACAAGCATCTTTTGCGCAATCCATCACTGATTCCCTAAATACATCCCATTCCTCCCCCACTCCCCTTACTTCCATTGTTCTCACCTTTTTCCATTTTGTACTCAGTCTCTCCTGGTACTTCCTCACACAAGTCTCCTTCCCAAGCTCACTTACTCTCACCACCCTCTTCACCCCAACATTCACTCTTCTTTTCTGAAAACCCATACAAATCTTCACCTTAGCCTCCACAAGATAATGATCAGACATCCCTCCAGTTGCACCTCTGAGCACATTAACATCCAAAAGTCTCTCTTTCGCGCGCCTGTCAATTAACACGTAATCCAGTAACGCTCTCTGGCCATCTCTCCTACTTACATACATATACTTATGTATATCTCGCTTTTTAAACCAGGTATTCCCAATCACCAGTCCTTTTTCAGGACATAAATCTACAAGGTCTTCACCATTTCCATTTACAACACTGAACACCCCATGTATACCAATCATTCCCTCAACCGCCATATTACTCACCTTTGCATTCAAATCACCCATCACTATATATATATATATATATATATATATATATATATATATATATATATATATATATATATATATATAGCGTGGGCTATGGATAGAGATGTGCGCAGGAGGATGGATGTGCTGGAAATGAGATGTTTGAGGACAATGTGTGGTGTGAGGTGGTTTGATCGAGTAAGTAACGTAAGGGTAAGAGAGATGTGTGGAAATAAAAAGAGCGTGGTTGAGAGAGCAGAAGAGGGTGTTTTGAAATGGTTTGGGCACATGGAGAGAATGAGTGAGGAGAGATTGACCAAGAGGATATATGTGTCGGAGGTGGAGGGAACGAGGAGAAGAGGGAGACCAAATTGGAGGTGGAAAGATGGAGTGAAAAAGATTTTGTGTGATCGGGGCCTGAACATGCAGGAGGGTGAAAGGAGGGCAAGAAATAGAGTGAATTGGAGTCATGTGGTATACAGGGGTTGACGTGCTGTCAGTGGATTGAAGCAAGGCATGTGAAGCGTCTGAAGTAAACCATGGAAAGCTGTGTAGGTATGTATATTTGCGTGTGTGGACGTGTGTATGTACATGTGTATGGGGGGGGGGGGCATTTCTTTCGTCTGTTTCCTTGCGCTACCTCGCAAACGCGGGAGACAGCGACAAAGTATAAAAAAAAAAAAAAAAAAAAAAAAAAATATATATATATATATATATAATTTGGTAAACAGAGAAGAGGTAGTAAAGCTTTGCGGAAGATGAAAGCCAGCAAGGCAGCAGGTTTGGATGGTATTGCAGTGGAATTTATTAAAAAAGGGGGTGACTGTATTATTGACTGGCTGGTAAGGTTATTTAATGTATGTATGACTCATGGTGAGGTGCCTGAGGATTGGCGGAATGCGTGCATTAGTGCCATTGTACAAAGGCAAAGGGGAAAAGAGTGAATGCTCAAATTACAGATGTATAAGTTTGTTGAGTATTCCTGGTAAATTATATGGGAGGGTATTGATTGAGAGGGTGAAGGCATGTACAGAGCATCAGATTGGGGAAGAGCAGTGTGGTTTCAGAAGTGGTAGAGGATGTGTGGATCAGGTGTTTGCTTTGAAGAATGTATGTGAGAAATACTTAGAAAAGCAAATGGATTTGTATGTAGCATTTACGGATCTGGAGAAGGCATATGATAGAGTTGATAGAGATGCTCTGTGGAAGGTATTAAGAATATATGGTGTGGGTGGCAAGTTGTTAGAAGCAGTGAAAAGTTTTTATCGAGAATGTCAGGCATGTGTACGTGTAGGAAGAGAGGAAAGTGATTGGTTCTCAGTGAATGTAGGTTTGCGGCAGGGGTGTGTGATGTCTCCATGGTTGTTTAATTTGTTTATGGATGGGGTTGTTAGGGAGGTGAATGCAAGAGTTTTGGAAAGAGGGGCAAGTATGAAGTCTGTTGGGATGAGAGAGCTTGGGAAGTGAGTCAGTTGTTGTTCGCTGATGATACAGAGCTGGTGGCTGATTCATGTGAGAAACTGCAGAAGCTGGTGACTCTGGTGACTGAGTTTGGTAAAGTGTGTGAAAGAAGAAATTTAAGAGTAAATGTGAATAAAAGCAAGGTTATTAGGTACAGTAGGGTTGAGGGTCAAGTCAATTGGGAGGTAAGTTTGAATGGAGAAAAACTGGAGGAAGTAAAGTGTTTTAGATATCTGGGAATGGATCTGGCAACGGATGGAACCATGGAAGCGGAAGTGGATCATAGGGTGGGGGAGGGGGCGAAAATCCTGGGAGCCTTGAAGAATATGTGGAAGTCGAGAACATTATCTCGAAAAGCAAAAATGGGTATGTTTGAAGGAATAGTGGTTCCAACAATGTTGTATGGTTGCAAGGCGTGGGCTATGGATAGAGTTGTGTGCAGGAGGGTGGATGTGCTGGAAATGAGATGTTTGAGGAAAATGTGTGGTGTGAGGTGGTTTGATCGAGTAAGTAACATAAGGGTAAGAGAGATGTGTGGAAATAAACAGAGCGTGGTTGAGAGAGCAGAAGAGGGTGTTTTGAAATGGTTTGGTGACATGGAGAGAATGAGTGAGGAAAGATTGACCAAGAGGATATATGTGTTGGAGGTGGAGGGAACGAGAAGTGGGAGACCAAATTGGAGGTGGAAAGATGGAGTGAAAAAGATTTTGTGTGATCGGGGCCTGAACATGCAGGAGGGTGAAAGGAGGGCAAGGAATAGAGTGAATTGGATCGATGTGGTATACCGGGGTTGACGTGCTGTCAGTGGATTGAATCAGGGCATATGAAGCGTCTGGGGTAAACCATGGAAAGCTGTGTAGGTATGTATATTTGCGTGTGTGGACATATGTATATACATGTGTATGGGGGTGGGTTGGGCCATTTCTTTCGTCAGTTTCCTTGCGCTACCTAGCAAACGCGGGAGACAGCGACAAAGCAAGAAAAAAAAAATTTGTTCATACATAATTGCCATTTCCCGCATAAGCGAGGTGGCATTAAGAACAGAGGACTGAGCCTTATAGGGGATATCCTCACTTGGCCCCCTTCTCTGTTCCCTCTTTTGGAAAATCAAAAACAAGAGGGGAGGATTTCCAGCCCACCCCCTCCCTTTTTAGACGCCCTTTACGACACGCAGGGAATATGTGGGAAGTATTCTTTCTTCCCTATCCCCATTTTTTTTATTATACTTAACCATCCTCTCCTCCGTTAGTGCAAGGAAACAGACAAGGAATGGCCTAACCCACCCACATACACATGTATATACATAAACACCGACACATGCACATGTACATATATATACATTTCAACGTATACATACATATACATACACACACATATACATATATACACATGTGCATATCCATACTTGCTGCCTTCATCCATTCCTGTCACCAGCCCGCAGCACACAAAATAGCAATCCCCCCCTCCAGCTGTTTCCTGCATCAGCGAGGTGGAGCCAGGAAACAGATGAAGAACAACCCATCCACTCATACAAACACATATATACATAAACACCCATACAAATACATATACATATCAACATATACACATATAATTTTTTCTATCATACTTAACCTCTGTTCCCACGTCAAGTGATATTGGCAGGAAACAAAGAATGGCCCATCCACTCATATACACACACACACACACACATATATTTTTTTTTTTATTATTTTGCTTTGTCACTGTCTCCCGCGTTTGCGAGGTAGCGCAAGGAAACAGACGAAAGAAATGGCCCAACCCACCCCCATACACATGTATATACATACACGTCCACACACGCAAATATACATACCTATACATCTCAATGTACACATATATATACACACACAGACACATACATATATACCCATGCACACAATTCACACTGTCTGCCTTTATTCATTCCCATCGCCACCTCGCCACACATGGAATACCATCCCCCTCCCCCCTCATGTGTGCGAGGTAGCGCTAGGAAAAGACAACAAAGGCCACATTCGTTCACACTCAGTCTCTAGCTCTCATGCAATAATGCCCGAAACCACAGCTCCCTTTCCACATCCAGGCCCCACACAACTTTCCATGGTTTACCCCAGACGCTTCACATGCCCTGATTCAATCCACTGACAGCACATCAACCTCGGTATACCATATCGATCCAATTCACTCTATTCCTTGCCCGCCTTTCACCCTCCTGCATGTTCAAGCCCCGATCACTCAAAATCTTTTTCACTCCATCTTTCCACCTCCAATTTGGTCTCCCACTTCTCCTCGTTCCCTCCACCTCCGACACATATATCCTCTCGGTCAATCTTTCCTCACTCATTCTCTCCATGTGCCCAAACCATTTCAAAACACCCTCTTCTGCTCTCTCAACCATGCTCTTTTTATTTCCACACATCTCTCTTACCGTTACATTACTTACTCAATCAAACCACCTCACACCACACATTGTCCTCAAACATCTCATTTCAAGTACATCCACCCTCCTGTGCACAACTCTATCCATAGCCCACGCCTCGCAACCATACAACATTGTTGGAACCACTATTCCTTCAAACATACCCATTTTTGCTTTCCGAGATAATGTTCTCGACTTCCACACATTCTTCAAGGCTCCCAGGATTTTTGCCCCCTCCCCCACCCTATGAATCACTTCCGCTTCCATGGTTCCATCCACTGCCAGATCCACTCCCAGATATCTAAAACACTTTACTTCCTCCAGTTTTTCTCCATTCAAACTTACCTCCCAAATGACTTGACCCTCAACCCTACTGTACCTAATAACCTTATTCACATTTACTCTTAACTTTCTTCTTTCACACACTTTACCAAACTCAGTCACCAGCTTCCGCAGTTTCTCACATGAATCAGCCACCAGTGCTGTATCATCAGCGAACAACAACTGACTCACTTCCCAAGCTCTTTCATCTACAACAGACTTCATACTTGCCCATCTTTCCAAAACTCTTGCATTCACCTCCCTAACAACCCCATCCGTAAACAAATTAAACAACCATGGAGACATCACACACCCCTGCCGCAAACCTACATTCACTGAGAACCAATCACTTTCCTCTCTTCCTACACGTACACATGACTTACATCCTTGATAAAAACTTTTCACTGCTTCTAACAACTTGCCTCCCACACCATATATTCTTAATACCTTCCACAGAGCATCTCTATCAACTCTATCATATGCCTTCTCCAGGTCCATAAATGCTACATACAAATCCATTTGCTTTTCTAAGTATTTCTCACATACATTCTTCAAAGCAAACACCTGATCCACACATCCTCTACCACTTCTGAAACCACACTGCTCTTCCCCAATCTGATGCTCTGTACATGCCTTCACCCTCTCAATCAATACCCTCCCATATAATTTACCAGGAATACTCAACAAACTTATACCTCTGTAATTTGAGCACTCACTCTTATCCCCTTTGCCTTTGTACAATGGCACTATGCACGTATTCCGCCAATCCTCAGGCACCTCACCATGAGTCATACATACATTAAATAACCTTACTAACCAGTCAATAATACAGTCACCCCCTTTTTTAATAGATTCCACTGCAATACCATCCAAACCTGCTGCCTTGCTGGCTTTCATCTTCCGCAAAGCTTTTACTACCTCTTCTCTGTTTACCAAATCATTTTCCCTAACCCTCTCACTTTGCACACCACCTCGACCAAAACACCCTATATCTGCCACTCTATCATCAAACACATTCAACAAACCTTCAAAATACTCACTCCATCTCCTTCTCACATCACCACTACTTGTTATCACCTCCCCATTAGTGCCCTTCACTGAAGTTCCCATTTGCTCCGTTGTCTTATGCACTTTATTTACCTCCTTCCAGAACATCTTTTTATTCTCCCTAAAATTTAATGATACTCTGTCATCCCAACTCTCATTTGCCCTCTTTTTCACCTCTTGCACCTTTCTCTTGACCTCCTGTCTCTTTCTTTTATACTTCTCCCACTCAAATGCATTTTTTCCCCTGCAAAAATCGTCCAAATGCCTCTCTCTTCTCTTTCACTAATAATCTTACTTCTTCATCCCACCACTCACTACCCTTTCTAATCAACCCACCTCCCGTTCTTCTCATGCCACAAGCATCTTTTGCGCAATCCATCACTGATTCCCTAAATACATCCCATTCCTCCCCCACTCCCCTTACTTCCATTGTTCTCACCTTTTTCCATTTTGTACTCAGTCTCTCCTGGTACTTCCTCACACAAGTCTCCTTCCCAAGCTCACTTACTCTCACCACCCTCTTCACCCCAACATTCACTCTTCTTTTCTGAAAACCCATACAAATCTTCACCTTAGCCTCCACAAGATAATGATCAGACATCCCTCCAGTTGCACCTCTGAGCACATTAACATCCAAAAGTCTCTCTTTCGCGCGCCTGTCAATTAACACGTAATCCAGTAACGCTCTCTGGCCATCTCTCCTACTTACATACATATACTTATGTATATCATTCTTTTTAAACCAGGTATTCCCAATCACCAGTCCTTTTTCAGGACATAAATCTACAAGGTCTTCACCATTTCCATTTACAACACTGAACACCCCATGTATACCAATCATTCCCTCAACCGCCATATTACTCACCTTTGCATTCAAATCACCCATCACTATATATATATATATATATATATATATATATATATATATATATATATATATATATATATATATATAGCGTGGGCTATGGATAGAGATGTGCGCAGGAGGATGGATGTGCTGGAAATGAGATGTTTGAGGACAATGTGTGGTGTGAGGTGGTTTGATCGAGTAAGTAACGTAAGGGTAAGAGAGATGTGTGGAAATAAAAAGAGCGTGGTTGAGAGAGCAGAAGAGGGTGTTTTGAAATGGTTTGGGCACATGGAGAGAATGAGTGAGGAGAGATTGACCAAGAGGATATATGTGTCGGAGGTGGAGGGAACGAGGAGAAGAGGGAGACCAAATTGGAGGTGGAAAGATGGAGTGAAAAAGATTTTGTGTGATCGGGGCCTGAACATGCAGGAGGGTGAAAGGAGGGCAAGAAATAGAGTGAATTGGAGTCATGTGGTATACAGGGGTTGACGTGCTGTCAGTGGATTGAAGCAAGGCATGTGAAGCGTCTGAAGTAAACCATGGAAAGCTGTGTAGGTATGTATATTTGCGTGTGTGGACGTGTGTATGTACATGTGTATGGGGGGGGGGGCATTTCTTTCGTCTGTTTCCTTGCGCTACCTCGCAAACGCGGGAGACAGCGACAAAGTATAAAAAAAAAAAAAAAAAAAAAAAAAAATATATATATATATATATATAATTTGGTAAACAGAGAAGAGGTAGTAAAAGCTTTGCGGAAGATGAAAGCCAGCAAGGCAGCAGGTTTGGATGGTATTGCAGTGGAATTTATTAAAAAAGGGGGTGACTGTATTATTGACTGGCTGGTAAGGTTATTTAATGTATGTATGACTCATGGTGAGGTGCCTGAGGATTGGCGGAATGCGTGCATTAGTGCCATTGTACAAAGGCAAAGGGGAAAAGAGTGAATGCTCAAATTACAGATGTATAAGTTTGTTGAGTATTCCTGGTAAATTATATGGGAGGGTATTGATTGAGAGGGTGAAGGCATGTACAGAGCATCAGATTGGGGAAGAGCAGTGTGGTTTCAGAAGTGGTAGAGGATGTGTGGATCAGGTGTTTGCTTTGAAGAATGTATGTGAGAAATACTTAGAAAAGCAAATGGATTTGTATGTAGCATTTACGGATCTGGAGAAGGCATATGATAGAGTTGATAGAGATGCTCTGTGGAAGGTATTAAGAATATATGGTGTGGGTGGCAAGTTGTTAGAAGCAGTGAAAAGTTTTTATCGAGAATGTCAGGCATGTGTACGTGTAGGAAGAGAGGAAAATGATTGGTTCTCAGTGAATGTAGGTTTGCAGCAGGGGTGTGTGATGTCTCCATGGTTGTTTAATTTGTTTATGGATGGGGTTGTTAGGGAGGTAAATGCAAGAGTTTTCGAAAGAGGGGCAAGAATGAAGTCTGTTGTGGATGAGAGAGCTTGGGAAGTAAGTCAGTTGTTGTTCGCTGATGATACAGCACTGGTGGCTGATTCATGTGAGAAACTGCAGAAGCTGGTGACTGAGTTTGGTAAAGTGTGTGAAAGAAGAAAGTTAAGAGTAAATGTGAATAAGAGCAAGGTTATTAGGTACAGTAGGGTTGAGGGTCAAGTTAATTGGGAGGTAAGTTTGAATGGAGAAAAACTGGAGGAAGTAAAGTGTTTTAGATATCTGGGAGTGGATCTGGCAGCGGATGGAACCATGGAAGCGGAAGTGAATGATAGGGTGGGGGAGGGGGCGAAAATCCTGGGAGCCTTGAAGAATGTGTGGAAGTCGAGAACATTATCTTGGAAAGCAAAAGTGGCTATGTTTGAAGGAATAGTGGTTCCAACAATGTTGTATGATTGCGAGGCGTGAGCTATGGATAGAATTGTGCGCAGGAGGGTGGATGTGCTGGAAATGAGATGTTTGAGGATAATGTGTGGTGTGAGGTGGTTTGATCGAGTAAGTAATGTAACGGTAAGAGAGATGTGTAAAAATAAAAAGAGCGTGGTTGAGAGAGCAGAAGAGGGTGTTTTGAAATGGTTTGGGCACATGGAGAGAATGAGTGAGGAAAGATTGACCAAGAGGATATATGTGTCGGAGGTGGAGGGAACGAGGAGAAGTGGGAGACCAAATTGGAGGTGGAAAGATGGAGTGAAAAAGATTTTGAGTGATCACGGCCTGAACATGCAAGAGGGTGAAAGGCGGGCAAGGAATAGAGTGAATTGGATCGATGTGGTATACTGGGGTTGACGTGCTGTCACTGGATTGAATCAGGACATGTGAAGCGTCTGGGGTAAACCACGGAAAGCTGTGTGGGGCCTGGATGTGGAAAGGGAGCTGTGGTTTCGGGCATTATTGCATGAGAGCTAGAGACTGAGTGTGAACGAATGAGGCCTTTGTTGTCTTTTCCTAGCGCTACCCCGCACACATGAGGGGGGAGGGGGATGGTATTTCATGTGTGGCGAGGTGGCGATGGGAATTAATAAAGGCAGACAATGTGAATTGTGTGCATGGGTATATATGTATGTGTCTGTGTGTGTATATATATGTGTACATTGAGATGTATAGGTATGTATATTTGCGTGTGTGGACGTGTGTGTATATACATGTGTATGGGGGTGGGTTGGGCCATTTCTTTCGTCTGTTTCCTTGCGCTACCTCGCAAACGTGGGAGACAGCGACAAAGCAAAATATAATAAAATAAATAAAAATATATATCTTATTTTATTTATTATTTATTTTGCTTTGTCGCTGTCTCCCGCGTTTGCGAGGTAGCAGTATACATATACATAAACGCCCATACACGCTCATATACATAACATATACACATACAGACATATACATACATACACATGTACGTATTCATACTTGCTTGCCTTCAATCCATTTCCGTTGCTGCTCCGCCCCACATGAAACAACATCGCTACCCACTGCTTCAGCACGGCAGAGCCAGGAAAAGATAAAAAGGCCACATTCGTTCGCACTCAGTCTTGAGCTGTCATGTGTAATGCATCAAAACCACAGCTCCCTATCCACATCCAGGCCCCACAGACCTTTCACTCTATTCCTTGCATGCCTCTCACCCTCTCTGTATGTTCAGGCCCCGATCGCTCAAAATCTTTTCCACTCCATCCTTCCACCTCCAATTTGGTGTCCTGCTTCTCCTTGTTCCCTCATTTGAAGACTGAACTCTGGGCATAGGTGGGTAATGAGATGCCAATAATATCTTCCTATGGTCAGTCATCCTTCTACCATACCGACAAGAACACATTCCTACAACATTTACAGTAAGGAAATTGACCAACTTCGGCAAAATTCTGCAAAATTCAAAGGGCCAGGCAGAAGATAATCCTGAATTACTTGAAAATTATCATCTTTCTTCGGAATGAGCAGGGAATGATTCTTCCAGCATTGAAAGCAACCAAGAGAAGACATTAGAAAGTGCTCCTGACATAAGTGAGGCCAGTGTTATTGTTCTGATATCATTTGTACAATCATTTACCTCTCTGCATGTGGAAAGTGATCTTATGGACATAACTATTCCAGCATTGATAAACACCAAGATAAGATATCAGAAAGTGTTCATTGACAAGTAAAGCCAGAGGTCTACTAGAACTAAAGCTTGTTAATTTTTATATTATTCTGTCATTATTTCTCCTGCTATTTACCTCTTTGAGTACTATGACACAAACCTTACTTTGGTTTGTTCTAGAAGCACACACAGACATTATGTGCACAAGTAAACTAGATATTGTAGACACTTGTGCATGATACCTACAAGAATTTTCTTTTTTTACAGATCATTGTATTTCATATTCATTAACCTCCCTAAAATGAATATGAAAGTATTGGAATAGGAGGAAGAGAGGAGAAGCATTACTACGTAACTAAATATTAATCATTATTCACCTTGCAAGAATCTAGAACTGAAGCTTGATCATTTTTTCACTGCTCTGACAATGATATGAATTCTTATTTACCTCTCTGAGTACTATAATAGACATGATACTTATACCTATATTTGTCTTACTATCATGTCATCAATTATGAAATATTACTTACCTCAGAGTATCATTACAAGAATAGATTTTTTATAGATTATACTGTCTTTTACTTATCATCCTCCTAAAATGTTATTTTCATTATTATCTACCTCTCTGAGTATCATAGTATGACTTATTCTTTTGTTCCATTGTCTTAGCACTGTATCAAGTAATCACTTATATACCATTATCTACTTCATAGTATTACTAAGGAAAATACACCTTGCTTATAGACTGTCTGTTATCAACCAGCCTAATTGGAGTAACTATGTATGTATTAGACTTGGAGAGAGAGCAGAAAGGAATTGATGCAAAAACTGATACATAAATAGAGAGTGGAACTGTACCTTGTTGTGTGTAGCTGGTAACCCAGATGGCAAAACAGGGAAATATGAACAAATGATTCCAACAAAACATCATATTTCTAAAGAAGTTTCCATTTGCTGTTGCAAATGAAACATTTGCATGAATCATACAGATTTAAAAGCAAATAGGTCATTCTGTCATAAACAAGAATAAAGTAGTCAATAACTTGAAGTACAACTATAGAAAACATGCAGATGATAAAATAAATGGAGTGGCAACCAACATGTCCCACATGTCGAGCAAGTTTTAGTGTTCCATGATTATGAAGCACTCCAAACTTTTATACACCCACAGTAGGATGTTTGTGGCTCAAATGTGCTCTTAAGTGGTTCTTCTTTATCATAATCTGAATATCTTTCAAGTACTGTGTTAGGGAAACCAACCCTATGGATTATGGGTTAATTAGATAGTTCTTCATTTGAAACTGGGAATATCGTTAACTATTCAGGGACTAAACATCACATCTGTTTGTTTTCAAGGTGAAGATGATCACTTACATCCTATCCTCATTCTATGGCCTTTTTAAATCTATGTTTGATATACCATCTTTATGGAAGAGCTACTAAGGAAAGGCTGTACCACTGAACAATGAGATGAAACTGACAACCTATATTTCTTTAGGAGCTCAGGTGTTAAACCTCATCATGCCTTTACACTAGGCCAAGGCAGTATCACAATGTAGACTAAACATGCATTCTAAGAGTGTTTCCTTTATGAATTTCTTATGATTCTGCTCCAGCCTTTTTTCTAAGTCTAGGGATCAGAAAATTAAGTTCATAATGCACCTCTACCTCTGTCATGTGGAGAATCATTGGGTAAATATTCTGCTTACACAAGAGAAAACCAAACTTCCCTCTCATCTGACCCTCCTGTACTGTTAGAATGAATATCAATTGCAAGACCAATTTTAGCTAGCTAAGTAGGAAGGTAGCTCAGAGGGGTTATGACAGCAACAGAAGGGTAAAAAGTTTGAGCATTTTTCAAAAGTGAACTAAAATTGTCCTTTTACAGGCCAGTGTGTGTGTGTGCAATCTTGCTATTCCTTCAAAAACTGGTGCCAAATGGGATCAGAAAAGTTCCTAAAAGGAAAAAGTATTTGCATCTTCAGAGGGTTTCCTCTTGGCACACTACAACACAAACTAAAACAACAGATCTAATATACATGAAGTGCAGAATACGTAGCAGATAACATATTAAGTATTGAATGCACAGGAACTAAAATAATTACTTCAAGTCTACTAAGAAGATAAAAACTATGCTGAAATCTACAAGGCTAAAATTACAAACACAAACTAATATGCTGGTATATCTACAATAAAGCTAGGAACAAGTGAAAAAGGGACCCATGTCAAAATCTACAGAGAAACTAAGAAAATAACAGTGAGGTAACAAAAACTACAAAGCAAGACCAAAGACAAGAACAAGACATACACTTGGCAGGAGTTGATCCCTGAAGTCTTAGAGAGTTGAGATTCAGGTTCAAATTGAGGAACGTAGGTCGAGCTGTAAAACCAATCATGGTTAGTATCCCTCTGTGGTGACTGGCTAAATTGGCTACTGTTATCAATAAAGGTACTAATACTAACAGAACTACTGTTACTTCCTCTGACAGATGAAAAAGCTGTCTAGTGCAGCTTAAAAATGTAAAAAAAAAGAAATATTAGTATCAAACCTGAAAGCAAATGTATTGATGATGCAAGCTGCTACAGACTATGCCAATTTTATGTAAAAAAAAAAAAAAAAAAAAAAAAAAGAGGGAGAACAAAATCTTTTTTGTTTGCCCTATTCTGTAGTTCAAACTTAATTCCTGACGAAAATCATGACATCAATGCCTACTAGTAATCTATAAAGTAATCATTAACCCTTTTAATGCAAAATTACTTTTTTTTCTATATTTTTTGGGGGTGGAAGGCCAATTTACATAAAAAAATTAGTCTTTTTTTATTTCTCTTCATCTTCCTATGTGTACCTTAAAGTTCAGATATGTAACATCAGAAACACCTTGAAAGAGCAAAAAAGAATGATAATGGCAGATTTTTGAAAAATATTACAAATGTCATTGAAAATTAATTTCTATTCCACTCAACTGAAAATGTTAAAATAAATGAATATCAAGCCTAGAGTATTCTTCAAACATGTAAATACATTATACATACACAATCTTTTTAAAAAGCTGTAAAAAATATATATCATTATAAACCTATTCCTCACGATTCACTGTTATAACACTCACCACTCTGATAATCTGCTAAAAATTTTCTGCATGTCCCTTTATCATTTGCAGTATATGTTTTTGACCATGCAGATCCATGGTATGCTTTCTACTCTTCCATTCTACCAGTCTGCATACATATCATGTAGTCTGCGACCTAACACAGTGCTTTACTTGTATTCTGAGGAGATCTTTTTTACTTTTATTCAGGATAATATAAGGGATAAGTGTATAGCATAAAAGTTATTAACTTTATACAATATGCTTAGCTGTACATACCTTCACACAGAATGAACCTTGACGTCACTGATGCCAGAGTTATGAAAACTTTCCAAGAATAACAACTTCTGGTGCCTATATGTAACAAAACCCATATAAACATTTGTCTGCCACACTGTAATCCTTCCTGCTGCTGTCAGTCTAAGTACATATCACATACTTTGCAACCTAACAAGGTGTTTTACTTGTGTTCTGAGTTCTCTTTTTTTCTTATTCTGGCCTCTTCAAGAGCAAAATGTGTAATGGAAGTGTTGATGATTTCATACAATACAGTAAGTCTTATTGTAAATACCCTAACATACAATAAACCTTGCACTCATTGCTGTCGGAGTAGTGATACATTACATGTGCCAACAGTTTCTGGGACCCACATGTGGTGTTACTTGTGCTTGTTTACCACAATGCCACCCTCTCTGCCAGTAAAGTCTAGATAACACATTACTTATGTTTCTGAAGTGCTTGTGTTGTGTAATCAGAAAACTACTGTACTTTACATGGAAACTAAATTCCACATGGTCCAAAGTCATGCATGCTGCTTGCCCTGTCAAGGTCTAGCCTATCAAAGTGCTCACCCATCTGTTAATGGCTAGAATATGGAACATAAATATTTTCTGCAACAGAATGTGCTGTGACTGAGAGAGATGTAGAATTTTTTTACCAAATGATCCTGAATGGTTTGAGTTCATTTCTGACAAATATCTAAGGTAAATAAATAATTCTAAATGAAATTAGAGACCAAAAAGAAAATGTAATACAGGAAAACCACTGCTGTCCAAAATGCTTAGAGGAATCAGCCATTTTCAATAAAATTTCTAGTTATTCAAGGTTTTTGATGTAACATATTATTCAGATATTGTAATATTTCAAAGTATTTTACATATCTGTAACTATTCTACATGTGGAACTATTAATACATGTAAGCAAATATATGAGGTGGAAGTCCTTCATAAATGCTGCCTAGGATTTGCCCTTAGCTAACCTCTTGCACAATTCTATCTTCTTTTCTAGGCTTTAAAACATTCTTCTTGCACTTCACATAAGACATATATGGCTTCAAGGAGCTGTCAGGCAATTGTTGATGATAAATGAAATGGGCCATTGTCCACACTAGGAATCCAAGATAAACGAAAAGCACAAATGTGCAAGACCAGCACACAACACCATGTTAAAAAGCACATGGGATATGGGTAAACGATCACCAGCGCCACAAAACACCGGATGGAGAGTAATCTACCACTGCAGCATGGTGCAGGTGAGATTTGAAATACTTTTAAGCATCACACTCTTACTTTTTCAGATAAACAAGGATTACCAACCAAAACGGAAATACCTTTAAGCATTTTTTTTTCATTTTTCAGATAAACACAGGTTACCCACCAAAACTGAAAAACATTCTTTGTTTTGAACATTTTGCTGTCTTGAATTATGGATGGCAGTGGTTTTGCTGTAATTTCAAGTATATATAGAATTACATATGTAGCAATATATTTATTCACTTATTGTGTATACAAAAATACGAGATAAATAATTCAGAAAAAACTGCATATAACTAAGTAATTACTAAGGAAATCAAGCAAGATAATGAAGGAAATGAATGAACTACTGGGAAGCTGGGTGGATGGTACTGGCAGGGATGGATGATAGGATATGTAGTTTATAGTCAAACCTATGAGCTAAACTGTTCTGATATCTGTATATGAAAAACAGGGATGAGCATTCAAACTGTAAATTGTGAAACCACTTACAAAGTAGGGTGTATGGATAAGCCACATTTAATTCCCAAAGTATGGCTCTAGAGTCAATGTGTATGCAACTCCCATTCCATGGAAATCTCTAAGGCCAAAAATAACACTTATGTTCATTAACTTTCCCTTACATGAGAGGCTCTTCATGTCATATAACACTTTAAACAGGGTATCATCATAATGTTATAGCCTATATAAACTCACCTAAATTGCCACAAAAGAGGCAAGATTTAAAGAGAAACACATCATGTGGCAAGTCAGCTATGTTTGTTCATCTTCATAGGGTATAAGATTGCTCACAGGGGCAAAGTCAAAATAATCAATATGGGCGTATCTACAGGAAGCAAATGAAAGTTTTCCTCCAAATCTTACTTAGAAAAAGCAAGCAGGTTTCAAAAAATATCCAAATGTTTCAGCAAAACAGTTGAAACAGAAAAGTACATAATTCATATTATGCATACCTGATAAGATTCTTGAAGCTGATTTTCATTCCAGAATTCTATGCATCCTAGCATATGTATCTCTTTCTAATGACTATCAACCCAATCATTCAGGGCAAATGCTAAGGTATTATAATCAATACTTTTGTAAAAAGGTTTTGCTTACATTAGGTGTCTGACCTTTAACTTTACTTCTGTCATTCTAAGAAAGGTTCCCAGATCTCGAGGAAGAAGATCACTACAATACTAACTGCCATATGTTTTTTGAGGCTAAACTTCTGCCACAAGAACCCTATTCAATGAAGTAATGGAAATATCTATCACAGTATTCATAATGGTAAAGTAATCAACTATATATCACCATACCTCAATGAAAGCTAATAACAAGAAGGAAAAGTTGTTTTGACCACATTCATTTTTCAGCCTGCCATAAAATTCCATAGAGTAAAGTAAAAAACATACAATAAAAAAGAAATAAGTTATTAGTGAATCCACTTCCCATCATATCAATACTAATATAAACTCATAACTGCAACAGCATGTGCACAGACAAACACACAAAAAAAATAGTTTGAAAAAATACAGCATAAAACATCAAAATATGTATCTAATGATGACAGATGTAGAAATGAGCAATGAAAAAGTGAGGGCAACAGCAGTGATAAGGAGAAAATTTTTGAGATGAAATGGCTTTCTTGAAGCATTTGAGAATAGTTTCAGAAAAACTAGTATATGTTGTATTGTGCTATTCACCACGGTCTAAATACGAAAGATTTAAGAATTCCAAAAATTCTGGTTATGAAAATGTTCAAAGATGAGTGATTTAAAGCTCCTACAATGTGACTTTCATATTAGTAATTATCACATCTATAACATTATATACAACAGAAGCTAATTAATAAATATCATTTGATATGTCTTACTAAAGTACATAAAATCAGTTAGGCAAAGAATTAAAGCATTTATTTCTTGGAAGACCAAAAGTATTGGAATTCTGGAATTTACTTGAGTATTTTCACCCCCATGTTATTCAACAATACCTCTTAGTTTTCATTCTATGTCAACTATCTGAAGTATATACAAGGAGTATTTCTGAATAATAAAGAATGTAAAAATTGCAGCACGCTTCAGAGACACAAAACCTTTGTATCATATAACAATATTAGAAGAAGCTAGTTTTACTCTACAATATCAAGGAAGTTGTATCATAAGCTTAATCTATATATTTATTCTAAACATTATGAGTAACCATTAATCACAAGCTCAAAAGTTTAAATATCTCAAAGTAATCATTAAAGTTAGTATGCAACAATGCCAATTGTAATAATATACAAATATAATCACTGGTTCCTTTCGCCAACAATTATCTTACTTGAAGCAAACATATGTTACAGTACAAAACATTTACATCAAGGCTCTACATCATAATGTAGTACACTAAATATCAAAAGTGCTCAGTCTTACACAAAGCTATAAAGAAAGATGCACATACATTATGTCTACCAATATCTCTTCTACCAAAGGTTTGTAAAAAAATGTTTCACAGTTTTCTCAGAAAATGGGGTCTCTTTATGTATACCAAATGTCAGGCAAGCACTGCATGTATAATACTGAAAAGTTAATAATTCCTTTGTCATTATCATCTTGTTAAATAAGCCTCTTTGCTTTTAAAGTGATTAGTGCTGGTGATGATGTTATATAGTTCTGATTTGTTCCATGGTCTCTACAGGTGGTGAGCTGTTCTGTCTGAGCATGCTTCTTTGATTTATGAGGTCTACAACTTGTAAAGAAAAGACTGGATTATACTGACTTTTATATCATTGTGACACATGCATTTTGCTGGCTTGGCTGAAGGTGTTGATGAAACATGAGATAGCATGGTCTAGAGATAGAATATTGACCAAGATAAAGTTTTGGAGTCTGGATTCTATGTACTGTGTGAATGCTAGCCAATCTGCTTTCCTGTGGCATGTTTATGTTTTCTGGTAGTTCTCTGTGTTCAGTGAGTAAAGCGAAATGTGTAATATGCTTAAAGCAGTCCTTGTGTGTCATACTACAGTGCAAAAAAGGTAATGTCTGGTGAAGCTTGTGGTTAAAGTGGTGATAAAGTGATAAAGAAAATTCACATCTCCCACACCATCCAGGTCCCTGCACATGAACACTTTTAACCCAAATAAACAAAATCCCTTCTCCCAAAGAAAAAAATATTAAGAAAAATTACTCAGCAACATAGCCACAAACTGACCATACCCCTTAACAGGAAAGGAATGAAAAACTTATACAAAATCCACACTTGACACAACTGCTCACTCACCCTTCTCTTTTAATGATACTCACAACTCAGTCATTTATCAAAAAGCGGCCACTGTCTTCTGACTGTGTCAATGATAATGTCATCATCATTATATGAAAAGCCTCCAAATCTTAATCCAGCTCACTTTTTGTACATGAGTAGCCTACAGAGACCTCTTCCACGGCCAAGCAAGTTCAGGAAAAAATTCTACTCTCCTCAGTACCCCTATAATTATCATTATGAGTGCATGTTCGTATGATGTATATACAAAGACCTAATGGAAACTGCACTGATTGTTGCATGATCTTAGATGAGGAGGAATCCCTATCATCATGTGTATCAGTTGGTGAGGTAAGTCAAGAAGAATACAAGTGAAATGTGAAAAGACATATGACTTGGAGAGTGTGATTTAAGAGGGAGTGGAGAGGAGGGAGGCCAGTACAGGACCCTTCATCCCGTGCTCAGCCTCTTTCTCATCAAGGGGAAAAGATTATCAAACAAATGTGCCTAATTTTCTCCGAAAGTAATCCTGAGGTAATAGAAGACTTTGGTAATGTATAACAGTACAGAGTTACAGTATTTGCAAGGATATCTTAGCTGTAAAGTATCATTTTTTTTTTTTTTTTTTTTTTTTTTTTGCTTTGTCGCTGTCTCCCGCGTTTGCGAGGTAGCGCAAGGAAACAGACGAAAGAAATGGCCCAACCCACCCCCATACACATGTATATACATACGTCCACACACGCAAATATACATACCTACACAGCTTTCCATGGTTTACCCCAGACGCTTCACATGCCCTGATTCAATCCACTGACAGCACGTCAACCCCGGTATACCACATCGCTCCAATTCACTCTATTCCTTGCCCTCCTTTCACCCTCCTGCATGTTCAGGCCCCGATCACACAAAATCTTTTTCACTCCATCTTTCCACCTCCAATTTGGTCTCCCTCTTCTCCTCGTTCCCTCCACCTCCGACACATATATCCTCTTGGTCAATCTTTCCTCACTCATTCTCTCCATTTCAAAACAACCTCTTCTGCTCTCTCAACCACACTCTTTTTATTTCCACACATCTCTCTTACCCTTACGTTACTTACTCGATCAAACCACCTCACATCACACATTGTCCTCAAACATCTCATTTCCAGCACATCCATCCTCCTGCGCACAACTCTATCCATAGTCCACGCCTCGCAACCATACAACATTGTTGGAACCACTATTCCTTCAAACATACCCATTTTTGCTTTCCGAGATAATATTCTCGACTTCCACACATTCTTCAAGGCTCCCAGAATTTTCGCCCCCTCCCCCACCCTATGATCCACTTCCGCTTCCATGGTTCCATCCGCTGCCAGATCCACTCCCAGATATCTAAAACACTTCACTTCCTCCAGTTTTTCTCCATTCAAACTCACCTCCCAATTGACTTGACCCTCAACCCTACTGTACCTAATAACCTTGCTCTTATTCACATTTACTCTTAACTTTCTTCTTTCACACACTTTACCAAACTCAGTCACCAGCTTCTGCAGTTTCTCACATGAATCAGCCACCAGCGCTGTATCATCAGCTGTATCATTTACAGAGAAGAAATACTTCTCATGTATTCTTTGTTTGTCGTAGATGATGACTAAAGGGGAAGGGATCCCTTTGTTGATAGTGAAGAAAGAATCCTTCCCATGTATTTCCTGCAGGTCACAGAATGTAACTAAATCGGGTGGGGGCAGGGCCCGAAAACTCTCCCCACCTTGCATATCTAATTTCTAAAAGTTATAACAGAAGGAGCCATGCAAATAATGCCTATCCCTCTCAGAGGCTTAGGCATGGGTATCTGCATGAATGTTGATGTAATCAAGATAAGAAGGGAAAATAGGGAGTATGTTTGAGGATAGGACCCTGGATGCCCTAACTCAGAGCAATATAAAGCTATAGTGGAGAGGGGAAGAATGGTTTAGGAATGTTGTAGGAGTAATGTCAGAGGTTAGTGTGAAGATGAAAATTAAGAAAGGGGTAGCTCTATTGCTAAAGAAGTTGTGGGAATGTGTGAAAGAGTGTTGAGGAAATGAATTCCAGACTGATGTAGATAAAAATGAAAGTGGATGGTGAGCAGTGGGTAATTATTAGTGCTTATGCATCTGTGAATGAGAGGACTATGGTAGAGTGGTAAGTGATTTGAAAGGACCTGAATACGAGTGTCAGTAGTTTTTATGCAAAGTATTGAGTATCTGTGATGGGTGGTCTGAATGCAATAGTTGGTAACATAGCTGTTGGGGTTATAACTAGGGGCATGGGGGACCAGGTGCTGTGAATAGGAATGGTAAACAACTTATGGAGTTATGCGAAGAAAAGACTGGTGATTAGGAATACCCGATTCAAAAAGGGTATATACATAATTATACATGGGTGAATGGGAAAGATGGTACAGGGAACATTTCTGGATTATTGTATGTCCTACTTGATAGGCATGCAAAGGGGAGACTTGTGGATGTGAATATACTGATGGTGAAGGCAAGGGTAAATACTTGTAGAAGCTTTAAAAGGATAAGAGCAAATTATATGGATGGGAAGAAGGTCGTGAAGGTGAATGAACTTAGAAAAAAAGTCTGTGGGGCCTGGAATGGATAGGGAGCTGTGGTTTCAGTGCATTACACATGACAGCTAGAGAATAAGTATGAATGAATGTGGTGTTTTTTGTCTGTTTTCCAGGCGCTACCTCGCTGAAGTGGGGGGCAGCAATGCTAGCTATTTCCTGTGGGGTGGGGTGGCAACAGGAATGGATGAAATGGTTGAAATGGTTTGGACACATGGGGAGAATCAGTGAGGAAAGATTGACAAAGAGGATATACGTGTCAGAGGAGGAGGGAAGAAGTGGGAGACCAAATTGGAGGTGGAAGGATGGAGTGAAAAGGATTTTGAGTGACTGGGGCCTGAACATACAGGAGGGTGAAAGGCATGCAAGGAATAGAGTGAATTGGAACGATGTGGTATACAAGGGTTGACGTGCAGTCAATGGTCTGTACCAGTTATGTGAAGCATCGAGTAAACTTTCCATGGTTTACCCCAGATGCTTCACATGCCCTGGTTCAATCCACTGACAGTACGTTGACCCCAATATACCACATCATTCCAATTCACTCTATTCCTTGCATGCCTTTCACCCTCCTGTATGTTCATGCCCCAATCGCTCAAAATCTTTTTCACTTCATCCTTCCACCTCCAATTTGGTTTCCCACTTCTCCTCGTTGCCTCCACCATGACACAAGTACATCCTCTTTGTCAATCTTTCCTCCTAATCATTTCAATACACACTCTTCTGCTCTCTCAACCACAGTCTTATCATTACCACACATCTCTCTTACCCTTTCATTACTTACTCGAACAAACCACCTCACACCACATATTGTCCTCAAACATCACATTTCCAACACATCCACCCTCCTCCACACACCTCTATCTATAGCCCATGCCTCACAACCATATAACATTGTTGGAACCACTACTCTTTCAAACATACCCATTTTTGCTTTCCGAGATAACATTCACGCCTTACACACTTTCTTCAACACTCCCAGAACCTTCGCCCCCTCCCCCACCCTTTGACTCACTTCCACTTCCATGGTTCCAACCGCTGCTAAATCCACTCCCAGATATCTAACACACTTCACTTCCTCCAATTTTTTCCCATTCAAACTTACCTCCCAATTGACTTTTCCCTCAACCCTACTGAACCTAAAAACCTTGCTCTTATTCACATTTACTCTCAGCTTTCTGCTTTCACACATTTTACCAAACTCAGTCACCAGCTTCTGCAGTTTCTCTTATATACATAACAAATACACATATACATACACATACACAGACATATACATAAACACACAGGTACATATTCATACTTGCTTCAGCGAGATAGTGCCAAGAAAACAGACAAAAAAGGCCACATTCGTTCACGCTCAGTCTCTAGCTGTCATGCATAATGCAACAAAAGCACAACAATCTCTCCACATACAGGCTCCAAAGACCAATATTGGTATGCAATGTTATATAGGAAAAATTATAAGCGGGTATGCCTCAATTAAGGCCATCTCAGGTGAGAGGAAAAAGTAAAAGGGAAAAAAAAGGAGAAATTATTTAAGAATCTGCAGGTGTTTGTAGACCTGATTTTTACAGGAAAAATGGTTAAAGGAAGATGGAAACACTAGAGAACTATGGAAAATCCACAGTTCAGCTATTCGAGGGAAGGAGGTATCATAACAACCAATCCTGTGTGGTGAGTCTCCACACAGAAACTGTGGGAAGCAGCACCCAAAATTGTATGCCATGGGTCCAGACCTTGCAGGTGGGGACATATGGAGACATGAGAACAATGGCCAAAATAATACCTACAAAACAGAGAGAGCAGCAATATCAGGACATATGGAAAGGAATGGTTGAATGGACATGATGCCAAGAGAACTAGTGAGACAGAAGCCTTTTTATTCTACTCTAGTCAACAGGGATGTAGAGGATAAGTTACCCCAGATGTGTGAGAAGGATTCCATACTTGGGTGAATGAAATTTCCATGAATATAAAATAGCTGCTCACAAGAAAATCAACTGCAGCACCTACACAACATTCCAAGATTTTAAGAAGCAGACTTGGTAATGATGATTATGTGGGGTTTCCAGAGCAGTGTGGTTATGCCCGGCATGTTAATGATATTACAGGGTTAAATCGTGGGGTTCTGAATATGAACTGGGGAAACAATTAATTCTTAAAAACAGACACAGGGAGAAACTGCATTTCAGCATTATCAAATTTTACAAGGTTACTGCTTCCCCACTCCAAAATGGTGTACTGGTGCAAAATGAGAGAAAATATGATCATTATGAGAGGGAAAACAAGTTTTAAAGAAAATATGGGAGGAAAAGTGAGTTGAAGTACATAAAGTGAAATGATCACAGCATGAGTGACTAGGATAAGAAGAGAGAAATGATTTATTGAAACAAAAAAAAAAAATACACAATAGGACGGAACACTGAGGAATTCCACAGTTGAAAGGACAGAAGGGGAGAATTGCTCTATTGATGACTATTGCGATGGAATGGCTGAAGGGGAAACTATGACTTAGTGAACCAAGAGAAGTAATGAATCCAAAGGAAGGGCGTACAGATAGCACAGACTTATGCTAAACCATGTCAAAAACTTAAAAGGCGTCGAGGGCTATGACAAGAGTTTCATCAAAATCCGAGAAAAGACAACCAGAAGTGGGTCACAGGAAAGAAGATCACTAGTAAGCCTAGCTCTGCAGAATCCATACTGGTGATCTGAAAGAAGGAAATGGATTTCTAAGTGTCTGAAAAAGTGAGTTTAAGAGTATTTCAAGGACTTTGGGGGTAGCAGGACTGAGAGCAATGGGGCAATATTTGGAGAGGTTTAAACAGTTTCCTTTCTTAGGGATAGCCTGTACAAAGGTACATTTTCAAGCAGAAGGGAAAGTCTGAGTTTTCTGATAGAGGTGCAACAAGCAAGCAAGAACTGGTGCTAGCTCAGAGGCACGCTCCCTTAGAATCGGGGAGGTATGCCATCTGAGCCATATGCCTTATCCACCTGAAGCTAGAAGAGTACCTGGAAGACAGCTCAACTTTAAACTATGCCTCACTTGCCTAGTATTCCACAATTTAAAAAGCAAATATAACAAAGGTACAAACCACACAAAACATTGCACTCAATCACAAACACTCAACATCTCCACAAAGAAATGAAGATTCTCCCAAAACAGTCCCACCTTACCATGCTTGGGGCTCAATTCTAAGAAACTGTAAAAACCACAGGTCATAAAGTGTTATGTGTATGTGTCTACATGCGGAGAAGGCAAGGCAACTGAATTGTAAGTGCTTGATGTCTTCTTTATGGTAGATGCATTATGGGCATGAAGAGTCTTGGGATATACTTAAACAGTGTGTGTAGCATAGTAGAGAAGGATGATTTCCAGAGTGTAAGTGGGAAGATGTCATTCATGTTTGTTTAGGCAATGTGGTTTCTGATGGGTTTATGTCTGGTGGGTTGTACTTTAAGCCTGAGTTGGGAGGTTGGTTGTTTAGTGATTCTCATGTAATTTCAGTGTGTATGTGTCTGTCAGAATTACATCTGTTTGGGGTGAGGGGATCTGTGAGTAAAGGTAACTGAAGTGTGAAGCTGGTGTAAGCTTTTAATTTATAGTTGGGTGTTGATGGTTACATACTAAATAGCCTGGGTGGGAGGGATCTATTGCTGTTACATAGAAATGAGTGTCATGCATGCTGAGGAGGGACTGTATTGAGAGGATCGTCGTTTAATTGTGTCAGCTAAATGTCTAGTCTAATATCATCTGTGTGACTCATAAGTTGGCTGTGTAGTTGGCTCATTGTTACTGTAACTGATATTACAGCTGATAAACTGAATTTCAGAAAAAAAAGTATCCATCACACCATCAGCCCAAACCAAATCAGATTAGCAGGAGTATCCTGCATTATTGCTCAATACATCATCACCATTACAATAATGTCCTCTCTCATTATTCAATCTTAACATGAGAACAATCTCCTAGTGATATTACATACAACCAAGGTCTCACATCTGTTCAACATTTTGATTACGGAAATTTAATGCCTGAAATTTTTGTATTTTACTGACTGATTTATGTCTCTAATTCTAATTCTCTGTCATATGACAACTTGGTAGTAGAGATACTAGAACATACACAGCAAAAGGGGAGGGAAGGGAGGGAGAGAGAACAGTTATCATACTCTGTGGTTTAACATTTACAAGGAGGGGATTAATCTAAATAGGTTATCATAAATCAAATGAACAGATAATGAGAAACTTAGAGTGAGTAATCCCATGACCACACTCATTACTGATTTAAATTTTGCAAAATTTTTAGTGATTACATTAAAGCAAATCTTTCTTTATATTGCAAAAACAGTATTCACAGAATCACATCATACAGGTTAAATTAGTGAAAGCTGAACAAACTACAAATCATATACTGGTTTAATTACCAAGAATGATAAAAAACAATTTAATTCCACTGGTACAATTACTCTTCTCTGAACAATCACACATACTTTTTTTTTGTTGCTTAATAATGATGGTCCTAAAGCCAAGTGAAATGGAAGCACATACACTTCAGTAAATTACTTTCATACTTTTATGACAAAGAAACAATGATAACAATGAGCAAAGAATAAAACTGAGTCTGGAAGAAAATACTTTACAGAACTTGCAGACCAACTTTCCAGCAAACCACATTATATATTATCATTAGGTTAAAGAGCATAATCAATGTTTATTACATGATTCTCCAGTAAAGCGCATTACAGAGTGTATTTATCCTTAGGTTAAACAAAGACAGAATCAATGTTTATCACAAGATCTATGCTTTTCTAGAAATAGCAATCCAGTGAAAATGCTGAATCATCATTCTGTTATGGGAAAAGCAAAAAACTACTGTGTGAGGTCCTTTTCTATAATAAAAATAAAAATAAGATTTTTTTAAAGCACACTTACATCTGATATACAACACATCAAGTTACAGCATTCATAACAAAGTAAGCTCTTAAGCAGTGGGGAAAGGAAGCACACAGATATCTGAGACCACTGAATACCAGCAACAATTATTATTCGAACTTAAGTCAACACTTTTAAACTTGATACGCAATAACTGGGTTTTTTACATGAATGAAGTTTAATAATATTTTGAAGAAAGAAGATATATAAAAGAGAGTTACTTATTTGTGAAATTCAATAACTAAGTCAGAAATTCAGGTAAACTATTCTTAAGACTATCATTTTCCATACACAGCAATATATGTGTCTAAGGGACAATAAATACTGAAAAAATAATCTGAGATACTTTTCTGAGCCTAAATGGGGTGAGTTGAGGGAATAAAGCATCTAATATCCTGCCCAGATCTTAATTTGGACTTAAGTTTATACAGCAGGCCTAAGAAACAGTAATATTGTAGCTCCCAAATCACCACAAATACTCAAACACCAGTTTGCAGCCTTTCACAGACCATGAAAACAAAGATATATCCTGTTGCTAGATCCCACTGGCAAGAGATATGACCTTCACTAAAGATTCCTCTGCCTTGTAGGATTGATAATATATTAATTCAGAACAGGCAATCAATCAGGGTAAGCTGGATCAGTGTGTACCATTAGAACACCCTGTCTAGGCTCAAAAAAGTCTCATGAACTTCATTTACTGAGCCTCAAGGAAAGCTCAGGGCAGCAAAATAAACTGATCTATTAATGGGGAAGAGGTCACTTACTCATTCTCAGCAAAGAATGAAGTCCCTTATCTAACAGTGGGATCTATTAAAAATTATACAGGCTACTGTATCAAAACACTCAAATGATGAACACAACAAGGACAATGGAACAAAGGGGATGTCCTTGTAATAATACATGGAACTTTCACTTCGAGCATAGAAAATATATTTGTAAACAAAACCTTTAACCCTTAAAGGACCCAATCTGTATTTGGACAGGTTTGTGGTAAAGGGACTCTATCCATACTTGTACAGCTTGCCTCTTCCTACTCTCATTTAAGTCTAAAGGCAAGCTTTATAAGTATGAAGTGAAGTCTTAAGTCAAAAGCAACTACAACAGCACTAGGAAAAAGTCCTAGAGTATGAATTACTCATATAACACAGTGTCTGTACCTGTATAGGTTACCTCTTCCTGCTGTCAACTGAACTGGAAGGCACAATTTTCAGTATGCAGAAATACCTATCATCACAAGCAACTACAATTAGTATTGAGAAAGACTCCTATTGTCTCATTTACCCACATAACACAAAAGGGGAAGGTAAGATCCTAAGCATGTGTGCTTGGTGTATCTCATGCCAATTTGTGATTAATTAGCAATAGTGTTTGGAGCATTAATCATGGTGATAATGATTCACTGGGTGTTCAACTGTAAACAGAGGGAAAAGTTTTTTGCGTATCAGTAATCCATTGGTTGTGGCAGAAAAGAGTTCAAGAAGTATGAGTCAGCAAAAGTCAACACACAACTGATCTGCTAAGCATTAATGATGTGCCAAATTTATGTTTGTACGGCAACAAATATGGAGAATCTACCAAATTTTCCTTTTATAACTTTTGTTAATATTCCTATTAACTGATATGACCACAACAAATCTTGATTATTTGGATAAACCTCAGTCCAGGGGACCAGCTAAATTTACAGTGCTTGATCGTTTAAGGGTTAAAGCTCTAAAACCTATATCTTTTAATAATCGGTCAAGAAATATCTTGAGCTGGAAGCTTATGATACAGCCAATTGTGAAACTGATACACTAACATAATGCAAGAAACATTTGCAAAAAACATTCATAAAAAATAAGGAGTGTAAGTCCTGTTCACAGTAAACATGGTCACAGTGTTAAAGAATTTATGTAAATGATACTCAGAAAGTAAGAAATCATCTAATATATGAGACTAAAATATTTGTCTTCTATGAACTGAAAGCAAATACATAAAGTTCCCCAAGAAAAATTCTTGGGTTGATTTATATATCTGCATCTTTTTAATGTTATTATACAATTACAAATACCCAAATCATAAACCTATGCATGTTTCTGTTTCACACAATATCATAACTGAGTCTGAGAAATAAGTAAATGTGCAGTTGTACTAAGCATCTGTCTACTGTGAAACTGTCCTCTTCACAACATATCAGCAATAAGGATGGTCAAATTTTCTTTACAGTTACTGTGGAATGCCCGAATCTATGATGTGCAACATAGTATTCACCACCACTGGCAATGAATCAAATTATCAGGAAATTTGCTGAGTGTGAAATCGTTTTTTGTGAATGTTACAAATGAGACAAGAAAAGTGAAGAAGAAATGGGTATTATTTCTCAATGTTGTGGGATTCAGGACATAAGGACTCACCAAGACTGTTAGCTCCAGGTAAGCTGATACACAAGTTATGATACGTGAACTAGTTAAGAAACTAAGTCACTCAAGCACATTGCTGTATATGAGCACTATGAATTCTACAACTGGAAACAGCAAGCTCATAAATCAACGACATCATGAAAATGATTTGCAGAAAGTGCTAAGACAAACAAAGGAAGCTTTATGGGAAGTATTCATAACTGGCTCAGAAAATAATGATATAAAAGAGAACTCATTATGAAAATGGCATTTGAAACAGCAATGAGCTATGAAATGGTCAGTTGATGGATTAAATACAAGAGTAACAAAGAATCAGAAAATGGCAAGAAACGTTTCTGTTGTAAGTGATAGAAAATGCTTTTACAGAAATGCTAGATGCCACTGTTGCTACTGAACTCGATGCAAAGGTGTCACTGCAATATTCAAGAACAAAATAATAAAGACTTGTAACATCTGAAGGGTCTTATGTGCCAAAATGATATCACTAATGCTTAATGTCAGGAATGCTCTGCAAAGCAAACCAAAGGAAAGAGTAAGAGTAGTGGGAGAAGTGAGTTTCAAAATGAAAAAATTGTGATTCAGAGAGAACAACATTCTTATATGGCTGTATGAATACAATGTAACAAAGCAAAACCAATTAGAAATCAGAATGGATGTAAAAATTTGCCAACAAAAAGTCATTATGAAGATGGTCACTGGCACAGTAGTTTCACTGACATCCAATTTTTTATCAAAAAGAACTCTTAGTAATTAATTATAAAGTTTACAAGCACCATCTGAATTACCAAAGATTATCATCAGGTTCATTTCACAATGACGGTGTATAACACTTACAGAAAAAAGAGACCAGGAAAGTGTGATTTGGAGAATAATTCTTATCCTATGACAATAAACAGGTGATAGCGGGAAAGGGTATAAAGTTCATGGAAAAAGTGGAGCTAATTAGCACTGGTGGTGATGTACTTGCAGAAATCAGCAAAACCTCTGAATGATCATCTAGTCCATGCTAGAAGCCACAATTTTTAGAAGATCTATACCAATGTTATTGTAAACACCTATTTGAAGTATACAATATGGGGTCCCATCTCTTGACCTAATGGGGATAATGTGCAATGACAGCTTTTGAAAGGTAGGATGGTAGCTCTGCTTTCTACCTGAAGTGTTGACTGTTTGTTTACATATCTGGGTAGTTGATGCATGGCTGAAATCATGGTGTGTCTGAAATATTTTGACTATAAATGAAAAATACGATAAATTTTGGTTGTTAGGGGAGTCACTCAAATTCCTTTAATTATATATTTTCACTACAAAATGTAATCTGTGATGTTTCTTGGTGATTCAGGTGGTGTCCTTAAACTTCAAAATTACAGAACTCTATCACAGACCAGGCTTTAACCTAAATATATTTGTTCAAAACCACCGAGGGCCAATGATTGGCTGTACAAGGACAGTCTTCCATATGTGTCATAATGTTTAAGAAGTAGAGGCTTTGCCTTATTCCACATACAGCTTGATTGGCAGCATATTCATCACAATTAGAGGTATGCAAACCTACCTGCACAATAAGCCTAATGCCAAGCTGAAACTATATAAACCACATCCTGACCCATTTGCTCAGCATGATAATACTACCCAGGCTTTGTCAAGGCTACAAGAAATGGCAGTGGATTAGAAAACTTACTATCAGCTGCTCCAAATGTGCCAGTATGGAAAGAAAGCAATATTCACAGTTCTGGTGATTACAAAGTACCTTTCAGTAAGAATTTTATAACTTCTGAAAATTCAGTGCCAAATGCTGTACACTTCTAAAGGCTGAATGGTGGTAAAAAAAATCACAAACCTATATCTCTCGGCTCTAAGCTTACCAGCAAACTGCACTACAGTTTGGTACCAAGGAAGTATGTTGCAATAAATGAGCATATTGGACTCTACACATAAACCATGATGCCTTATACAATTTCTTCTGATCCTGCTATATTTCACACCACTATGGAAAAACTTCTTCCAGGAAATGATATAGGATGCTAAAGAAATAAATGAATAAAATAAAATAGATAAATAAACAAATGGAAAACATGATGCTCTGCTAGACTGGCCACATTACAGTTAAAAAAGTGAGATGTATGTTTTCATGGAACCCTTGTTTATTTCCCATGCTTTCATTATTGACACAGCAGAGTATACATTCAACCTAAAAATACCAAAGCACTAGAAAGAATGCATCAACCTACACATGTTCAAAAATACAATCCTTTATAGACCTTCACTACTGACAATCATCTACAGCCATTTAACTCAGCTGTCACAGGTGGCTGTCATCTATGATTTTCTACAACAGCTGTAACTGGTGGCAACCATCTACAGTTCTCAAAATTAGCTGTCAAAGGTAACAACCATTCATAGTCCTCTAACTCAGCTGTCAAAGGTGGCAACCATCTACAGTTCTCTACATCAGCTATCACAGATAGCAACCATCTACAGTTCTCTAATTTAACTTTCACAGGTGGCAACCATTCACAGTCCTGTGCATCAGCTGTCACTGATGAAAACCACCTACACTTTCCTAAATCAGCTGTCATAAAAGATTCAAGAATGAAAGTGGAGCAGTGACTGTTACTCAGCTCCATTTATAATGTGCATATTTACTATGTTGGTAAAACCATTGACAATGATTATGGATGCCTTATTGGTCAGAGTTGGAACTGTTGCCTCTCATACCACATAAAACAGAGTGGCCAATTGCCTATGCATCCATATCCTTAAAAGGTACTGAGAGGAATCATTTATGACTTGAGTTCAAAGGCTTAGCATTCATATTTAGCCTCATGAAATTCCAATGATATCTCAGATGCAAGCTCACAATGATCACCAACAATACACTAATCAGTCTTATTCAAGGGCATAAAACAAGGAATACTCACACTTGCAGCAGCCAGAATCAAATAATGGACCTCTGAATTGGCATCCTACAACTATGAGAAAAGGTATCAATTGTTCAATTAAAATGGCATTCGATGCTCTTTCATGCCGTCACTGACATCTCAAGTTAAAGGAAAGGTGAGATGGAGAAGAGAAAGTACTACCCTGAGTATGGTTCCTTTGAACCTGCTTCTAGTGACAGCTGAAGCAGTAAGCCAGGAATGTACAATGGCCCAAATATGTGACCCTGACCTGGATCTATGGACACACTACAATTCATGACTAGAATCATCACCTACAGGGGGGATGCCTACTATGGGGAGAACAGATGGTGATTCCTTGTAAGTTTTGAGACTAAATATTGTGTAAATTATACTACATCATACATGTATGGTGACAGCTGAAGCAATAAGCCAGGAATTATAAACTTGCCCACAATAGGTGAACCTGACAGAATCTAAAGGCACACTACAATTTTAGACTGAAATTATTGACTTAAAATGGATACCTACTATCAGGAAAACTGACAGTGATTCCTTTAAAGTTTTGCAACCAAATCTTATGCCACCTACACATACATCATTAAGGCACAGTATACATGAAGCTAATCACATGTCTGCATATGTAGGGACCATTGAAACACTGTAATAATGAAGCACTAGTACAATAATATTTGGTTTTCACAAAATGAAACATTATTCATCTCCAACATATACCCATCTTCACCATGGTGCAGAGTATACATGCACATACTTTTCTATTAATACCCAGGACCTCTCTCCAAGAAAGAGTCCTGGTATTACTCAGGATGTATTTCCAAAGACTCCTGCAACTCAAGACCACCACTTCCAGTGGAGAGGAAACGCTGGCTCTGTCAGAATGAGAAGTTTTCTGATAAGACTGTAATTCCAATAACATAGCCTCTCCAAAGGTTAATTTTCACTTATGGCATAATCTCATGCAGTTGGAGTTCAGTAACACATATACACACAAACACAAACACAAGGGAACCTGGACAAATTCCAAGTTGATCAGAGGAATGGATGATGAGATACAATCTGAGTAAGTACAAGGTGATGAGGATGAAACAGAATGATAAAAGGGCTTGGTGCATCATGAGGAATGAAACTGATTACAGGAATCTGCATATGAAAGAGATCTCCCAATTATGCCCTCAACTCTACATTATTTACCTTCACTTTTAAATCACCTATCACTAATACCCAGCACTCAGATCTATGAAACAGCACTAGACCCCTCCTAACCAAACAACGTTATAAGAAATAAAAAGCTTACCCCTGCCTCACACTTCAGTAACTTCTATTCACAGATCCTCACACTCCCAACAAATTTAACACAAACAAAACACATACACTCAATTCAAGTATTAACCATCCAACCTCCCAGCTTAAACTCCAACCAATCAAATACCATACTCCCCAAACAAACATGAATCACACACTCTTGCTTACTATCAAGACATCACACATCACTAAAAACACCATTTCAACATATTCAAGGTACCTTTATGCCGACATTGCAGTTACCTTAACGAAGACATGGAGCATTTACTACCTAACAGTCCTGCATTTTCTGCACAAAGATGCACACACAACATCAGAACACTTCATGACCTATGAACAAGGCTAGCATCCGAAGAGCCAATCTTTGCTCCAGGAGGGGGCTCCTGGAGCAAAGATTAGATATTATTCTTTTTTTCTTTTTTTTTTTTTTTTTTTTTGCTTTGTCGCTGTCTCCTGCGTTTGCGAGGTAGCGCAAAGAAACAGACGAAAGAAATGGCCCAACCCACCCCCATACACATGTATATACATACGTCCACACACGCAAAATATACATACCTACACAGCTTTCCATGGTTTACCCCAGACGCTTCACATGCCCCGATTCAATCCACTGACAGCACGTCAACCCCGGTATACCACATCGCTCCAATTCACTCTATTCCTTGCCCTCCTTTCACCCTCCTGCATGTTCAGGCCCCGATCACACAAAATCTTTTTCACTCCATCTTTCCACCTCCAATTTGGTCTCCCTCTTCTCCTCGTTCCCTCCACCTCCGACACATATATCCTCTTGGTCAATCTTTCCTCACTCATTCTCTCCATGTGCCCAAACCATTTCAAAACACCCTCTTCTGCTCTCTCAACCACGCTCTTTTTATTTCCACACATCTCACTTACCCTTACGTTACTTACTCGATCAAACCACCTCACACCACACATTGTCCTCAAACATCTCATTTCCAGCACATCCATCCTCCTGCGCACAACTCTATCCATAGCCCACGCCTTGCAACCATACAACATTGTTGGAACCACTATTCCTTCAAACATACCCATTTTTGCTTTCCGAGATAATGTTCTCGACTTCCACACATTCTTCAAGGCTCCCAGAATTTTCGCCCCCTCCCCCACCCTATGATCCACTTCCGCTTCCATGGTTCCATCCGCTGCCAGATCCACTCCCAGATATCTAAAACACTTCACTTCCTCCAGTTTTTCTCCATTCAAACTCACCTCCCAATTGACTTGACCCTCAACCCTACTGTACCTAATAACCTTGCTCTTATTCACATTTACTCTTAACTTTCTTCTTTCACACACTTTACCAAACTCAGTCACCAGCTTCTGCAGTTTCTCACATGAATCAGCCACCAGCGCTGTATCATCAGCGAACAACAACTGACTCACTTCCCAAGCTCTCTCATCCCCAACAGACTTCATACTTGCCCATCTTTCCAAAACTCTTGCATTCACCTCCCTAACAACCCCATCCATAAACAAATTAAACAACCATGGAGACATCACACACCCCTGCCGCAAACCTACATTCACTGAGAACCAATCACTTTCCTCTCTTCCTACACGTACACATGCCTTACATCCTCGATAAAAACTTTTCACTGCTTCTAACAACTTGCCTCCCACACCAAATATTCTTAATACCTTCCACAGAGCATCTCTATCAACTCTATCATATGCCTTCTCCAGATCCATAAATGCTACATACAAATCCATTTGCTTTTCTAAGTATTTCTCACATACATTCTTCAAAGCAAACACCTGATCCACACACTCTACCACTTCTGAAACCACACTGCTCTTCCCCAATCTGATGCTCTGTACATGCCTTCACCCTCTCAATCAATACCCTCCCATATTATTTACTAGGAATACTCAACAAACTTATACCTCTGTAATTTGAGCACTCACTCTTATCCCCTTTGCCTTTGTACAATGGCACTATGCACGCATTCCGCCAATCCTCAGGCACCTCACCGTGAGTCATACATACATTAAATAACCTTACCAACCAGTCAACAATACAGTCACCCCCTTTTTTAATAAATTCCACTGCAATACCATCCAAACCTGCTGCCTTGCCGGCTTTCATCTTCCGCAAAGCTTTTACTACCTCTTCTCTGTTTACCAAATCATTTTCCCTAACCCTCTCACTTTGCACACCACCTCGACCAAAACACCCTATATCTGCCACTCTATCATCAAACACATTCAACAAACCTTCAAAATACTCACTCCATCTCCTTCTCACATCACCACTACTTGTTATCACCTCCCCATTTGCGCCCTTCACTGAAGTTCCCATTTGCTCCCTTGTCTTACGCACTTTATTTACCTCCTTCCAGAACATCTTTTTATTCTCCCTAAAATTTAATGATACTCTCTCACCCCAACTCTCATTTGCCCTTTTTTTCACCTCTTGCACCTTTCTCTTGACCTCCTGTCTCTTTCTTTTATACGTCTCCCACTCAATTGCATTTTTTCCCTGCAAAAATCGTCCAAATGCCTCTCTCTTCTCTTTCACTAATACTCTTACTTCTTCATCCCACCACTCACTACCCTTTCTAATCAACCCACCTCCCACTCTTCTCATGCCACAAGCATCTTTTGCGCAATCCATCACCGATTCCCTAAATACATCCCATTCCTCCCCCACTCCCCTTACTTCCATTGTTCTCACCTTTTTCCATTCTGTACTCAGTCTCTCCTGGTACTTCCTCACACAAGTCTCCTTCCCAAGCTCACTTACTCTCACCACCCTCTTCACCCCAACATTCACTCTTTTTTTCTGAAAACCCATACAAATCTTCACCTTAGCCTCCACTAATTATAGGTGTTGGATTCAGCCTCTATGAGATTACAATGTGAGTGAAAAGTCACCTTTGGGGAGTTCGTAACATCGGGTGCCCAGTCTCATAAAAAAAAAATGGTGATTCCAAAGCAGTCTATCATTTCCCTGTGATTAGAAGTAGTGCAACCTTGCAGCTGCAAGAGCTCCTGGAAGAAGGGTCATGGAGTAACTCTGGGACCCATAAAAAAAAAAGGGTCACGGGGCAATTACAAATAAATGAATGTATATTTACTTCCACCTCCTAGAGCCCTTTTATGTGAAGGAAAACATGAAACCCACTTGAAATGGTCTAAAGATGGTCAAAAGACTTTATTTACTTATGAAAACATTCATGAAATTCTTAACTCAGATTTTACCACGTAAAGAATGATAAATGAGATTGTATGTGGTAATGGGCCCTATTTCACGTCCGAATGCATTTAGGCTCTTCAAGAAGGCTTACAACATGCAGCACATTTTCTTACCATTGTTCTACCAAAATATTACAAGTAAGGAGGTAATGTTTACTTGTATTTTCAAAGCAGCAAAAAAGAGGACCAAGAGAGTACAAAGAAGGTTGTGGAACTTGAAGATTTTCTAACTTCATGCATTCTGCACCATCCCTCAGAGCTCAACTCACTGCAACCTACCAAGATGATAATGAAGAGAAATCTTAGAACCACCAAGATTCAATAACTTTAAAAACTGTCAACAGGAAACATAAACTAAATGCACCAGAGAAACCTCTAGATATTGCCATTATGTACAGGAAACATAAACTAAATGCACCAGAGAAACCTCTAGATATTGCCATTATGAATTTGGGGAATAGGGGCTTCTTCGAGACTACAAACAACATAAACAAATGTGACTAAGTAGGTCATTCTAAAAACTGAGCCCTTACTCTTATCTAATTCAAGGCGGATCTGGCATTTGAGTCATAATTACCAGCCAAAGGGGATTGACAGTTCTCAAACCATGGATGATATGACCATACTTCCTGAAGACCCAACTCAATCTACAGTGATGTAACTTTCAGAATCTTTATTACCCACAGTGAAGGACCAGGCACTGCATATCTTATCACCAGGTATACTATGAAACAAATCTTCATTCAAAACTTCAGTTACACTGAAGAATCAGTGATGTACTGAAAGGTCAGTCTTCACACATCTTTCTTCCACCATCTGCATCTTACCATAAATTACCACAAGCTACAACTACATTATGAGCCCAACCTAAACATGCCTTACCATAAGCTTCACAGAAGTAGTCTTTACACATTATCTTCATCGAAATATATGATAAGGAACCTGGCATCTTCAATGAAAACCAACAAAGTCTCTGGGCAAAGAACATCCACATATGACATGGATGAGTCAATCCTTACCATATAACACATACATTCCCAAAGTCTACCTGCTTATGAAAGACTATTGCATGCAGTGCTGCTTTTTTAATATAATAATTTTTCTTTCTCTCTTTCAAATACGATTTTCTGTATAGCACTGAAAAATATCAGACAGCACTGCATTCATGTTTATGATAAGACTAGTTGTTAATCAACTTACATTAGTTCAGGGACTTTACTTAAGTTCAAAGTTAAAGATATCTATTTAGGGAATTCACACAAGTTCAAAGTTCCAATGTTTATCTTTCTGTTAATAATTTCTAGCTGTACTGTCCATGTTCGCAGTGTCTGAGCTCTGGGAATTTTATGGTCATCATCAGAAAATCTTTCATAAAAATGCACATAAAATTAGTTTCAAACTTTGTTCATTGAACTAAAGTAATAATACTTTTCTTTTATATTATGAAGGAATACAAAAGAATTCAAACAGCAACAGATAACTGGGTCCTTTTATGGCTTTCTGTGATCATGGAAGATTTCTAAAACTCAAAGATTAGTGTGGTAAAACTCAAAAGGCTTAAAAGATAATTCAAAGAAAAAACTTGCAAAGTGTTACAATGACTAAGGAGACAAATAATGTAATCACTGCCTCACAGCAAAATATCTATCAAGTTTATTCTTAAATGTATATATATAGTACTGTTTTCAACCACTCTAACTGGTAAATCATTTCATATATTAACAATCTTGTTGAAGAAAATGTACTTCACTTCATTTCAAGTAAAACATTTACCTAAGTTTGTTATCCTTTACTAGAAAGATATCAGATGAAATAAGTACAGATGCTCCCCGACTTTATGACCCATTATGCGACTTACAACCATCCATATATATAACAGGAAAAAACCAAATTAAACATATACGTGAACATAAAAATTATGCTTGGTCATATGTCCACCAGTGCTAATGGCTGCAAGTGTATGATAGTGAATGTCAGATGATCCCGGCATTGTGTACATCACAGCAACTCACTCAGTTCTCGCTCTCAGCTACCATTCAGAAATTGCACATCATTCAAGTGAATCTAACGAAGTTTTGTATTGAATTAAACCATTTTTGTATCAAACCCCAAAAAAGATGATGAGCAAGAGGAAAAACCCATCACATGTTGATAGACCTAGCAAGAAGCTGAGGAAGATGCTTGATTTGGAATTGAAAATAAAGGTAATCACCTAATATGAAGGAGGAAAAACTTAATGCGATTGCAGGTGATCTAAAGTTGTTCCATTTGACAGTCTCCACAATTTCAAAGGAAAAAGAAAAAAATATGTGAAGCAGTGAAAGGTTTGGCAAAAATGAAGTCTATGATAATAACAATGCAACAACAACAGCCCATCCACGAACTAGAAAAGTTGTTGATACTGTGGATGGAAGATCAAATTAAAAAACGTGTACCATTAAGCTTATTAACAATTCAGGCGAAGGCTAGAAGTCGTTTTAAGACTTTGAAGGAGTGAGTGGGAGGACTACATTGAGAACTTCACAGCAAGTCATGTTGGTTCGATTTAAAAGAAGATATAGCTTGCACAACATTCGAGTCACAGGTAAAGCAGCAAGTGCTAATGAAGGAACTGCTGAAAAGTTCATTGAGAATTTGGATGAATCAATCTGTGAACTGAAGAATTCTTATATAAAACGTGAAATGAAACTACATAATCGTATAATACAGCTAGTTGATAAAAAATGAGATAAGTATGACAGATATTGAGTAAGGTAAAAGAATGCTGTACAAGTACAAGAATTCTACATGCCATGCTGACACATGTCTGACTTACATCCATTTCAAGATCCAACTGGTCGGTCAGAACGAAACTCGATCGTATGTCGGGAAGCATCTGTATTAAGTAGCTTGTTAGATTGAGATTATTAGAGCCATTGATAATTTTGAATAACTGTATTACATCATCGTTCAACCTTCTTGTTTCTATGCTAAATAGATTTCTCCCCTTGTAATCTTCTCCATTCTAAGCTAATCAGATCTAATTTATGTAGTCAGCTTTCACAGGACTTGTTTCTCAGTTCAGAAATCATTTTGGTAGCCTGATGCTGTACTCACTTCATTCTCTCCATGTCTCTTTTTAAGTAATGTGATCAAAACTGAACACAATATTCAAGATGAAAGTGCACAAATGATTTACAAAGAGCAAGGATGATTTCCCTAAATTCATAAGCTTTACCTACAAATCACAGAATCTAGTTCACTCTTTATACTGCTCCTGTGCCCTCCTTACTTGGCTTTAGGTCACCAGAGATTATCATGCCCAAGTATGTTCTCTCTTTAACCTTCTTAAGTTTAGCAGCATTCATAACGTAGCTTTCCTTTTGGTTTTTACTACTGATATGTAAAACTTTGCACTTATCAATATTAAATTCATCTGCCACTAAGAGCCCAGTCCATCAGTTTGTCTATGTCAGTTTGACAGTCAATATCAGTTAGTATCTATCTATCTATCTATATCTCTGATGCCTGTTCTAATTGGAACTTACTTAAGGGGGAGGTCATAGCAACAGTTCCTAGAACTCCAGTGCCACTTCTTAGCTTTTAGTGCCTTACCTTAACAGGCCATCGGCAGATGACAATGCATCCTATAATCAGCATCATTAATACACATGAGAAACAGAACCAGTCCCAAGACCAATCCCCCAAGGCAGACAACTTATAAGGTCTAACCATTCAGAGGTTTGGCCATTAATCGCAACTTTGTTTATGGCTAGTCAACCAGTTTCCTAACCACCAAAGTACAACCCTATCAATACCATGTGACATTTGATGCAGAATGTTATTGAATGCTTTTTGAAAATCTTAATAGATGACATTAAGTGCCTTACTTTTATATCAAAACAGAAATCAACCAGTTTTTTCAGACATTAGCGATTTTGTTAAAAACCAAGCTGAGAATTAAGTGGAGGTCCCCTATATGGGTCTCACTTTTGTCTTGAATGACTGTTTTCATAAGTTTTCCAACAACAGGCATTAAGCTAATTGGATGATAATTTCCAGGCAGTGACTTATTACCATTTTCTGATTATCAGTGTTACACAGGGAAACTTCCATTCCTATGGAACTTTTCTTGTAGCACGTGGTTACATTAATATAGAAGGGAATGGAATGTTATGATTTAACAAAATAATGAATGCTCCCTGTACAAATATGTGGGCAAAACTTAAACTAGGCATTGGTATAAAATAAACATGAAGCAGGCAGTCCCATCTTAGTGCTCTAAAATGATTGCCCCCCAAAAAAGCTGCCTCAAGCAGGGAATATTTATAGTGAAGAACTGGTGTTGTGAAATCCTTCTATAAAGTAGAAAAGGCATGTGTAAGAGTGGATGAAGAGTTTAATGAAAGTTTCGGTATACATGTAGGTGGGAAGCAGGGCTGTGTGATGTCATCATGGCTTTTTAACACAATCATGGTTGGAGTGATAAGAAAGGTGAAAGCAAATCATGGGAAAGGGGATGGAGAGATGAAGCATGGTAGTGAGGTATGGTGGCTAGTGAAAAACCTGTTTAAAGAAGATACTGTGTTGTTTCCTGAGAGTGAACTGGAGTTGCAGAAGGTTTTAAGTGTGTTTTATGATGAGCGGAAGAGCAGGGAACTGAAGGTAAATGCAAGTAAAAGTAAAGTAATGGTAGTTAAAAGGAAACAGAGTTAAAGTATAGATTTTCCAAAATCTATGGACAAAGAAGATACTAAATTGTGTTACAAATATGAGGGGAGAAAGACAGAAAGACGCGAGAAAATTTATTTAGGAGCTATGTTGGATAAGTTTGGTGATGGACAGAGAGATAAAGGAGACAGCAGTACAAAGCAGAAGATTCACAGGGTCCCTTAACAGAATACTGAAGGACAGAGTTGTAAATAAAGAAAAGAAAGGATTGAGGCACTGCAAATCCTCCCGACCCTGACCTATGCAACCAAAGCATGGACATGGAATGAGTCACAGAGGTCAAGGATCCATGCTGTGGAAATGAGCTATTTGAGTAGAGCATGTGATATGACTAGTTAGAATAAAGAAAGAAAAGAGGGGGTGTATGCAAGATGGGGTATGGCAGAGAATGCAAAGGGAATGAATTGTAAAAAGCGTAGAGTAGGAGAAACTTAATACTTTAAAGTGGTTTGGGCAAGTGGAAAGAATGCAAGATGAGGAGTTAGCAAGGAGAGTGTACAAAAATACAAATAAAGGGGTTTGTATGAGATGAAGACCACCAATAAAATGGGGAAATAGATTGGAAGAGCACTAGAGGGATAGAAATGTTAGAAGAATGCATGGAATGGTGTATGCAAGGGAGGTATGTAAGGACAGGGATAAGTGGAGACTCTTTTGCTGTAGTCATCCCCTTGATGGGAGGTCCTGGATGGACTGGGCATTAGAGATCTAGATAGATAAATAGACAGCAGATTTTAATGCCATATTCAGAAGCATCTCTTCTTTTGATCCTCTACAACATGCATTGGGGTTACACTCCTGTAAACCCCAATGTAAGTTAAATATCAAATGGATCATGTTCCTATCCAAATTTTTCCTACTGCTAACTCATAAGTATGATATATAAATGAAACAACATAACTTAAGAACTATATCCTACGTTATTACATCATTTACATCAAACAGTATCTGACAGTCCCTTTCAGATTAGGTGTAAATGTTGTCAAACTAAATCATAACCGTGTGTGTGTGTGTGTGTGTGTGTGTGTGTCTGTGTGTGTGTGTGTGTGTGTGTGTGTGTCTGTGTGTGTGTGTGTGTGTGTCTGTGTGTGTGTGTGTGTGTGTGTGTGTGTGTGTGTTAGTTTAAGATTATTTCTTACTTTTGCATGATTTGTAGGGAGATGCATCTTGTTCGTATTTACTCACCTAACAAATGAACTGATGCTCATAAGAATTTGTTTTGCCCATGTGTTAACCATTACCCACATCAACATGGTAGTGCCAAGAAAAGATGAAGAAATGGCCTCATTCACTTGCATCCACTTTCAAGATATCATGTATACTGCACCAAAACCAGAGTCCCTTGTCTATAATCAGGCCCCACAGACCTTTCTGTGGTTTCCCTTATCGCTTCATATGCCTAATTCAGCCCACTAAGAGCATGTTGTCCCTGTAAACCATATCTCTCCCGCTCACAATATAAACACAAAAAATAGGTGGTAGAAATGGAACAGCGATTAAGCAATGGAGCACTAACATTAGCAGTTAATGATAGGGTAAATTCTTTCATATCTATGTTTTTTACACTTTCTCTTCAGTAAGTTGTTATATAACTCATAAACTAATGATTAACCACATATTCACAAATTGCAGTAGATCACAGTGAGGCGCATGATCTGAGAAAAATGAAACACATGAAGTCCCAAGTGCAATTTCTCTGATTAATGCATAATCTGAGGAGACATCAGAATGTACCTCCCCTGACAATGCATCAATCATACAAAGTACACTTGGGACTCATCAAGTTACATTCTCCTCATGGTTACGAGCAAACATTCACAAATATAAACAGGAGAAAATAGGTGGTATGGACTGAATAAAAGAATGCTAGCTGGCAACATCATAGTAACATGGTGCTGCTAGTTAGTGTTCCTTCATTTGATCTGCACCACCCATTTTCTGTTACTTTTTTGAAAATATAAATAGATTTCAATTCAAAAGTAACAATCTACTGGAGAGAACTGTGCTGAAAATGTAAATTTCTTTCATGCATGTTATCTATTTCCCACATTTGTAAAGCAGCATCAGGAAGAGATGAAGAAATGGCCTTATTCCTTCACATCCACTTTCTAGCTGTCATGCATAGTGTATGGAAGCCAGAGCCCCCTCTCCACAATCAGGCCCCACAGACCTTATAGTGGTTTCTCCTAACAGCTTCATGTGCCCTAGTTCAGTCTATTGATGGTACAACATTCACTGTATACCTCATTGCTCCAATTCACTCTATCCCTTAAAAGCCTCACATCCTACTGCATGTTCAGGCATTCAACAGTCAAAGCATCTTTCACTCCATCCTTCCACTTCCACCTTGGTTTCCATCTTATCCTCACTGCCTTCATTTCTGACATGTATATCCTCTTAGTCAACCTTTCTTCACTCATCTTCTCCACGTATAAACCATTTCAGCTCTATCATACCTACTCCTCTCACTACCACACCTCTATCTTATCCTGTCATTTCTTATTTGGTCAACCTTCCTTACAACATGTATTCTCCTCAAACGTTTCATTTCCAGCACATGCATCCTTTTCTTTACAGTTTTGTCCTAGGCCCATACCTTGCATCCAAGACAACAACAAAAGAATTACTAATCCATCAAATATACCTATCTTTTCCCTTGAAGACAGACTTCTATTTCCACATATTTCTCAATATGTTCATGATATTTGCTCCCTCAACCAACCTATGGTTCACTTCAGCTACCATGGTTCCACACCTACTGCCACAAGTACTTTTAGGCATCTAAAGCACTTCACTTCTCCAAGTTCTCTCTATTCCATTCAAATTTACACTATAAATAATCAGTCTCTTTTCACTTCTAAAACCTAATAATCTTGTTTTAATTCACACTTACTCTCAACTTCCTCCATTTACATACACTCCTAAACTCAGACACCAGTCTGCAGTTTCTCACTCGAAATTGCCTTCAACGTTGTGTCGTCAGCAAACACCAAATGACTCACCTTCTAGACCCCCAACCCAACCAACTCCCAACAGACTGCATACCTGCTCCTCCTTCCAAGACCCATGCATTCATTTCCCTCATCACCCCATCTATAAACACATTAAGCAGCCATGGTGACATCACATAACCCTGCCATTGACCCATTTTCACCTGAAACCACTCACTCTCCTCTCTCCCTAATCTCTTTCTCTCTCTCAAACACACACACACACCTTACTCTCTTGATAAAAGCCTCTCACCACCTCAAATAGCTTTCCACCTACACAACATATCTGTAGCACTTTCCACAGAACATGTCTACCAACCCTATCACATGCTTTCTCAGAATCCATAAACATCACATACAAATTCTTCTGTTTCTCTAAGAATTCCTCACACACACTCTTTAAAAACAAGACCTAATCCACACATCCTCTACCACTCCTGACACCAAAATGTTCTTCCCAGTCTGATGCTCTGTGCATGCTACCACTCTCTTAATCACCACTCCTCTTTATAACTTACCAGGTACGCTCTACAAACTTATACCTCTGTCATTCACTCAACTTTATTCCCCTTGCCTTAACACACAGGAAAAAGGCATTCTGCCATTCCTCAGAGACTACCATGATCCATACATACAGTGAAACTCCTAATTAACTAATCAACAACACAGTCACTCCCACAATACATACAATAAAATTTTCATTTATCATTCACAGAGTGTAAGTTAAAAATCATGCTAGCTAGTATTAATTCTTTGGTGCAAGTGAGCTGTTCCATCACTACCATCAATGCTCTCTACTATCTCTATGAATATCTATATAATATTTTGTTCATGAGTCAAGTAAGGAACTACTGAATAGAGCTGTATAGAAAAATACATTATGTATAAAAATACAATTCATTGTATACTCTATCTATTGAACATTTTGCCATTTTGTGATTAGCAGACAGCTCATGAGTGCAATGGCTGAGATAATACCAGTACAATAAAATAAAGGTAGAAACATCACAACTGTTGGAAAAGGATGACCGAAGCAAGATGATAGCAGGAGAGTTAATAAGGTAGAGGGCTTTTAATTCCACTCTGGAAAAGGAAAATGGTGGAAGAAGAGCAATGCTAGATATGTGAGCTGTAGTAATTCACACAGTTACTCACAAGAAAAGTAAGTTGAGCAACTATACAACATCCCAAGCTTTTGGAAAGCAGATTTTGTGAGGTTCCTCATGTTGGGGATTCTAAGACAGAGCAGAGAATGTAGTTATGCCCAGCCTGCTTATGCTAATGCAAGGTTGTACTGTATTCTTCTAAGATTCAAAAATAGGAAAAGAATGGGATTTAGAAAGACAGACATGTTGAAATTGCATTTCAGCACTTGCCAGGTTACTGCTTCCCATTCTGAGATGCTGAACTAGTCCAAACTAAGAGAATTAATATGTTTACTGTGAAAAAAGAATGACAATGCCAAGCTGTCTGCCAAAACCTTAAGCACTATAAGGGTTTAGGTAATAAATGAAAGCATTAATTACAAAGCAATACCCTCTCAGTCTTCTGGATTTGTAGGTAAGCACTAAGGTGAATCTAAAGATTCATTTACATCATTCACTATTTTTCTGAATGATCATAATTAGCAAGTTGCCTTCAATACAACTCCTATAGTTATGGCTAGCCAACCATACAAAAAGTATGGTGTTATAATTTCTCTAGCTTTTAACACGTGCATATAGGATAACAGTATGTGACCTGCCAAATGACATATCGTCAGCAACTTCCTTATCTTTATTTATAACAATTTCATATTTACCCAACCAGAGACCTGGCGACCAATTTTTTGGCGACATAATACTCATCAACTTCAGGAAAGGGATCCCTAAAATATTAGACTTGCTGCAGGATAAGAGTATCCACTGGTGCTGAAGAGGAATGATCTGGATTAAATTAATTCTTGAATACCAACAGACTCTGGACAAGAGGTACATAAAAGTCAGCCACTTTGCCAAAACACTGCAGAATTTCATTATACATATGCCATCACTGTATACATAAAACAGTGAAGCCATTTGTACATAAATGATGAGATAAGTGAGTCTTGTATCCAGCTCTAAAGTATACTCTCTAAAATCAAGCTGCAACAATGCGTTTGCCTTCTGTTACAACTTGAACCTGAGTGTTTTCCAATTTGGTGTACACAGAGTGATGAACTAAACCAATTAGACGCCTGCTAACCACAGAAATCTGATGCTACAGTCCTACTATTTGGTGGTCGGATCAGGCAATACGGTTAATCTTTGTTATTATGGTCTGTAAACTCCTAACTACATGCGACTAGCTGCTTTCCATGGTTCTTGGGGCCACTATACTATCTTAGTTTAAGCTTACCTTTAATATCTTACAATGAAGTCTGAGCAAACCATTAATGCATAAGATTCCTCAGCCCATTGTTAGCCTCAGAAATGAATAATCTGGTTGAGCACTGATTCAAATTCTTATTGCAACATTGCAAAATATCTACAGCCAATTCAGCATATGTTTTATAACAGTAAAATTGAAATTTTGCAACATTACTTGCATATAATAAACAAGTTCCTTTAATTTGGAGTTTGTAGCCTGGGTATGATGCAATAAAACTGAATAACTATGTCCAACTGTCCATGATTGCCCTATACATTGGGTATGCTTCTAGAAATCAGCGACTGGATCAGTGGCACATCTGTGGAATAAGCTGGTGGGTGCAGAGGAAAGAGCTCGTGAGGTCAAAACTTTTAAGGCCATACCATTTTTGAGCCCTTGGAAGCAACGAGTGTAGAAAAAATAAATACATATTTTCAGTATATCACCTTCTGCTGCCTGACTTCCACTGATTTTCAGTAGGGCATTTGAAGATGTAATAACTTTCTGCATTAAAGAGATTAATCAATTCTTGAAAGAGATGGAAAACAATTACTAGATTACTAGGACAAAAGAAATCAAAGCAAAAGCCATCACAAGCAAATGTTTGCCCAGTACACACTATCCCACTATGTTAATCAGCAACATTTTGTACGTCACCCAAAACAACAATCTAAATCTATTGGGCTGAAAAGGCCGACTGGACTAAAACTTTGGTATGTACTCACACAAGCCAAATGGTCTTTCACTTGGACCTGGGAGGGAGTAACGGTGTTTGTTTTTCTCAGAATGGTGATTGTTTTGTGTGGATGTAGAAGACAACTGAGCATTGAGGTCCATCACACTTCCTGACCGTGTGACGCCATCCAGCCCAGCTTCCAGACTTCCAAACAGCTGGAAGGTAGAGCAAAATGTGAAAATGTGACTTAAGAAATCTTGTACTCCAACAGAGAAAACTCTGTTCTGTCCTGTCCTGTCCTGTACTGCCCTGGAAATATGATTAAGTGTGATTATTATAGAACTGCAGTATATACAAATATGACATCAAAGAAGACCATCCTAACATTTTCATATTACTGTAATTCCAAAACTTATTGATTTCTACTGCAAAAACTAGTTTCCTCTTTCAGGATTACATGTATTTTGTATATCTTTAAGGAGAACAAGAATATATGTACTTGATTTAATAATAGTTTTCAGCCTCTCTTGAAAATGCACTGCTAAAGCTGCCAGAATCTTTAAGATTTAAGGATGGCTAAAACTTTACTAATTGCAAGGCTTCTAGATTCCAAATGGGATTCTTGTCACAATTCAACATTTACTTTGTTGGACTTGAGTGAGCACAATCTCATTTATAATTGATGCATTAATCCTTCAAGCAGCATCAAGCTGTAGTTCAACAACCATCATCATAAGCAGGGCTACAAAACTAACAATAATGTGTATGATTATCCCAGAGTTTATCCGTTTGTCTTATACGGCCCCTGAGAATGACATGAAGAAACTGAGCAGGTCATGCCATAAGCATATGTCAGCTCAAGCAAAGAACTTCATATTCCCAAGTATGGAAAATGATCTTTTCATTCTGAGCAAGTGTTTCATTCTCTACTTATCTGTTCAAGCAAACTGAGTAATAAAATGACATACATACAGTCCATCATGCAGAAAGCAGGTTCAAAATGCTACACAACTTCATGCAAGTGCAGATTTTGGTGGATTAGAACATTATAAGCCTAGCCTATTTTGTACAGGATGTCCAAAACTTGTCAAAATACATATGATGAAAATCTAACAAATAACAAGACTCATGGATTTACTCATCATTATCTATACATTGATTAGATTAATCATCTAATATTTCAGATACAGATATCTACATTTATCAGTTACACAAAATCCTCTGACAACAGTCACTAAACCTTAATACTATATATATACATACATATATATATATATATATATATATATATATATATATATATATATATATATATATATATATATATATGCAACCAGGCTCTGCCTGCAAAAGCTTACCCCATGAGTGAAATGGCACCATATGCAAAGCTTTATCACTGGGAGTACAGTCTCATCAAAGAGCTCACTCCAGAGGAGTCCCCTTTCCCTAAAACTAAAAGCAGCACAGCCACGGGCCTGCAGGAGCCTTTAGAAAGTGGCCCTGGGTAACACAAAGACACATTCATAAAAACTGATCCTGAGGTAATCATAAATAATATATATATACATTTATTTATTTTCATTTATTTTGCTTTGTTGCTGTCTCCCGCGTTAGCAAGGCAGCGAAAGGAAACAGACGAAAGAATGGCCCAACCCACCCACATACACATGTATATACATACACGTCCACACACGCAAATATACATACCTATACATCTCAATGTATACATATATATACACACACAGACACATACATATATACACATGTACATAATTCATACTGTCAGCCTTTATTCACTCCCATCGCCACCCTGCCACACATGAAATAATAACCCCCTCCCCCCTCATGTGCGCGAGGTATCGCTAGGAAGACAACAAAGGCCACATTCGTTCACACTCAGTCTCTAGCTGTCATGTAATAATGCCCGAAACCACAGCTCCCTTTACACATCCAGGCCCCACACAACTTTCCATGGTTTACCCCAGACGCTTCACATGCCCTGGTTCAATCCACTCACAGCACGTTGACCCCGGTATACCACATCGTTCCAATTCACTCTATTCCTTGCACGCCTTTCACCCTCCTGCATGTTCAGGCCCTGATCACTCAAAATCTTTTTCACCCCATCTTTCCACCTCCAATTTGGTCTCCCACTTCTCCTTGTTCCCTCCACCTCTGACACATATATCCTCTTGGTCAATCTTTCCTCACTCATTCTCTCCATGTGACCAAACAATTTCAAAACACCCTCTTCTGCTCTCTCAACCACACTCTCTTTAATACCACACATCTCTCTTACCCTTCTATTACTTACTTGATCAAACCACCTCACACCACATATTGTCCTTAAACATCTCATTTCCAGCACATCCACCCTCCTCCGCACAACTCTATCCATAGCCCATGCCTCGCAACCATACAACATTGTTGGAACCACTATTCCTTCAAACATACCCATTTTTCCTTTCCAAGATAACGTTCTCGGCTTCCACACATTTTTCAATGCTCCCAGAACTTTCGCCCCCCTCCCCCACCCTATGATTCACTTCTGCTTCCATGGTTCCATCCGCTGCCAAATCCACTCCCAGATATCTAAAACCCTTCACTTCCTCCAGTTTTTCTCCATTCAAACTTACCTCCCAACTGACTTACCCTCAACCCTACTGTACCTAATAACCTTGCTCTTATTCACATTTACTCTCAACTTTCTTCCTTCACATGTGTATATATATATATATATATATATATATATATATATATATATATATATATATTAACCCTGGGGATAGGGGATTAAGAATACTTCCCACGTATTCCCTGCGTGTCGTAGAAGGCGACTAAAAGGGGAGGGAGCGGGGGGCTGGAAATCCTCCCCTCTCGTTTTTTTTTTTTCATTTTCCAAAAGAAGGAACAGAGGGGGCCAGGTGAGGATATTCCAAAAAAGGCCCAGTCCTCTGTTCTTAACGCTACCTCGCTAACGCGGGAAATGGCGAATAGTTTAAAAGAAAAAAAAATATATATATATATATATATATATATATATATATATATATATATATATATATATATATAGCTATATATAGCTATATATAGCTATATATATATATATATATATATATATATATATATATATATATATATATATATAGCATTTATGGATCTGGAGAAGGCATATGATAGAGTTGATAGAGATGCTCTGTGGAAGGTATTAAGAATATCTGGTGTGGGAGGCAAGTTGTTAGAAGCAGTGAAAAGTTTTTATCAAGGATGTAAGGCATGTGTACATGTAGGAAGAGAGGAAAGTGATTGGTTCTCAGTGAATGTAGGTTTGCGGCAGGGGTGTGTGATGTCTCCATGGTTGTTTAATTTGTTTATGGATGGGGTTGTTAGGGAGGTGAATGCAAGAGCTTTGGAAAGAGGGGCAAGTATGAAGTCTGTTGTGGATGAGAGAGCTTGGGAAGTGAGTCAGTTGTTCGCTGATGATGCAGCGCTGGTGGCTGATTCATGTGAGAAACTGCAGAAGCTGGTGACTTAGTTTGGTAAAGTGTGTGAAAGAAGAAAGTTAAGAGTAAATGTGAACAAGAGCAAGGTTATTAGGTACAGTAGGGTTGAGGGTCAAGTCAATTGGGAGGTAAGTTTGAATGGAGAAAAACTGGAGGAAGTAAAGTGTTTTAGATATCTGGAATTGGATCTGGCAGCGGATGGAACCATGGAAGCAGAAGTGAATCATAGGGTGGGGGAGGGGGCGAAAATCCTGGGAGCCTTGAAGAATGTGTGGAAGTCGAGAACATTATCTCGGAAAGCAAAAATGGGTATGTTTGAAGGAATAGTGGTTCCAACAATGTTGTATGGTTGTGAGGCATGGGCTATGGATAGAGTTGTGCACAGGAGGGTGGATGTGCTGGAAATGAGATGTTTGAGGACAATGTGTGGTGTGAGGTGGTTTGATCGAGTAAGTAATGTAAGGGTAAGAGAGATGTGTGGAAATAAAAAGAGCATGGTTGAGAGAGCAGAAGAGGGTGTTTTGAAATGGTGTGGGCACATGGAGAGAATGAGTGAGGAAAGATTGACCAAGAGCATATATGTGTCGGAGGTGGAGGGAACGAGGAGAAGTGGGAGACCAAATTGGAGGTGGAAAGATGGAGTGAAAAAGATTTTGTGTGATTGGGGCCTGAACATGCAGGAGGGTGAAAGGAGGGCAAGGAATAGAGTGAATTGGATCGATGTGGTATACCGGGGTTGACGTGCTGTCAGTTGATTGAATCAGGGCATGTGAAGCGTCTGGGGTGAACCATGGAGAGCTGTGTAGGTATGTATATTTGCGTGTGTGGACGTATGTATATACATGTGTATGGGGTGGGTTGGGCCATTTCTTTCGTCTGTTTCCTTGCGCTACCTCGCAAACGCGGGAGACAGCGGTAAAAAAAAAAAAAATATATATATATATATATATATATATATATATATATATATATATATATATATATATATATATATATATATCCCAGTGAATGTTGGTATGCGGCAGAGGTGTGTGACATCCCCATGGTTGTTTAATCTATTTATGGATGGGGTAGTTAGTGAGATAAATGCAAGAGTTTTAGAGTCTGTTGTGGATGAGAGGGCCTGGGAAGTGAGTCAGTTGTTCGCTGATGATAAAGCTCTGGTAGCTGGGTGAGAACCGCTGAGATTGGTGCCTGAGTTTGGAAAAGTGTTGGAAAGGAGAAAGTTAAGAGTAAACGTGAATAAGAGCAAGGTTATTAAGTTCAGTAGGGTTGAGGGACAAGTTAATTGGTATGTACGTTTGAATGAAGAAAAATTGGAGGAAGTGAAGTGTTTTAGATATCTGGGAGTGGACTTAGCACTGGATGGAACCATGGAAGCAGAAGTGAGTCACAGGGTGGGGGAGGGGGTGAAGGTTCTGGGAGTGCTGAAAAAATGTGTGGAAGAGAACATTATCTCGGAAAGCAAAAATGGGTATGTTTGAAGGAATAGTAGTTCCAAAAATGTTTTATGGTTGCAAGGCGTGGGCTATGGATAGAGTTGTGCAGAGGAGGGTGGATGTGCTGGAAATGAGATGTTTGAGGACAATATGTGATGTGAGTGGTTTGATCGAGTAAGTAATAGAAGGGTAAGAGAGATGTTTGGTAATAAAAAGAGTGTGGTTGAGAGAGCAGAAGAGCGTGTTTTGAAATGGTTTGGTCACATGGAAAGAATGAGCGAGGAAAGATTGACCAAGAGGACATATGTGTCAGAGGTGGAGGGAACAAGGAGAAGTGGGAGACCAAATTGGAGGTGGAAAGATGGAGTGAAAAAGGCATGGTTGCAAGGCATGGGCTATAGACAGGGTTGTATGAAGGAGGGAGGATGTGTTGGAAATGAGATGTTTGAAGATAATATGTGGTGTGAGGTGGTTTGATCGAGTAAGTAAAGAATGGGTAAGAGAGATGTATGGTAATAAAAAGAGTGTGGTTGAGAGAGCAGAAGAGGGTGTGCTGAAATGGTTTGGACATATGGAGAGAATGAGTGAGGAAAGATTGACAAAGGATACATGTGTCAGAGGTGGAGGGAACAAGGAGAAGCAGAAGACCAAATTGGAGATGGACGGATGGAGTGAAAGAGATTTTGAGCGATCGGGGACTGAACACAGAGGAGGGTGAGAGGCGTGCAAAGAATAGAGTGAGTTGGAATGATGTGGTATACTGGGGTCGACATGCTGTCAATGGACTGAACCAAGGCATGTGAAACATCTGGGGTAAACCATGGAAAGGTCTGTGGGGCCTGGATGTGGATAGGAAGCTGAAGCTTCAGTGCTTTACACATGACAGCTACAGACTGAGAGTGAACGAATGTGGCCTTTTTGCCTGTATTCCTGGTGCTACCTCGCTGAAGCAGGGGATAGCGATGCTGTTTTCCTATGGGGCAGGGGAGCAACAGGAATGGATGAAGGCAAGCAAGTATGAATATGTATATGTGTATGTATGTATGTATGTAATGTCTCCATATGTGTATGTATGTATGTAATGTCTGCATATGTGTATGTATGTATGTAATGTCTGCATATGTGTGTGTATGTGCATGTAGATGTTGATATGTATATGTATGTATATGTTGATATGTATATGTAAGCATATGCTGATATGCATATGTATGTATATGTGCATATGTGGGCATTTATGTATATATATGTGTATATGAGTGGATGGGCCATTCTTCATCTATTTCCTGATGCTACCTCGCTGATGAGGAAAACAGCGATTATGTATAATAAAATATACTTGAATATATATATATTTTTCACACATTTTTGCATTTCCTGCATTAGCAAGGTACTGTTAAGAATAGAAGACTAGCCTTAGAGGGAATATCCTCACTTGGCCCCCTTCTATGTTCTTTCCTTTGGAAAACTGAAAATGGGATGGGAGGATTTCCAGCCTCCTGCTCCCTCCCCTTATAGTAGCCTTCCATGAAATGCAGGCAATATGTAGGAAGTATTCTTTATCTCATATATATAAAATCACCACAGGAATTTCTTTCTAAGAAAACATCTTTGTGTTACCCTCATTGAAGAGGCTACTAAACCAAAGGCTGCACTACTTCCAGGAGGAAGAAAATGAGGACACTTTTGGAGAGAGAAGTTTTCTAATGAGACTGTACTCCTAATGATACAGCCTCACTGATGGTGCACTCATTGTGTAATCTTGAGCAGATGGAGTCCAGCAATATCTGTCTATCTATCTATCTATCTATATATATATATATATATATATATATATATATATATATATATATATATATATATATATATATGTACACACAAAAAAGGTGTCTAGTTACTTGTAAAAAATTTCTATATAAGGCTTTCTATGCGGTGAAAAAATGACAATAAATGCGATTCAAACTAATTATATTTTTAAAACAATCTTTGCATAATACTTCAGGTACATTTGTGCAATTAGAGAACATGACTTGATAAAAGAGGGCATAACCTGTGAGCTACATATATGGTATCTTCAATAAAGGCAGAAGATGCCAACTCAAATGATAATTAACCAGAAATTGATTACATAGCACAGATGTTTTCTTTCTAGTAATGTGAAGATTTATACTAAATTTTTTTGTCTGCCTTCTTCAAATTCTACAAAATCTAGTCCTAAATGCAGTAAGCATATCATTAGACTTCTGGCATTTTGGGTATGCAATTATAATCTGCATTTAACTAATTGCAACCCCTTCATTTACGAATTCAATAATTTATCTTCAGAATATAAGGTCTCCAATTTTTCTTTCTCAACACACCTCTGAATAAGAAAAAACTTCAGTTCCACACACACACAAGAACAATATCACAATTATCATTCTCTCCTTCATCCAGTTATAATCACTTGAAAATTATACCTTACTTCACACTTCTATACCAGTAATTATCATTTATCATATATATGTATATATATATATATATATATATTTTTCTTTCTTTCATACTATTCGCCATATCCCGCATTAGCGAGGTAGCGTTAAGAACAGAGGACTGGGCCTTTGAGGGAATATCCTCACCTGGCCCCCTTCTCTGTCCCCTCTTTTGGAAAAAAAAAAAAAAAAAAAAAAGAGAGGGGAGGATTTCCAGCCCCCCGCTCCCTTCCCTTTTAGTCGCCTTCTACGACACGCAGGGAATACGTGGGAGGTATTCTTTCTCCCCTATCCCCAGGGAATATATATATATATATATATATATATATATATATATATATATATATATATATATTTTTTTTGGCCGCTGTCTCCCACGTTTCCGAGGTAGCGCAAGGAAACAGACGAAAGAAGTGGCCCAACCCACCCCCATACACATGTATATACATACGTCCACACACGCAAATATACATACCTACACAGCTTTCCATGGTTTACCCCAGACGCTTCACATGCCCTGATTCAATCCACTGACAGCACATCAACCCCGGTATACCACATCGATCCAATTCACTCTATTCCTTGCCCTCCTTTCACCCTCCTGCATGTTCAGGCCCCGATCACACAAAAACTTTTTCACTCCATCTTTCCAACTCCAATTTGGTCTCCCTCTTCTCCTCGTTCCCTCCACCTCCGACACATATATGCTCTTGGTCAATCTTTCCTCACTCATTCTCTCCATGTGCCCAAACCATTTCAAAACACCCTCTTCTGCTATCTCAACCACGCTCTTTTTGTTTCCACACATCTCTCTTACCCTTACGTTACTTACTCGATCAAACCACCTCACACCACACATTGTCCTCAAACATCTCGTTTCCAGCACATCCATCCTCCTGCGCACAACTCTATCCATAGCCCATGCCTCGCAACCATACAACATTGTTGGAACCACTATTCCTTCAAACATACCCATTTTTGCTTTCCGAGATAATGTTCTCCACTTCCACACATTCTTCAAGGCTCCCAGAATTTTCGCCCCCTCCCCCACCCTATGATCCACTTCCGCTTCCATGGTTCCATCCGCTGCCAGATCCACTCCCAGATATCTAAAACACTTTACTTCCTCCAGTTTTTCTCCATTCAAACTTACCTCCCAATTGACTTGACCCTCAACCCTACTGTACCTAATAACCTTGCTCTTATTCACATTTACTCTTAACTTTCTTCTTTCACACACTTTACCAAACTCAGTCACCAGCTTCTGCAGTTTCTCACATGAATCAGCCACCAGCGCTGTATCATCAGCGAACAACAACTGACTCACTTCCCAAGCTCTCTCATCCCCAACAGACTTCATACTTGCCCCTCTTTCCAAAACTCTTGCATTTACCTCCCTAACAACCCCATCCATAAGCAAATATATATATATATATATATATATATATATATATATATATATATATATATATATATATATATATTTTTTTTTGCTTTGTCGCTGTCTCCCGCGTTTGCGAAGTAGCGCAAGGAAACAGACGAAAGAAATGACGCAACCCACCCCCCATACACATGTATATACATACGTCCACACACACAAATATACATACCTACACAGCTTTCCATGGTTTACCCCAGACGCTTCACATGCCTTGATTCAATCCACTGACAGCACGTCAACCCCGGTAAACCACATCGCTCCAATTCAATCTATTCCTTGCCCTCCTTTCACCCTCCTGCATGTTCAGGCCCCGATCACACAAAATCTTTTTCACTCCATCTTTCCACCTCCAATTTGGTCTCCCTCTTCTCCTCGTTCCCTCCACATCTGACACATATATCCTCTTGGTCAATCTTTCCTCACTCATTCTCTCCATGTGACCAAACCATTTCAAAACACCCTCTTCTGCTCTCTCAACCACGCTCTTTTTATTTCCACACATCTCTCTTACCCTTACGTTACTTACTCGATCAAACCACCTCACACCACACATTGTCCTCAAACATCTCATTTCCAGCACATCCATCCTCCTGCGCACAACTCTATCCATAGTCCACGCCTCGCAACCATACAACATTGTTGGAACCACTATTCCTTCAAACATACCCATTTTTGCTTTCCGAGATAATGTTCTCAACTTCCACACATTCTTCAAGGCTCCCAGAATTTTCGCCCCCTCCCCCACCCTATGATCCACTTCCGCTTCCATGTTTCCATCCGCTGCCAGATCCACTCCCAGATATCTAAAACACTTCACTTCCTCCAGTTTTTCTCCATTCAAACTCACCTCCCAATTGACTTGGCCCTCAACCCTACTGTACCTTATAACCTTGCTCTTATTCACATTTACTCTTAACTTTCTTCTTTCACACACTTTACCAAACTCAGTCACCAGCTTCTGCAGTTTCTCACATGAATCAGCCACCAGCGCTGTATCATCAGCGAACAACAACTGACTCACTTCCCAAGCTCTCTCATCCCCAACAGACTTCATCCTTGCCCCTCTTTCCAAAACTCTTGCATTCACCTCCCTAACAACCCCATCCATAAACAAATTAAACAACCATGGAGATATCACACACCCCTGCCGCAAACCTACATTCACTGAGAACCAATCACTTTCCTCTCTTCCTACATGTACACATGCCTTACATCCTCGATAAAAACTTTTCACTGCTTCTAACAACTTGCCTCCCACACCATATATTCTTAATACCTTCCACAGAGCATCTCTATCAACTCTATCATATGCCTTCTCCAGATCCATAAATGTTACATACAAATCCATTTGCTTTTCTAAGTATTTCTCACATACATTCTTCAAAGCAAACACCTGATCCACACATCCTCTACCACTTCTGAAACCACACTGCTCTTCCCCAATCTGATGCTCTGTACATGCCTTCACCCTCTCAATCAATACCCTCCCATACAATTTACCAGGAATACTCAACAAACTTATACCTCTGTAATTTGAGCACTCACTCTTATCCCCTTTGCCTTTGTACAATGGCACTATGCACGCATTCCGCCAATCCTCAGGCACCTCACCATGAGTCATACATACATTAAATAACCTTACCAACCAGTCAACAATACAGTCACCCCCTTTTTTAATAAATTCCACTGCAATACCATCCAAACCTGCTGCCTTGCCGGCTTTCATCTTCCGCAAAGCTTTACTACCTCTTCTCTGTTTACCAAATCATTTTCCCTAACCCTCGCACTTTGAACACCACCTCGACCAAAACACCCTATATCTGCCACTCTATCATCAAACATATATATATATATATATATATATATATATATATATATATATATATATATATGTTTCCTTGCGCTACCTTGCAAACGCGGGAGACAGCGGCAAAAAAAAAAAAAAAAAATATATATATATATATATATATATATATATATATCCCTGGGGATAGGGGAGAAAGAATACTTCCCACGTATTCCCTGCGTGTCGTAGAAGGCGACTAAAAGGGAAGGGAGCGGGGGGCTGGAAATCTTGCCCTCTCATTTTTTTTTTTTAATTTTCGAAAGGAAGGAACAGAGAAGGGGGCCGGGTGAGGATGTTTCCTCAGAGGCCCAGTCCTCTGTTCTTAATGCTACCTCACTGAGGCGGGAAATGGAGAATAGTATGAAAGAAAGAAAGAAAGATATATATAAGATATAAGTTTGTTGAGTATTCCTGGTAAATTATATGGGAGGGTATTGATTGAGAGGGTGAAGGCATGTACAGAGTATCAGATTGGGGAAGAGCAGTGTGGTTTCAGAAGTGGTAGAGGATGTGTGGATCAGGTGTTTGCTTTGAAGAATGTATGTGAGAAATACTTAGAAAAGCAAATGGATTTGTATGTAGCATTTATGGATCTGGAGAAGGCATATGATAGAGCTGATAGAGATGCTCTGTGGAAGGTATTAAGAATATATGGTGTGGGAGGCAAGTTGTTAGAAGCAGTGAAAAGTTTTTATCGAGGATGTAGGGCATGTGTATGTGTAGGAAGAGAGGAAAGTGATTGGTTCTCAGTGAATGTAGGTTTGCGGCAGGGGTTTGTGATGTCTCCATGGTTGTTTAATTTGTTTATGGATGGGGTTGTTAGGGAGGTAAATGCAAGAGTTTTGGAAAGAGGGGCAAGTATGCAGTCTGTTGTGGATGAGAGAGCTTGGAAAGTGAGTCAGTTGTTGTTCGCTGATGATACAGCGCTGGTGGCTGATTCATGTGAGAAACTGCAGAAGCTGGTGACTGAGTTTGGTAAAGTGCGTGAAAGAAGAAACTTAAGAGTAAATGTGAATAAGAGCAAGGTTATTAGGTACAGTAGGGTTGAGGGTCTAGTCAATTGGGGGGTAAGTTTGAATGGAGAAAAACTGGAGAAAGTAAAGTGTTTTAGATATTTGGGAGTGGATCTGGCAGCGGATGGAACCATGGAAGCGGAAGTGAATCATAGGGTGGGGGAGGGGGCGAAAATCCTGGGAGCATTGAAGAATGTGTGGAAGTCGAGAACATTATCTCGGAAAGCAAAAATGGGTATGTTTGAAGGAATAGTGGTTCCAACAATGTTGTATGGCTGCGAGGTGTGGGCTATGGATAGAGTTGTGCGCAGGAGGGTGGATGTGCTGGAAATGAGATGTTTGAGGACAATGTGTGGTGTGAGGTGGTTTGATCGAGTAAGTAATGTAAGGGTAAGAGAGATGTGTGGAAATAAAAAGAGCGTGGTTGAGAGAGCAGAGGAGGGTGTTTTGAAATGGTTTGGGAACAGGGAGAGAATGAGTGAGGAAAGATTGACCAAGAGGATATATGTGTCGGAGGTGGAGGGAACAAGGAGAAGTGGGAGACCTAATTGGAGGTGGAAAGATGGAGTGAAAAAGATTTTGAGTGATTGGGGCCTGAACATGCAGGAGGGTGAAAGGAGGGCAAGGAATAGAGTGAATTGGATCGATGTGGTATACCGGGGTTGACGTGCTGTCAGTGGATTGAATCAGGGCATGTGAAGCGTCTGGGGTAAACCATGGAAAGTTGTGTGGGACCTGGATGTGGAGAGGGAGCTGTGGTTTCGGGCATTATTGCATGACAGCTGGAGACTGAGTGTGAACGAATGGGGCCTTTGTTATCTTTTCCTAGCGCTACCTCGCACACATGGGGGGGAGGGGGATGGTATTCCATGTGTGGCGAGGTGGCGATGGGAATGAATAAAGGCAGGCAGTGGGAATTGTGTGCATGGTTATAGATGTATGTGTCTGTGTGTGTGTATATATATGTGTACATTGAGATGTATGGGTGTGTATGTTTGCGTGTGTGGACGTGTGTGTATATACATGTGTGTGGGGGTGGGTTGGCCCATTTCTTTCTTCTGTTTCCTTGCGCTACCTCGCAAATGCAGGAGACAGCGACAAAGCAAAAATAAAAAAAAAATATATATATCATGTACTTATTTACATATTTATTTTTCTTTGTCGCTGTCTCCCACGTTAGCGAGGTAGTGCAAGGAAACAGATGAAAGAATGGCCCAACCCACCCACATACACATGTATATACATACACGTCCACACACGCAAATATACAAACCTATACATATCAACATATACATATATATACACACACAGACATATACATATATACACATGTACATAATTCATAGTCTGCCTTTATTCATTCCCATTGCCACCTCGCCACGTATGAAATAAAAAAACCCCTCCCCCCTCATGTGTGTGAAGTAGCGCTAGGAAAAGAAAAAAAGACCACATTCGTTCACATTCAGTCTCTAGCTGTCATGTAATAATGCACCAAAATCACAGCTCCCTTTCCACATTCAGGCTCCACACAACTTTCCATGGTTTACCCCAGACGCTTCACATGCCCTGGTTCAATCCATTGACAGCACGTCGATCCCGGTATACCACATCGTTCCAATTCACTCTATGCCTTGCACACCTTTCACCCTCCTGCATGTTCAGGCACCAATCACTCAAAATCTTTTTCACTCCATCTTTCCACCTCTAATTTGGTCTCCCACTTCTCATTCCCTCCACCTCTGACACATATATCCTCTTGGTAAATCTTTCCTTCCTCATTCTCTCTGTGTGACCAAACCATTTCAAAACACTCTCTTCTGCTCTCTCAACCACACTCTTTTTATTACTACACATCTCTCTTACCCTTTCATTACTTACTCGATCAAACCACCTCACACCACATATTGTCCTCAAACATCTCATTTCCAGCACATCCACCCTCTTATGCACAACTCTATCTATAGCCCACGCCTCGCAACCATATAACATTGTTGGAACCACTATTCCTTCAAACATACCCATTTTTGTTTTCCAAGATAATGTTCTCGACTTCCACACATTCTTCAATGCTCCCAGGATTTTCGCCCCCTCCCCCACCCTATGATTCACTTCCACTTCCATGGTTCCATCCGCTGCCAGATCCACTCCCAAATATCTAAAACACTTTACTTTCTCCAGTTTTTCTCCATTCAATGCTCCCATAACTTTCGCCCCCTTCCCCACCCTATCATTCACTTCCTCTTCCATGGTTCCATCCACTGCCAAATCCACTCCCAGATATCTAAAACACTTCACTTCCTCCAATTTTTCTCCATTCAAACTTACCTCCCAATTGACTTGTCCCTCAACCCTACTGTACCTAATAACCTTGCTCCTTTTTCACACTTACTCTCAGCTTTCTTCTTTCACACACTAAACCAAACTCAGTTACGAGCTCCTGCAGTTTCTCACTTGAATTAGCCACCAGCGCTTTATAATCAGCGAACAACAACTGACTCATTTCCCTAGCTCTCTTGTCCATAACAGACTGCATACTTGCCCCTCTTTCCAAGACACTTGCATTCACCTCCCTAACAACCCCAATCCATAAACAAATTAATCACAAACCCCTGCCGCAGACCAAGATTCATTATACTTTGTCGCTGTCTCCCGCATTAGCGAGGTAGCGCTAGGAAAAAGACGAAAGAATGGCCAAATCCACCCACATACACATGTATAAACATACACATCCACACACGCACATATACATACCTAAACATGTCAACGTATACATATATATACACACACAGACATATACATATATACACATTACATAAATCATACTGTCTGTCCTTGTTCATTCCCATCGCCACCCCGCCAAACATGATATGACAACCCTCTCCCCCCGCATGTGCACGAGGTAGCGCTAGGAAAAGACAACAAAGGCCACATTCATTCACACACAGTCTCTCACTGTCGTGTATAATGCACCGAAACCACAACTCCCTTTCCACATCCAGGCCCTACAAAACTTTCCATGGTTCACCTCAGATGCTTCACATGCCCTGGTTCAATCCATTGACTGCACGTCAACCCCAGTATACCACATCGTTCCAATTCACTCTATGCCTTGCACGCCTTTGACCCTCCTGCATGTTCAGGCCCCAATCACTCAAAATCTTTTTCATTCCATCTTTCCACCTCCATTTTCGTCTCCCACTTCTACTCGTTCCCTCCACCTTTGACACATATATCCTCTTGGTCAATCTTTCCTCACTCATTCTCTCCATGTGACCAAACCATTTCAAAACACACTCTTCTGCTCTCTCAACCACACTCTTTTTATTACCACACATCTCCCTTACCCTTTCATTACTTACTCGATCAAATCACCTCACACCACATATTGTCCTCAAACAGCACATCCACCCTCCTCCGCACAACTCTATATATAGCCAACGGCTTACAACCATATAACATTGTTGGAAACCACTATTCCTTCTTCAAACATACCCATTTTTGCTTTCTGAGATAACGTTCTCGACTTCCACACATTTTTCAACTCTCCCAGAACTTTTGCCCCCTCCCCCACCCTATGACTCACCTCCACTTTCATGGTTCCATCTGCTGCCAAATCCACTCCCAGATACCCAAAACACTTCACTTCCTCCAGTTTTTCTCCATTCAAACTTACCTCTCAAGTGACTTATCCCTCAACCATACTGTACCTAATAACCTTGCTCTTATTCACATTTACTCTCAGCTTTTTTCATGCACTTTACCAAACTCAGTCACCAGCTTCTGCAGTTTCTCACCCGAATCAGCCACCAGTGCTGTATCATCAGCGAACAACAACCGACTCACTTCCCAAGCTCTATCATCCACAGCAGACCACATACTAGCCCTTCTTTCCAAAACTCTTGAATTCACCTCCCTAACAACCTCATCCATAAACAAATTAAACAACCACAGAGACATCACGCACCCCTGCCGCAAACCTACATTCAATGAGAACCAATCACTGTCCTCTCTTCCCACTCGCACACATGCCTCACATCCTCGATAAAAACTTTTCACTGCTTCTAACAACTTGCCTCCCACACCATATATTCTTAATTCCTTCCACAGAGCATCTCTATCAACTCTATCAAATGCCTTCTCCAGATCCATAAATGCTACATACAAATCCATTTGCTTTTCTAAGTATTTCTCACATACATTCTTCAAAGCAAACACCTGATCCACACATCCTCTAACACTTCTGAAACCACACTGCCCCTCCCCAATCTGCTGCTCTGTACATGACTTCACCCTCTCAATCAATACCCTCCCATATAATTTACCAGGAATACTCAACAAACTTATACCTCTGTAATTTGAGCACTCACTCTTATCCCCTTTGCCTTCGTACAATGGCACTCTGCAAGCATTCCACCAATCCTCAGGCACCTCACCAACCAACCAATCAACAATACAGTCAGCCCCCTTTTTTTTATAAATTGCACTGCAATACCATCCAAACCCGCCGCCTTGTTAGCTTTCATCTTCCGCAAAGCTTTTACTACCTCTTCTCTGTTTACCAAATCATTCTCCCAAACCTCTCACTTTGCCCACCATCTCGACCAAAACACCCTATGTCTGCCACTGTATCATCAAACACATTCAACAAACCTTCAAAATACTCACTCCTTCTCCTCACATCACCACTACTTGTTATCACCTCCCCATTAGCCCCCTTTGCTGATGTTCCCATTTGTTCCCTTGTCTTACACTTTATTTACCTCCTTCCAAAACATATTTTTATTCTCCCTAAAATTTAATGATACTCTCTCACCCCAACTCTCATTTGCCTTCTTTTTCACCTCTTGCACCTTTCTCTTGACCTCCTTCCTCCTCCTTTTATACATCTCACACTCATTTGCATTATTTCCCTGCAAAAATCGTCCAAATGCCTCTCTCTTCTCTTTCACAAATAATCTTACTTCTACATCGCACCACTCACTACCCTTTCTAATCATCCCACCTCCCACACTTCTCATGCCACAAGCATCTTTTGTGCAAGCTATCACTGCTTCCCTAAATACATCACATTCCTCACCCACTCCCCATACGTCCTTTGTTCTCACCTTTTTCCCATTCTGTTCTAAGTCTCTCCTGGTACTTCCTCACACAAGTCTCCTTCCCAAGCTCACTTACTCTCACCACTCTCTTCACCCCAACATTGTCTCGTCTTTTCTGAAAACCTCTACAAATCTTCAACTTCGCCTCCACAAGATAATGGTCAGACATCCCTCCAGTTGCCCCTATCAGCACATTAACATACAAAAGCCTCTCTTTCATGCACCTATCAATAAACACGTAATCCAGTAATGCTCTCTTGCCATCTCTCCTACTTACATATGTATACTTATGTGTATATATATATTTTTTTTTTTTTGCTTTGTCGCTGTCTCCCGCGTTTGGAAGGTAGCACAAGGAAACAGACAAAAGAAATGGCCCAACCCACCCCCATACACATGTATATACATACGTCCACACACGCAAATATACATACCTACACAGCTTTCCATGGTTTACCCCAGACGCCTCACATGCCTTGATTCAATCCACTGACAGCACGTCAACCCCGGTATACCACATCGCTCCAATTCACTCTATTCCTTGCCCTCCTTTCACCCTCCTGCATGTTCAGGCCCCGATCACACAAAATCTTTTTCACTCCATCTTTCCACCTCCAATTTGGTCTCCCTCTTCTCCTCGTTCCCTCCACCTCCGACACATATATTCTCTTGGTCAATCTTTCCTCACTCATTCTCTCCATGTGCCCGAACCATTTCAAAACACCCTCTTCTGCTCTCTCAACCACGCTCTTTTTATTTCCACACATCTCTCTTACCCTTATGTTACTTACTCGATCAAACCACCTCACACCACATATTGTCCTCAAACATCTCATTTCCAGCACATCCATCCTCCTGCGCACAACTCTATCCATAGCCCACGTCTCGCAACCATACAACATTGTTGGAACCACTATTCCTTCAAACATACCCATTTTTGCTTTCCGAGATAATGTTCTCGACTTCCACACATTCTTCAAGGCTCCCAGAATTTTCGCCCCCTCCCCCACCCTATGATCCACTTCCGCTTCCATGGTTCCATCCGCTGCCAGATCCACTCCCAGATATCTAAAACACTTCACTTCCTCCAGTTTTTCTCCATTCAAACTCACCTCCCAATTGACTTGACCCTCAACCCTACTGTACCTAATAACCTTGCTCTTATTCACATTTACTCTTAACTTTCTTCTTTCATACACTTTACCAAACTCAGTCACCAGCTTCTGCAGTTTCTCACATGAATCAGCCACCAGCGCTGTATCATCAGCGAACAACAACTGACTCACTTCCCAAGCTCTCTCATCCCCAACAGACTTCATACTTGCCCCTCTTTCCAAAACTCTTGCATTCACCTCCCTAACTACCCCATCCATAAACAAATTAAACAACCATGGAGACATCACACACCCCTGCCGCAAACCTACATGCACTGAGAACCAATCACTTTCCTCTCTTCCGACACGTACACATGCCTTACATCCTTGATAAAAACTTTTCACTGTATATATATATATATATATATATATATATATATATATATATATATATATATATATATATAGATGCTCTGTGGAAGGTATTAAGAATATATGGTGTGGGAGGCAAGTTGTTAGAAGCAGTGAAAAGTTTTTATCGAGGATGTAAGGCATGTGTACGTGTAGGAAGAGAGGAAAGTGATTGGTTCTCAGTGAATGTAGGTTTGCGGCAGGGGTGTGTGATGTCTCCATGGTTGTTTAATTTGTTTATGGATGGGGTTGTTAGGGAGGTAAATGCAAGAGTTTTGGAAAGAGGGGCAAGTATGAAGTCTGTTGGGGATGAGAGAGCTTGGGAAGTGATTCAGTTGTTGTTCGCTGATGATACAGCGCTGGTGGCTGATTCATGTGAGAAACTGCAGAAGCTGGTGACTGAGTTTGGTAAAGTGTGTGGAAGAAGAAAGTTAAGAGTAAATGTGAATAAGAGCAAGGTTATTAGGTACAGTAGGGTTGAGGGTCAAGTCAATTGGGAGGTGAGTTTGAATGGAGAAAAACTGGAGGAAGTGAAGTGTTTTAGATATCTGGGAGTGGATCTGGCAGCGGATGGAACCATGGAAGCGGAAGTGGATCATAGGGTGGGGGAGGGGGCGAAAATTCTGGGGGCCTTGAAGAATGTGTGGAAGTCGAGAACATTATCTCGGAAAGCAAAAATGGGTATGTTTGAAGGAATAGTGGTTCCAACAATGTTGTATGGTTGCGAGGCGTGGGCTATGGATAGAGTTGTGCGCAGGAGGATGGATGTGCTGGAAATGAGATGTTTGAGGACAATGTGTGGTGTGAGGTGGTTTGATCGAGTGAGTAACGTAAGGGTAAGAGAAATGTGTGGAAATAAAAAGAGCGTGGTTGAGAGAGCAGAGGAGGGTGTTTTGAAGTGGTTTGGGCACATGGAGAGAATGAGTGAGGAAAGATTGACCAAGAGGATATATGTGTCGGAGGTGGAGGGAACGAGGAGAAGAGGGAGACCAAATTGGAGGTGGAAAGATGGAGTGAAAAAGATTTTGTGTGATCGGGGCCTGAACATGCAGGAGGGTGAAAGGAGGGCAAGGAATAGAGTGAATTGGAGCGATGTGGTATACCGGGGTTGAAGTGCTGTCAGTGGATTGAATCAGGGCATGTGAAGCGTCTGGGGAAAACCATGGAAGGCTGTGTAGGTATGTATATTTGCGTGTGTGGACGTATGTATATACATGTGTATGGGGGGGGGTTGGGCCATTTCTTTCGTCTGTTTCCTTGCGCTACCTCGCAAACGCGGGAGACCGACAAAGTATATAAAAAAAAAAAAAAAAATATATATATATATATATATATATATATATATATATATATATATATATGTATATTATCCTTGGGGATAGGGGAGAAAGAATACTTCCCACGTATTCCCTGCGTGTCGTAGAAGGCGACTAAAAGGGGAGGGAGCGGGGGGCTGGAAATCCTCCCCTCTTGTTTTTTTTTAATTTTCCAAAAGAAGGAACAGAGAAGGGGGCCAGGTTAGGATGTTCCCTCAGAGGCCCAGTCCTCTGTTCTTAACGCTACCTTGCTGATGCGGGAAATGGCGAATAGTTTGAAAAAAAAAAATGTGTATATATATATATATATATATATATATATATATATATATATATATATATATATATCCCTGGGGATAGGGGAGAAAGAATACTACCCACGTATTCCCTGCGTGTCGTAGAAGGCGACTAAAAGGGGAGGGAGCGGGGTGCTGGAAATCCTCCCCTCTCAATTTTTTTTTTTTAATTTTCCAAAAGAAGGAACAGAGAAGGGGGCCAGGTGAGGATATTCCCTCAGTGGCCCAGTTCTCTGTTCTTAACGCTACCTCGCTAACGCGGGAAATGGCGAAGTTTGAAAAAAAAAAGAAAAAAAAAAAAATATATATATATATATATATATATATATATATATATATATATATATTTTAAAAAAAGGGGGTGACTGTATTACTGACTGGTTGGTGAGGTTATTTAATGTATGTATGACTCATGGTGAGGTGCCTGAGGATTGGTGGAATGTGTGCATAATGCCATTGTACAAAGGCAAAGGGGATAAGAGTGAGTGCTCAAATTACAGAGGTATAAGTTTGTTGAGTATTCCTGGTAAATTATATGGGAGTGTATTGATTGAGAGGGTGAAGGCATGTACAGAGCATCAGATTGGGGAGGAGCAGTGTGGTTTCAGAAGTGGTAGAGGATGTGTGGATCAGGTGTTTGCTTTGAAGAATGTATGTGAGAAATACTTAGAAAAGCAAATGGATTTGTATGTAGCATTTCTTTCGTCTGTTTCCTTGCGCTACCTCGCAAACGCGGGAGACAGCGACAAAGCAAAAAAAAAAAAAAAAAAAAAAAAAATTATGGATCTGGAGAAGGCATATGATAGAGTTGATAGAGATGCTCTGTGGAAGGTATTAAGAATATATGGTGTGGGAGGAAAGTTGTTAGAAGCAGTGAAAAGTTTTTATCGAGGATGTAAGGCATGTGTACGTGTAGGAAGAGAGGAAAGTGATTGGTTCTCAGTGAATGTATGTTTGCGGCAGGGGTGTGTGATGTCTCCATGGTTGTTTAATTTTTTATGGATGGGGTTGTTAGGGAGGTGAATGCAAGAGTTTTGGAAAGAGGGGCAAGTATGAAGTCTGTTGGGGACGACTTTCACTTCCACACATTCTTCAAGGCTCCCAGGATTTTCGCCCCCTCCCCCACCCTATGATCCACTTCCGCTTCCATGGTTCCATCCGCTGCCAGATCCACTCCCAGATATCTAAAACACTTTACTTCCTCCAGTTTTTCTCCATTCAAACTTACCTCCCAACTGACTTGACCCTCAACCCTACTGTACCTAATAATCTTGCTCTTCTTCACATTGACTCTTAACTTTCTTCTTTCACACACTTTACCAAACTCAGTCACCAGCTTCTGAAGTTTCTCACATGAATCAGCCACCAGCGCTGTATAATCAGCGAACAACAACTGACTCACTTCCCAAGCTCTCTCATCCACAACAGACTTCATATATATATATATTATCCCTGGGGATAGGGGATTAAGAATACTTTCTACGTATTCCCTTCGTGTCGTAGAAGGCGACTAAAAGGGGAGGGAGCGGGGGGCTGGAAATCCTCCCCTCTCTTTTTTTTTTTTTTTCCAAAAGAAGGAACAGAGGGGGCCAGGTGAGGATATTCCAAAAAAGGCCCAGTCCTCTGTTCTTAACGCTACCTCGCTAACGCGGGAAATGGCGAATAGTTTAAAAGAAATATATATATATATATATATATATATATATATATATATCTATTATACTGTGCCACTGTCTCCCGCGTTAGTGAGGTAGTGTAAGGAAACAAACGAAAGAATGGCCCAACCCACCCACATACACATGTATATACATACACGTCCACACACGCACATATACATACCTATACATTTCAACGTATACATACATATATACATACACAGACATATACATATTTACACATGTACATAATTCATACTTGCTGCCTTTATTCATTCCTGTCGCCACCCCGCCACACGTGAAATGACAAACCTCCTTCCCCCCGCACGCATGTGAGGTAGTGATAGGAAATGACAACAAAGGCCACATTTGTTCACACTCATTCTCTAGCTGTCATGTATAATGTGTGTGTGTGTGTGTGTATGTGTGAGTAGATGGGCCATTCTTTGTTTATTTCATGGCACCACCTCACTGACAAAGGAAACAGCGGTTTGCAGCAGGGATGCGTGATGTCTCCATGGTTTTTCAATATGTTTATGGATGGGTTGTTAGGGAGGTAAATGCACGAGTTTTGGAGTGAGGGGCAAGTATGCAGTCTGTTGTGGGTGCGAGGGCTTGGGAAGTGAGTCAGTTGCTGTTCGCTGATGATACAGCACTGGTGGCTGATACAGATGAGAAACTGCAGAAGTTGGTAACTGAGTTTGGTAAAGTGTGTGAAAGAAGAAAGCTGAGAGTAAAAGTGAATAAGATTAAAGCTATTAGGTTCAGCAGGGTTGAGGGACAAGTAAATTGACAGGTAAGTTTGAATAGAGAAAAACTGGAGGAAGTGAAGTGTTTTAGATATCTGCGAGTGGATTTAGCAGCGGATGGAACCATGGAAGTGAGTCATGGGTTGGGGAGGGGGTGGAAGTTCTGGAAGTGTTGAAGCATGTGTGGCGGGGTGGCGACGGGAATGAATAAAGGCAGACTATGAATTATGTACATGTGTATATATGCATATGTCTGTGTGTGTATATATATGTATACGTTGAGATGTATAGGTATGTATATTTGTGTGTGTGGATGTGTATCTGGGTGGGTTGGGCCATTCTTTCGTCTGTTTCCTTGCGCTACCTCGCTAACTCGGGAGACAGCTGGGGACTGAGTTTGGTAAAGTGTGTGAAAGAAGAAAGTTAAGAGTAAATGTGAATAAGAGCAAGGTTATTAGGTACAGTAGGGTTGAGGGTCAAGTTAATTGGGAGGTAAGTTTGAATGGAGAAAAACTGGAGGAAGTAAAGTGTTTTGGATATCTGGGAGTGGATCTGGCAGCGAATGGAACCATGGAAGCGAAAGTAAATCATAGGGTGGGGGAGGGGGCGAAAATCCTGGGAGCCTTGAAGAATGTGTGAAAGTCGAGAACATTATCTAGGAGCAAAAATGGCTATGTTTGAAGGAATAGTGGTTCCAACAATGTTGTATGGTTGCGAGGCGTGGGCTATGGATAGAGTTGTGCGCAGGAGGGTGGATGTGCTGGAAATGAGATGTTTGAGGACAATATGTGGTGTGAGGTGGTTTGATCAAGTAAGTAATGTAAGGGTAAGAGAGATGTGTGGAAATAAAAAGAGTGTGGTTGAGAGAGCAGAAGAGGGTGTTCTGAAATGGTTTGGGCACATGGAGAGAATGAGTGAGGAAAGATTGACCAAGAGGATATATGTGTCGGAGGTGGAGGGAACAAGTAGAAGTGGGAGACCAAACTGGAGGTGGAAAGATGGAGTGAAAAAGATTTTGAGTGATCGGGGCCTGAACATGCAGGAGGGTGAAAGGCGAGCAAGGAATAGAGTGAATTGGATCGATGTAGTATACCGGGGTCAACGTGCTGTCAATGGATTGAATCAGGGCATGTGAAGCGTCTGGGGTAAACCATGGAAAGTTGTGTGGGGCCTGGATGCGGAAAGGGAGCTGTGGTTTCGGGCATTATTACATGACAGCTAGAGACTGAGTGTGAACGAATGGGGTCTTTGTTGTCTTTTCCTAGCGCTACCTCACACACATGAGGGGGGAGGGGGATGTTATTGCATGTGTGGCGAGGTGGCGATGGGAATGAATAAAGGCAGACAGTGTGAATTGTGTGCATGTGTATATATGTATATGTCTGCGTGTGTATATATATGTGTACATTGAGATGTATGGGTATGTATAATTGCGTGTGGGGACGTGTATGTATATACATGTGTATGGGGGTGGGTTGGGCCATTTCTTTCATCTGTTTATTTGCGCTACCTCGCAAACGCGGGAGACAGCAGCAAAGCAAAAAAAAAATATATATATAATATATAAGTAAATGGAAATGGTGAAGAGCTTGTAGATTTATGTGCTGAAAAAGGACTGGTGATTGGGAATACCTGGTTTAAAAAGTGAGATATACATAAGTATACATATGTAAGTAGGAGAGATGGCCATAGAGCATTATTGGATTACATGTTAATTGATACACGCACGAAAGAGAGACTTTTGGATATTAATGTGCTGAGAGGTGCAGCTGGAGGGATGTCTGATCATTATCTTGTGGAGGCGAAGGTGAAGATTTGTAGAGGTTTTCAGAAAAGAAGAGAGAATGTTGGGGTGAAGAGAGTGGTGAGAGTAAGTGAGCTTGGGAAGGAGACTTGTGTGAGGAAGTACCAGGAGAGACTGAGTACAGAATGGAAAAAGGTGAGAACAAAGGAGGTAAGGGGAGTGAGGGAGGAATGGGATGTATTTAGGGAAGCAGTGATGGCTTGCGCAAAAGATGCTTGTGGCATGAGAAGCGTGGGAGGTGGGCAGATTAGAAAGGGTAGCGAGTGGTGGGATGAAGAAGTAAGATTATTAGTGAAAGAGAAAAGAGAGGCATTTGGATGATTTTTGCATGGAAATAATGCAAATGAGTGGGAGATGTATTAAAGAAAGAGGCAGGAGGTAAAGAGAAAGGTGCAAGAGGTGAAAAAGAGGGCAAATGAAAGATGGGGTGAGAGAGTATCTTTAAATTTTAGGGAGGATAAAAAGATGTTTTGGAAGGAGGTAAATAAAGTGCGTAAGACAAGGGAACAAATGGGAACTTCAGTGAAGGGGGCTAATGGGGAGGTGGTAACAAGTAGTGGTGATGTGAGAAGGAGATGGAGTGAGTATTTTGAAGGTCTGTTGAATGTGTTTGATGATAGAGTAGCAGATATAGGGTGTTTTGGTCGAGGTGGTGTGCAAAGTGAGAGGGTTAGGGAAAATGATTTGGTAAACAGAGAAGAGGTAGTAAAAGCTTTGCGGAAGATGAAAGCCGGCAAGGCAGCGGGTTTGGATGGTATTGCAGTGGAATTTATTAAAAAAGGGGGTGTCTGTATTGTTAACTGGTTGGTAAGGTTACTTAATGTATGTATGATTCCTGGTGAGGTGCCTGAGGATTGGCGGAATGCTTGCATAGTGCCATTGCACAAAGGCAAAGGGGATAAGAGTGAGTGCTCAAATTACAGAGGTATAAGTTTGTTGAGTATTCCTGGTAAATTATATGGGAGGGTATTGATTGAGAGGGTGAAGGCATGTACAGAGCATCAGATTGGGGAAGAGCAGTGTGGTTTCAGAAGTGGTAGAGGATGTGTGGATCAGGTGTTTGCCTTGAAGAATGTATGTGAGAAATACTTAGAAAAGCAAATGGATTTGTATGTAGCATTTATGGATCTGGAGAAGGTATATGATAGCATTGATAGGGATGCTCTGTGGAAGGTATTAAAAATATATGGTGTGGGAGGCAAGTTGTTAGAAGCAGTGAAAAGTTTTTATCGAGGATGTATGGCATGTGTACGTGTAGGAAGAGAGGAAAGTGATTGGTTCTCAGTGAATGTAGGTTTGTGGCAGGGGTGCATGATGTTTCCATGGTTGTTTAATTTGTTTATGGATAGGGTTGTTAGGGAGGTGAAGGCAAGAGTTCTGGAAAGAGGGGCAAGTATGCAATCTGTTGTGGATGAGAGAGCTTGGGAAGTGAGTCAATTGTTGTTCGCTGATGATACAGCGCTGGTGGCTGATTCATGTGAGAAACTGCAGAAGCTGGTGATTGAGTTTGTTAAAGTGTGTGAAAGAAGAAAGTTGAGAGTAAATGTGAATAGGAGCAAGGTCATTAGGTACAGTAGGGTTGAGGGTCAAGTCAATTGGGAGGTAAGTTTGAATGGAGAAAAACTGGAGGATGTGAAGTGTTTTACATATCTGGGAGTGGATTTGGCAGCGAATGGAACCATGGAAGCGAAAGTGAATTATAGGGTGGGGGAGGGGGCAAAAATTCTGGGAGCCTTGAAGAATGTGTGGAAGTCGAGAACATTATTTCGGAAAGCAAAAATGGCTATGTTCGAAGGAATAGTGGTTCCAACAATGTTGTATGGTTGCGAGGCATGGGCTATGGATAGAGTTGTGTGCGGGAGGGTGGATGTGCCGGAAATGAGATGTTTGAGGACAATATGTGGTGTGAGGTGGTTTGATCGAGTAAGTAATAATAGGGTTAGAGAGATGTGTGGTAATAAAAAGAGTGTGGTTGAGAGAGCAGAAGAAGGTGTTTTGAAATGGTTTTGGTCACATGGAGAGAATGAGTGAGGAAAGATTGACCAAGAGGATATATGTGTCAGAGGTGGAGGGGACGAGGAGAAGCGAGAGACCAAACTGGAGATGGAAAGATGGAGTGAAAAAGATTTTGAGTAATCGGGGCCTGAACATGCAGGAGGGTGAAAGGCATGCAAGGAATAGAGTGAATTGGAACGATGTGATATACCAGGGTTGACGTGCTGTCAATGGATTGAACCAGGGCATGTGAAGTGTCTGGGGTAAACCATGGAACGTTCTGTGGGGCCTGGATGTGGAAAGGGAGCTGTGGTTTCGGTGCATTATAACATGACAGCTAGAGACTGAGTGTGAATGAATGAGGCCTTTGTTGTCTTTCCCTAGCACTACCTTGCACACATGAGGGGGGAGGGGGTTGTTATTCCATGTGTGGTGAGGTGGCAATTCATACTTGCTGCCTTTATTCATTTCTGTCGCCACCCTGCCACAAATGAAATGACAACCCCCTCCCCCTGCATGCATGCGAGGTAGTGCCAGGAAAAGACAACAAAGGCCACACTCGTTCACACTCAGTTTCTAGCTGTCATGTATAATGAACAGAAACCACAGCTCCCTTTCCACATCTAGGCCCCACAAAACTTTCCATGGTTTACCCCAGAAGCTTCACGTGCCCTGGTTCAATCAATTGACAGCACATCGACCCCAGTATACTTCATCATTCCAATTCATGCTATTCCTTGCACGACTTTCACCCTCCTCTATGTTCAGGCCCCGATCACTCAAAATCTTTTTCACTCCATCCTTCCACCTCCAATTTGGTCTCCGACTTTTCCTCGATCCCTCCGCCTCTGACATATATACCCTTTATGTCAATCTTTCCTCACTTATTCTCTTCATGTGACCAAACCATTTCAATACACCCTCTTCTGCTCTCTCAACTACACTCCTTTTATTACCACACATCTCTCTTACCCTTTCATTACTCAATCAAACCACCTCACACCACATAATGTCCTCAAACATGTCATTTCCAACACATCCAACTTCCTCTGCACAACCCTATCTACAGCCCAACCCTCGCAACCATATAACATTGTTGGAACTACTATTCCTTCAAACATACCCATTTTTGCTCTCCAAGATAATGTTCTCGCCTTCCACACATTCTTCAATGCTCCCAGAACCTTTACCTCCTCTCCCCACCCTGTGACTCACTTCTGCTTCCATGGTTCCATCCGCTGCTAAGTCCACTCCCAGATATCTAAAACACTTCACTTCCTCCAATTTTTCTCCATTCAAACTTATCTCCCAATTAACTGTTCCTCAACCCTACTGAACCTAATACCTTGCTCTTATTCACATTTACTCTCAACTTTCTTCTTACACATGCTCTACCAGGGTTGACGTGCTGTCAATGGACTGACCCAAGGCATGTGAAACATCTGGGGTAAACCAAGGAAAGGTTTCTGGGGCCTGGATGAGGACAGGGAGCTTTGGTTTTGGTACATTACACATGACAGCTGGAGACTGAGTAGGAATGGATGAAGGTAAGCAAGTATGAATATGTACAAGTGCATATATGTGTAAGTCTGTTTGTGTGTATGTATATGTTGATATGTATATATATGTGTGTATATGGGCATTTATGTATATTTACATTCATATATATATATATATATATATATATATATATATATATATATATATATATATATATATACATACACGTGTGTGTGTGTGTGTGTATATGAGTGGATGGGCCGTTCTTCGTCTGTTTCCTGGCACTACCTCGCTGACGTGGGAAACAGTGATTAAGTATAATAAATAGATAAATATATTACTTATTTATCAATTCATTATACATAATCGCTGTTTCCCACTTCAGCACGGTAGCATTATGAAAAAGACGAAGAATGGTCTATCCACTCATACACACAACGCCTATACATGCACATATACATACATATACATGTGAACATATACATACACATACACAGACATATACATATATACAAATGTACATATCAATACTTGCTTTCCTTCATCCATTCCTGTCGCCATCCAGCCCCACAGGAAAAAGCATAGCTGCCACCCGCTTCAGCAAGGTAGCGCCAGGAAAATAGACAAAAAAGGCCATATTCATTCACACTCAGTCTCTAGCTGTCATGTGTAATGCACTGAAACCACATCTCCCTATCCACATCCAGGTCCCACAGACCTATCCATAGTTTACCCCATATGCTTCACATGCCCTGGTTCAGTTCACTGACTCTACATATGCATTTTTAAATCATCACTGATTTATTTCTATTTACATGGGGTGGATAAGGCCCATATAGCTAATCAATTCATCCAAGCACATCATCAACCTATGTCTAGTGTACTAAAGTGAAATTAAATTCTATGCTAATATATGTACATCTTACCTTTTCACTTTGAATATATAACTGATCTGTCATATGAGAAACTTCAACCTTTAAACTCAACAAATTTCCAGTGCACACAATCAGAAATCAATCATATGCTATCTCCATTTCAAACATCTATATCCTTATCAGTTCTCTTACTGCAACTATTCATCTCTTCCAAAGTCTAACATCTGACCTTAAAACTATAATTCAAACAACTTATTGTTCAACCACTCATCTACATGCATTCTACATTCCCATTCCATCTTACAAGATTTTCATTTAGGAGCCTTTCTCATGAATTGTTCATATCACACATCCTTCACATATAATATAACCATCTAACTCCTACTAAAATAATACCCCTCTAATCCAGATTAAGCCCCAAAAGTCATGTGTGGCTTGCAGTAAAATCACTTGGAATGCATATGTAACCATGAATCTAGTACCTATGATCTTCAGAACCTCTACCCCACTAAGATACAATGCCAAGGTCACTCCAGAGCTTCCAAATGCCAACATGGATTCTTATTCTGATTAAAAGTCACTTTTTGCATGGTAGATAAAGGGAAAGGGGTCATATATCATGCAATCAACAGGAAACACATTCAGAAAAATTGTGAGAAATAAACCATCAACTGGATAATATTAGAATTGCATTTACGTACATGGACAAGGAAATACTCAGCAAACTATTCATAGTGTAGGAATACTCAGCAAACTATTCATAGTGTAGCTACATTAGACCTAAAATAGATAATGCCTCTCAAGTTTGGTCATCACACTTGAAGAAGCAAAAACAACTTCTCATCTGACAATTCTTGAGGACAATCATGCTATACTCAGTCAGGAAATTTTTCAAAGATGCCTTGTGCAGCTCTCTCTGTTTCCCCACAATGTAATCAGGATTTCTTCATGAGACAAAGGTATAGGTGTTCTTATCTTTATTTGATCTTTTATAGTGGGTTCAAAGACATGAGTGAAAAAATGTTGGCTACTGGAAATTCTCCTAACATGTATGAGGATGGTTCAGGGAAAGTCATTGTGCATGCCATGTATTTCATGGAGAAGAATGAGATGTTAAGAAAATAGGTAATATTGAAACTAGAATCATTACTGTGAGGAAGACAGTAATTAGAAGTGATACTTTCCAAGTGGTATGAAGCCTAAGATATGAGGAAAAGTAATGGTAATAGGTACAACATTGGGTTTAAAGTACTGGGAGATGAAATGGAAGATTCTTTAATTGGGAAAATACAAAGTTTTGTGGTAGAAGCAAAAACTGGAGAAGGGTTTGTTACCAAGCTGCTAGTCTTTAAAACTTAAAGACACAATGTATAGGATAACACATTTTTTGTCTAGGCTGGAACATACAATGTTGTCCAGGGTATATTACACGAGACCCTTGGGAATTCTATCTAGCTATATCTCTGATGCCCATTCCCTGCAGGAATTCCCATCAAGGGGCTGGCCACAGTAAAAGAGTCTCCATTTATCCCTGTCCTTCCATACCACCCTCATATACACCATTCTATGCATTCTTCCACCATTTCTCTCCCTCCAGTACTCTTCCACTCTATTTCTCCATGTCACAGGTGGTCTTTCCCTCACATCAACCCCTTTAACTGTACTACCATACACTCTCCTTGTAAACTCAGTCTTGCATTCTTTCCACATGCCCAAACAGAGTATTACATCTAACTCACTTTATCACTCCACTATTCATTCCCTTTGCATTTCCTGCCAATCCAAATCTCTCATATACCCTCTCATTTCTTCCTTCATTCTTTCTAGTCATACTAAATCTATCTATTTCTCCAAAGTCTGCTACTCTCAAACAGCTACATTTCCACAGCCTGGCTTCTTGACCTCTGTGGTTCATTCCAAGTCCAAGTTTCAGCTGCATAGGTCTGGGTCAGGAGGATTGGTGTCACTTAATCCTTTCCTCACTTCTACACTTACACCTCTAGCCCTCTTTATTCTTATAAAAGACCCAGTGACTCTTCTAATCCACACTGCTCTCTTCCTTATCACTCCTTCCATATCACCAAACTTACCCAACATACTTTAATCCTGTCACCTCTTTCACTTTTTCTCCCTCCATATCTATAACGCTTTCTTCTCTCACTCTATTAGGGCTTTGCAAAATCTATACTTTCACTCCGTTTCCTTTCAAACACAATTGCTTTACTTTTACTTGCATTTACCTTCAATTGCCTACACTTGCATCATAAAACACACTTACAACCTTTTGCAACTCCTCTTCACTCTCAGCAAACAACAAAGTATCATCGGCAATCAGTCTTGTTACCATCCACCATATCTCACCACCACACTTCATCTCTATGCCCCTCTTCCCTTG